>NW_013952480.1:595634-599956 GCF_001266775.1 Austrofundulus limnaeus
CAAATGTATATTGAACCTAAAGCACTGTATTGAATGGTTCGATACCGGTACATATATTGTTGCAACCCTACTTTTACATTAATAATGTTTTACAACTTGAATAGTAACCTTTTTAAGTGTTTTCTCAAAGTATGAACTTTTGTGTCAAATTTTTTTTTTATTGATAATGTTCTATGTATTTTCATCAATGCACATTCCCATCTGAAATTTGTATTCTGCATTTGCCCTATCACACGAGATACACCCAGCTGGAGCAGTAGGCAGATATGTAAGCGCCCGGAGACAGGGTGGGTCATAATTGTATCGTGTGCAATTAATCGTCAGAAAAACATGAATCGATTATTATTTGGCACTTGACAATTAATATGATTAATACCACCAGGCAGCTCAATGCTCTTCTCCGCTTCAAATATGTGACCCATCACATCAAATCAAGGATTAGGTCCAAAGGTGGAATGTGGAGAAATGGGTAGATTAGACATTAATTTATTGTAATTTTACAAAATTCAAATTTTGCACACATTTAAATCAAAACCCCATATCAATGTATCATTTGAATGAACTGTCTGAAATATAATCCTAAAAAAAGGTTTTGAAGCATTTTTAACAGTAGCAACAAAARACTTGATTTTGAGGAAAAACAACTTTAAAATTTTGAATTTTTCACTGAGAGCTACCAATGTTTTTGTTTCTTCCCAACTGGGAAATATTAATATACAAATAATATTTGAGGTTTCCTCTTTATGGTGATATAAAAATTATTCAATAAATTTACATAAAATTCGGATTCAGACCAAATATTAATGTGTTATCATAACCAACAAGACAAATTAAGGCATATCTCCAGATAAGCTCATGATATAAGAATGATCCAGGAATCAAAAATGTAGCTTTTAAAGCCAGAAATTTGAAAATGTAGTTAGGTCATTTTGAACAAATTTGACTTAATCCTCATTTTGACATGATGAGTCACATATGACAACCATTTTTAAAAAAAATCTGTAATTTATTTATCTATTAACACAATTTAAATTTTGATGTATAACCTGAAGTCTGTAATTTTGACACAATTTGGAACCAATTTTTACGAAGAGCAAATCTTTCCCACTAAATTGGTCATGTGACTAGGACATATGGGTGTCTAGGGACTCCATGGGATTAATTGTCAAATTAATTGTTATCAGCTAAATACCCCCAATTAATAGTGATTTTTTAAAATTTTATTATTTTATTTTCTGCCAATATTGCCCTTCCCGGGCCGGGGAGCAGTTAGGGATTGTGTGTCTTGCTCATGGACACCATGACATGCGAGCTTGGCAGGAGATTGAACCTGTGACTTTCTTGTCCTTTGTCAGCTGCCCTAACAATGCTCCACAGCTGCCCCAAAACTCATTGAAATACATTATACTGTTGCTGTAACTCATAAAATAATGTCTCACCACTTCTAGCCATGAAATAACCAGGCTGTCTGAAAAAGAATGCAATTTTCATGCCTATTTTGTAGCAGATAGGGGAGACAAGTGACAATTTTTCCCATGTTCCATCACAGTGTTGCACATAAAGTTTTAGAAAATGAGGCATTTGATGGCAGATCGCATCTTCTAGCATCTGACAAGTTTCCACTTTGCTGTTTCAGGAAGTAAACTGGACTGTAGGCTGTAAAGTGAAAGGTCAACTTTATGGAAAGTTTGCTGTCTTTGGTGAAAATTACAATCCTGTCGAATTTGCACTGCAATTACAGCATTCCTAAATTGACATTGGGAAAATATATATCTGCAAAATCCATCTATAAAACCCACCTGGTCCAAATTTCAACTGCTTGTTTCATTTCCAGAAACCCTTCCACCATTTAAATAACACTTGTCCTGCAGCATCTTCAATGGCTTACCTTCAAATTTCACATTTCCTATAAAATCCTGCTCCTCACCTTTCAATAACCTCCCAGAACATCTTCACTTTAACACAACACCCAACCATCAGCTTGTCTGACCCCTCTGCGCTAGCATTCAACCACTCAGTACCCCACCTCTGGAAGGCTTTCCCACCTTAACATTAACACTCCCACCATCGTCGTTTTTAAAATATAAATTTAAACTGTCCTGATGCATCTCAGTAGTCCAGGTAAAAAATCAAAAAGAAAAAAAAAATTGTATAGGTCTTCTGGACGGGTTCTTCTCTAATGAAACGTTTCGTCTCTCCTCCAAGAGACTTCTTCAGTCTGAGAGTTTCAGGCAAAATTCAGGCTTTTAAGCCCTGCCTCCATGTGACTGATACTCACATCACATGGCACAAACAGAGCAATGTTGTATATGCTGTTAAGTGCCAGGAGGACTGCGACCAGATATACATCGGGGTAACAAAGCAGCCACTGTTCAAAAGAATGTCCCAACACAGACGAGCTACATCTAATGGCCAGAACTCTGCAGTTTTCACTCATTTACAGGCCAGCGGTCACTCTTTCAGAGATGAGSATGTTCTCATTCTTGATAGAGAGGAACGTTGGTTTGAGAGAGGAGTAAAAGAAGCCATTTTTGTGAAGAAAGACCGTCCATCATTAAGCAGAGGTGGAGGCCTCCGTTTTCAGTTGTCCCCCTCCTACAGTGCGGCCATTGCCAGTATCACTCCACCCCCTGTTAACAATAGGTGTTAATTAGGTGTCAACGATAGCCATGTGATGTGAGTATCAGTCACATGGAGGCAGGGCTTAAAAGCCTGAATTTTGCCTGAAACTCTCAGACTGAAGAAGTCTCTTGGAGGAGAGACGAAACGTTTCATTAGAGAAGAACCCGTCCAGAAGACCTATACAATTTTTTTTTCTTTTTGATAAATTTAAACTCTTCTTTTTAAACAGGCACAGTATCACATCCATCTCCCATCGCCTGCTATATATGATGTTTTACTGGCTTTATTCTTTTGTTTTTTTTTACTGCATTTTATATCATATTTTATTGTGTGGTATCCTTAAGTGCCATGCAAGGCGACTTCAAAGAAAATGTATTAATAAATTTGCTAAAAACAACATTATTTCCTGCTCATAACCAAGTAAAACTAACCAAGAATAAAAAAGTGTTTTCAAAACCTAGTTCAATTAACTATATACAGTACCATAGTAAGTCAAACACTCACACACTCAGGCAACATTATTGCCTTTTGGYACTGAGCAATTAATAACAGTTTATTTGGCAAGAGTTGAACGTACAACCCAAAAAGGGCTCCACAACTCACAACRACTCAAAATAACACTATAAAACTCAAAGAAGAAAGTGAAAAAGAGGAGCGTTGTCAAAGAGTTGGCACTCGTGAAGAATGACTGTGTTTTTCTAACTTCCCTGAAGACTGAAGTGGATCAGAAATGCAAAAAAAAAATAAAAACTTAAGAGATGTTCACAGATCAGTTATTTAGTTGAGGTTGTAAAAGGGTAATAAAACTGACGGTTCAGGTTGTATAAAAAGGAAGAAATGTAATTGGAAGAGGAAATAAATGAGGGGGTCAGATGGGAGGTTTTCTTTGTTTTATGATGACTTCATCAGAGGAAACACGTTCAATACCCACGAGGACGTGAGTGGGATCAGAAGCAGACACATTAATGATACAGCTGATGTTCTGTGCAGATGAAAGTGATTGTGTGTGGAACAAAGGGTGAAGCAGACAAAGTGGGGCTAGTTRTAGGCCATAAACATGTTACATGTTCATTTGCTCCTCATTTCTGAGCAGAAACAGTGAAAACGCATCCATGTGCAAGTCAAACCCATTTTATCTCTTTGAGCCTTTAAAAATGTTTGCAAAACACCCAAAGTTGCCCCTGACATGTGAGGAGAAGGGGCATGGATGGGAAAGGGTACAAAGTGAGAAAAAGTAAGAAGTCTGCAGGAAAACACAGACAGCTGTACTTTCCTGTCTGCCCCACTGCTGCACCTGAACTCTATACAAGCTCCTATAGGTAATTGAGTACAAAAAGTAGAAAAATAAGCTCATAAAGGGCAGTCGGCTTCCACTTTTCCAAAAGCAATAAATGTTCTGTTTTTCAGTTCTGCAGGACAGGTCACTGAAAGCAAACTTGCACGTTCTTAAATGTTGCATTACTTCCTTTGTAGTTYCTTCCAAACTTGYAAAAAAAAAGAAATAATGCAAAGAWAGAGATTTATAGATGTAGCTTGTTGTAAAGAGAATTGTGCGTTAGAGGGCACTGTGGAGATGACCTCACCTTCAGAGCAAAACCTTGAGAACGTTCAGTAATCCGATCGCCAGTAAATCAGAACGATCGTTCTCCCTCTTTGCCTCGATGGTCTCGACTGGCAAATTCAGCCCCCCACCCCCACCC
>NW_013952480.1:600056-601322 GCF_001266775.1 Austrofundulus limnaeus
GGCTAATACCAACCCTACCGGCACTTTCAGCTTTGGCACCCCGGCTAAGACCTCTGCAGGTGGCGCGGGGTTCTCCTCCCCCACCCCCACCACCACCACTTCACCCCCGCGTCTGTTCCTTAAGCCCTCTGCTCTCGCTGCTGTTATTGCTGGTGTGAATACTCTTATTGTTTGCTGCCAAAGCAAGACCTAGCAAAGCGATTCTCTTCCTGTAGTTAGTTTCAACGAAGCAGTCAAGCTGGAAGGGACTGAAGGGAACAAGCTTGTAGTTTAACATTAACCAGAATCAGATTTGTACAACGTGAAAGGCCGTCTTACCTATATGAAATGCGAATTGGCAAATAAGACCCTTTTGTAAGCCTGAGTGGCAAAAAGCCTTACATAATATAGATAAATCAGAACGAGGCATAAAGAGTCCTGTACGTGGAATGGGAGCACAACAATGCTAGACTGATGCATGAGGTGAGCTGAGGAAGGATCAAGTGATGAGATGATTAGCTGCAGCTGTGACTAATGAAACCAGGAATCAATGTAACTGAGGGGTAAGTGGCTGATAACACAGAAGAGAGCATAGGTAGGAAAACAGTTGTTCTGAAATGTTGTTTTSTGCAACGTTATGTCAGTGAAAAACTGCAGTAAAACTATCTCAAAGAAAGCCAAAACAAAGCAATACTGAGAAATATGTGACCCATCATATCAAAATAAGGATTAAGTCAAATTTGGTCAAAATGACCTAAATACATTTTCAAATTCCTGGCTTTAAAAGCTACATTTTGATACTTGGATCATTCTGATGTCATAAGTGGATCTAGAGATATGAGTTAATTTGTCTTGTTGGTTACGATAATACATTACTCTTTGGTCTAAATCCTAATTTTTTGTAAATTTATTGAGTAATTTTTCCTGTCAATATAAAGAGGAACCTCAAACATTATTTGTATATTAAGATTTCTCAGTTGAGAAGAAAGAAAATCATTTGGCCTCATGGAAGAACTGTTCGTACGCACATATTTGTTCTTAAATTGTGCGTACGAGTGATTTAGGAGAATTTGTGGCATTCACCAATGTTTTCGTATTCTAAGACTTTTTTCAGATACGAACAAAATTCACGTGTGGTCCAGACCTGTCATATATTTTACAAGCAGTCAGTCTGCTGTTATCCAGACGGATTTTCTTCACTAATAACTTTATATTTCGTTAGTTTGAAGATGTTTTGAGTTGAAAATAAATCACACTCCATAATTATGTTGACAATAGGCTATTCTG
>NW_013952480.1:601762-605108 GCF_001266775.1 Austrofundulus limnaeus
GGATACGAACAGGTGGAATTTACGCAGCTCATTTACACACTTTTCCTGAAGATAGAAGAGTTTGTTGAATCTGACGTAATTTAGGATAAGAATACGAACATGTTCTTGCATGAGGTCCATTGCTAGCTCACAGGGAAAAATTTTTAATTTTAAGGCGTTTTTCCAGGATTTTTTTTGTTACTGCTCAAAAAAATGCTTCAATTATTTTAAGGATTATATTTCAGACAGTTTATTCAATTGATACATTGATAAGGCATTAATTCATTATATTTTGACAAAATGCAATTTTTGCACATGTTTAAATCAAAACCCTATATCTGTTCATTTCTCCACATCCCACTTTTGGACTTAATCCTCGTTTCGATGTGATGGGTCTTATATGAAAGCTCCAAACAGGAAAACCTAGAAAAAGTTGACTATATTTTCAAAAGTAAGTTTTTGCTGTGAGATATTTGCATTTTATCTAAAGTTGTGTCAAAATATCTGATGTCATGGTTTGTTGTTTCATTAGTTACATTTGGTTTATTCTCACATTTATTCTTAATGTCTGATTATGTCTGACTTTGTATCTTGCTTCTTGTTTTATTTTGCTAAATAAAGTTGCTTGTGTTTTCTGCCCAGTTTATTTCCTGTATTGTTTTGTTGACACACCAGGCTTCTGTTGACAGTCAGCTCACCTGTTGCATGTTTTGTGATTACCGTCCTGTATCCAGGTTGTTTTGTTCCCCCTGTTTGAAAAAAAAGTTTTATGACACCAATGTCAGGTCAACCAAAGTCGAAGCTTCTTGTTGCCAAAAGTCAAAGCCTATGTGGTAAAGGAGCACATGGGTCTAGTTAAAAACATGAATGCCGAAGGTGAGAAATGTTCTGGTGCCCTGAAATAAAAGGGTACAATCACACATCATCAATTGTTCCATTCGTTTTATACCAGAACAGGAAAAGAATCCCAAGATGCACATATTTAGGGCCAACTTCCAGGAGGGAAAACCCCAGTATAATCCACTGGTAGTCTGTTTCTTTTGAAGGCTCGGCAATTTTACACTCAATGAAGAAACCTGACCTGTTATGGATCAAACCGTCAAACACAGACGCTGGTCTCTCTCACTTGTGATAGTTGGGTCAGGAGTAAAGCCCCATGATGTTTAAATAAGAAGCAACAAAAAGGGAAGAGAAAACAGCACAGCAGACATGAAGTCATTACAAGAAGAGAATYGAGGAGATAGAAAGAGGAAAGTGAAAGCTTTAGATCTTGATCTCCCCGTTGACCCACTTGAGACTCATCCACTGCCAAACATTTCACAGGCTCCTTCTGCCAAAATGGCTTCGCATGCACATTTTGCACACACAAACAAACACGTTGGTTGGACGCGCAACAGACAGGGAGGCCCTTACCCTTTCTTTTTTTAAAAGAAGGAAGGAAAAAAGGAGAAGTGGAAGGGAGATTATAATTTAATAAGGAGCAGGAAAACTTGGTTAAAACCCGCTGCTGGAGCTGAAATGCCTCTGCGCTAAAGGCTACTGCACTGAGCGCTCAAATGTGGACCTCTTCGACACAAACAATGAAAAAAGACAACAGAACTAACAACAACTCATAATGCCATACAAAATCTCTAATCAGCACTTATAGCAATTATTAGGTGTGGTAAGAAATCTTGATTCAGTTGCTAGTTTAGAATTTGAATTGATATAAATAATATTATAAATAATATTGTATAAGACTTGAATAAAAAGTGCTCAGTGTTTGTGTCACATAGTGACTTTAACATGAGAACTGTGTTTGTTTCTGAMCATTTTGCTTGTTTAAGTACAAAACATACAGTGGATCTAATGTGTGATTGCTTTAATTTTTGTATGTTCTTTTAATCCCATCGCCTCCATCTTCTGCCACTTATCTGTATCAWGTCACAGAGGCAACAGGTCCAGGAGAGAAACCCAGATATCCCTTCTCCCAGCGACACTTTCCAGTTCATCCTGGGGGTTAGGTATTCCCAGGCCAAAGAGGATATGATGTCCTCATACCAGTAGGACATGCCAAGAACACAACACCTCTAAAGGAGGCATCCTAATCAGATGCCTGAACCACCTCAACTTACTCCTTTTGATGTGGAGCAATGGCGGCTCTACTCTAAACTCCCCCTGTGTAATGATGCTCCTACCCCCATCTCTAGGGCTGAGGGCTGAGCCTTACAAAGGAAGCTCATTTCGGCCACCTGTATCCAGTATCTTGTGTTTTCTGTCATGAGCCAAACCTCATGACCAAGAGTGAGAGTTGGATTGTACAGACCAGTGTCTTTTGACTCAACTCTTTCTTCACCACAACCAACTGAAGCAACGCCCTCACTACTGAGGATTAGGCCCCAATCAATTGATCCATCTGCCCCTTCACCCTATCACTCGTGAACAGTATTACCTTAACTCCTCCATTTGAGGCAAGCACTTGTATTTGACTACAAATAACACTTCTTAAGAATGACAAATGGACAAACTCTATTCTCAAAAATGCTTTCAAAAATTAGTGGCTGTAATAGCAACAGAAGAAGAGTAGAGCTTGATGTTTTGATTGATCCTAAGTCACTTTTCTTTGATTTGTTTTGGATTTTTGTCTCCGCACTCTGGAGAAATAAGAAAACCTTGGTGGTTTCCTTTCTCTCCATAAATCACTTGTTCACTCATCCATTAACATTTTAAATGAATGTTCTTTGGATGGTTTGAGTCCAAGTTGAGGGCCATTAATAGTTCAACGACCCCTGGTTGATTGATAATCCACTTAAAGCTCCAGCTGATTGTTCTTCAGTTCAGCGCCCGCCAGCTAGGAAGCGAGCACAAAGCACCTCATACTGTTACATGCATGCATGGATATCACCCGGACCACCAGCGTGCAGCACATAGCTCACTCTGACTGTGGTCCTAGCTGAAGCCCACCCCACCCATCAGGATCAATGCAGGTCTTTATTAGTTGCTGGCTCAGGCTGCTGGCTGTGTAAGAAAACCCTGCCAGTGCTGGCCTCACACCTCCAAATATCTACTGCTGGGATGTATAAACAAGACTCTGTGTCTGAGCATAATTGCTTTGTGAATCTGTGTGTGTGTGTGTGTGCGTGCGTGCGTGCGTGCGTGCGTGTGTTTTCCTTATATAGAGGGCTGTAAAGGTGGCACTAAATTAAAATTTGGAAAAAATAAGTAAAACAAACCTGGGGTTTTACAACACGTCATCCTGTTTTAATAATTTCCAAGCAGTTCTTTTCAGAACATCTATTTAGTGTTAAAGGCACAGTGTTTAGGATTTGTTGTTCTCAGCGACATCTAGTGGTTGAGTGGTTGAATCATCATCCCTGGTCCTCCCCCC
>NW_013952480.1:609355-625299 GCF_001266775.1 Austrofundulus limnaeus
ATATATATATATGAAGCTGAGAAACCTTAGCAAGAAGAAAAATGTCTAAAATGCATACATATTTTGAGCTCAGTATTTTATTTAGTAGTAGCAGAGAGTCATCTTTAACACACATTTTGAGTCCTAACAAATCATTTTAGATCTTAATTTGAAATTTTATATGCTTTWATGGTAGCKGAGAGTCATTCMTAACACCTAACAGATTATTTTAGATAATCTGGCTTAACAATAATTTATAGATTTGTCCAGAGGGACCTAACTATTATTAAGACAAGGTAGATAGACACAATACATTCCTTCAAGAAAGTACAAGAAATTTCAAGTTACACCTTTAATTTAAACCCAGCAGGTGATAGTGTCTCTTCTCTTTTGTCAGGTTGTACATATACAAAGAAATATAAATATGTAAAAGACTCAAAAAGAAGTGCAGCTCTTAGACTGTTTGGCAAAAAACAGAGAAGAAAAAGAATAAATCAGCTCAAGCCTGGAGGAGGATAAGAGAAGTGTGCCTCATAGATATGAGGGTTAACGCATCATTTCCTCCCTAAAAACCAGTCTGTTTCCTCAATATCTCTCTGTTATCCTGTCTCTGATGCTGCCTCACCCTCCCTGACCTTCCCACCCRTGATGTCAACACTCGTTCGCTGTCCTAACACTACTAATAATAATCAGGGCGACTCCATTGTCAGTTTGCTTCTGTGGTATTTATTWCACCGAGGCTTTTACTTTTATATTAAAACCAACTCTCCCATGTTAAGTCTCTTATCTTCCCAGCCTGTGTTATCAGAAGGTGATCAGAGACACACAATGGAATGTTCTCGTTGTAATTAGACAAGATGAGGAAGATGAAAGTCTTCGCTGGTGTCAGTCTGGGAGAGTTCAAGGAGAGGGTAAGCTTGCTGAGCAGCCGTTCCCAAAGTGATATCGTTTCAAGATGCGTTTAATGTCGTCTGAATTTTAAGCGACAGCCTGTTTGTCCTGTCTTTGACTTATTTAATAGAAAACAGTCATGCTGTAAGTTCAAATAAATTGCATGTAAAGTTAATGAACTGTAAAGAAGTAAAGTTGCCATTCTGACTGCAAGATAGGACAAAACATCAACACGATAACCATTTAGATTATTGTCTAGTGTTGAATGAAATTCATTTCCTCGTCCACCTGTCTCATGGAATGTTTGCAGCGCTGCCAAGACACAATAAAACCTTACGTTCGGCCTTCGGAAAGGACAGACATAATGATAACTGCCTCATTTTACAAAATGGTTAAAATTAAATGTAAATGAAAACCAGTCGAGACAAATGTTTTCTGTTATCAAATACGCTCCTTCACCAGCTTATATCAGCCTATCTGGTAAAACGCAGCCCGCTTTGAGACGATACAAGACAACATCAGCGTCGGACTGTTCATTAAAAGCTGAGTGTCATAATCAGATGTGTTTATGGCAGACCTGGTAGCCCAAAGGAGGGGGACATTCTTGGATGTCTGGAGTGAATTTAGAATCACGGGCCCTCGCTCAGATAATCGCCATACCAAAGGAGGGCTGAAGCAGCTTCTTTGTCTCCACTTGGCAGGTAAAGAGGACGGGAGAGTCGGTGGGAGGAATACGAACGTTAGAAAGGAATAAAACTCACAGCGCAGATATGGGAATGAGACACATCCTTGGATATGAGCGTTCTTTTTTCTGGGGGATGGATGATGAGATGGTGAGAGGCAGAAAAGGCCATGCAGGCTTTTTTTTCCACCACAGGGCCCATGAGGCAATGAATCAAAGCAGATACAGAGACTTGTGCTGCTATCTTCACAGGCAGCACAAGGTGCACGTGTCGTTCAAAAATAATGCAGGAGCTTTCAAACATCTGGATGATAGGCGTGCTGTTCTGTCTGAACGCTTTTCCCGATGTTAAACTTGGCTGTAGGTTGATTTCTGATTAGTTTTGATCTATTTGCAAACAACGTATTTCAGTGAACACACATAATTTTACTAATTGTAACTCATCAAAATCAATTTATCAAATGAAAGAAACACAAAAAACAAAAACAAATTGCAGGATGTTGTGATGTGACACCAAAGTTTTTCTAGAATGTTCATGTCCAAAAAAACAACTGTTTTACAATAAAAAAAAAAACAAAATAACAGTCAAAAATGAATATATGTCTTTATTTACAATATTGTAAATTAAATCTAATGCCTGTGTTTACAATTGTAATCAAATGCCTAGCATTTACTGAATGCCGAGTTTTTTACTAAAATCATTTTATGTTGAAAAATGATAGAGTTCTTGCTGCAAGTTTTGATTCATTTTAATGATTCATTTAATGATTTATGGGATAATTTGATTAAACTGACAGATGCAAGTGCACACTGATACACAYCGATTGCCTGTCTTTGGTGAGAGATTATAAAAATGATCAAAAAATAACAATAAACAAAACAATAAAAGTTAGCATGTAGTAATAATTTTACTGAAAAATTATGTGTGGTTGAACGGTTGTTGAAGAACCCAAACTCTGAATGACTTGAGCGTAAATCAAGGGTCTTCAACACTTTTCAGTTTGTGTGTTAAATGCTGTACATTTAAAGACATATCTTCATAAAAAATTTAAGTAAAATTAAATTTAAAAAAATCACGACCCCTCCTACAGTACTTTGGCAACCTCATCCTTGAAGCCTTCTGGCATACATAATTAAACTGACAAATGGGTTGWGATAGAGTGAAAAAAAGAAGTGTAACATTGGTAAATAATATTAATGCTGAAACATAAATAGCAAAGAAAGAGTGGAGATTACTGAATGACCACATGTGCGCTGATTACTAATGTCACACAGGTGGTGTGTGTGTGAGAGAAACTTGAAATAACTTTGGGTGACATCTAGTGGTAATGAAGGTGCAACAAACAAAGTCAAATAACATATAYAAGCAAAAATACCAGAACTTACAGTAACCCAAACAAAAGAAAACCAAAACTTTCWAAAATATTTGACAAAAGATCACAAATAAATACACAGCTTTACAGGCTTGAACCAGWGCGCCATTTTACTCATGATCTTTTAACTTGTTGTCACTCACACTTATTGTATTTAGGGTAAAAACTAAATAGTATAGTCTTAAAAGTTCAAAAAATAACACAGAGAGAGATCAATTCAGTCACATTATCRCTAATCAATGTAAAACAAGAGACAACATGATTGTGGCCTGTGAGCATTTTTGAACATTTTTCTGACAGTACAGATTTTTTCTCCATTAAATGTATCATTAGAAGTTGAACTGGACTGAAACACACACAGTAAAGCACCAGTGAGCCAGTGTTTGTTTTATTGCTTGTCGGTTACTGTAGTAACATTAAACGTATTTCTGCAGTGAACCCAACGTAGCTGTGCATATAACATTGTGTTTCAGGCAGATGTATATTGTTAAAGTTATCTAGTGGAACTATAAATGTGTCCTCAGACTGTGGGGTGATAGACGAATTATAACTGACACAGTTAGTGATAAATCCTAGCCAACTGCACACTACGATAGAGTTCCTCCAACATTCWGTCCTTAAAACTGTCATAAGTCTTAAAGGGGACATACAATGCATTTAAATCCTTCCTTTTCACATTTAAATCATTCAGTTGTGGTCTWTTAAAGTGGAACTGAAATCCTTTGGTCTGGATTTCTCATTACTGTAGCTCAACAGACCCCTTTTTCACCCCTGTTCTGAGGTGCATCTAAGAGCAACTCGTTTTGGTACCATCTATGTAAATGCAAAAGAGGTACTCCACATCCTGCCTCCCTCCAGGTCTCACTTCATTGCCCACTTTATTCCGTTTGGCCACTATTGTAGTTTGATAGCAGTGAAATATTAAAACAGTGCAGAAAGTTTTTATTTACAAATTAATTAAAAGATGTCAACGACACAAAACTTGTTCATCCAGTCATACATGTTTGGAGCCAGAGTCTGACCCAGAGCGAGAGGAGAATGAAGACGACAAACTTGCAGAACTGCAGATTTGTGAAACTGGTTAGCCAAAAGTCTATGACCTTGCTAAGCAGTTCTGCAGTAAATACTGACATTATTATTTTTTCTATGACCTTGCTAAGCAGTTCTGCAGCAAATACTGACATTATTATTTTTTCTATGACCTTGCTAAGCAGTTCTGCAGCAAATACTGACATTATTATTTTTCTTGTACTCTTTCCATCCTGCTCTTCCCAAGTCTTTTGTTCCCTGTGGTCTTTGTCTCTTTCCCTCCGTCCTGTTGTCTGTACCACCTCCTTCCACCTGAGGTTAGTGAAGAAAAGCCTGTAGGACGTCATTGGCCGTCCTTGAAGGGAGGGGTACTGTCATAGTCTGTCTCTCACATTTCTGCCTCCCTCTTGTGTTTGTGTTCTGTGCTTTTATTCTTGTCTTTTCCACAGTCAGCTCTGTCTTCTCCTGATCATTCTCTCTCCTCACACCAGTCCGTACTCAGCTATCACCCAGCTGCTTCCTTTTTCCTCTCAATCTTGCACTATTTAACCAGTCCTCCTTCACTACTTTCTCATCTGTTCATTGTATGGTATGCCCTGGCTCTCCCGTGTTGCACTTATTAGTTATTATTATTTTTATTTTTGCTACCACGTGGGCATTTTTCTTCAATAAAGAATCATTGTTTTGACTCCTCCTGCCCGGCTGCATCCTTGGGTCCGATCTTGCCTTATCATCCTGCTTTGATGTTGTCTTTTTTTTATTATTATTGATTCTTACATTGAAATGAAAGTTAGCAGTACCAACGTGAGACACGGGTTTAACAGTGTGCTCTTTGAATTGTCAAAGCAAGTGTTATCTTCCACATTGCTAATTAGGAATCTGAGTTGTTTCCACCAAACTCAGCAAAGCCCAAAGTGACGTTTCACAACTGACAAAGCAGCTTAAATAACAGGAGGGGAAAAAAGAGGAAAGAGTTAGAAAAGGAGAGCTAGATGACAACTTTGGATGACAGAACGCAGGCTGCTGCAGGAAACCTCAGCTTTTTCATTCATTGTGGTCTGAGAACATAAAAAGCTCCAGGTTGTTTGATCTCCAGACCTAAACTTGTCTCTCAGTTTCACACAAAAAATGCAGCTTTTGGGAAACATATTTCCCCAATTATTTCCCCATTACTCCCCACCACCACCACTTATTTCTAACTTTTTGCCTCTTTCTTTTTTTATTCCTCCCACATTAGCAATTCTGTCTTTGATATCAAAGAGGAATAAAGATTAAAGTCTGAATGAGGGGAAGAACTGTGTATTGCTTTGCCACGTTTTTAGATGCAGCTTGATCCAATGAGTTATTTGCCCTCCGACAGCCCACTGGTAGCTTTAAGTGAGAAAAGTTCAAAGTAAAACAAAAGAAAGAGTGGCTTTTGATCTGATTCAAAATAACTAAAAGTTACCTGACAGTTCTATATCAAGGTCTATCCATAAGACTAAGAACCTCTATACTCTGTTCACAACTTGTTCTCCAACATCTCTGGAACAATTTATAAGCCTTTACCAAAGGGAGGAATGTGACCTTGTTGCACTGCAAACGCAAGCAATGTTCAAGCTTCTCTTTGAACTTTTCAGCTTGTTCTCTAGCTTCACATTTTTCGGCTGGCATCTGCCTACCAGCTAAGCATCTGTAAGTCAAAAGCCACCAGACCATCACTGCCTCCTCACTTCCAGCTGTGTGTTCACTGTGACCCATCGTAACCCAGGAAATGTAGCCAATTACAAAGTGCTTGGAAGGTTCAGAGGGTCAGTTCCCATGTCAGACATTTTTAGGTATCGTTTTTTTTTTTTACCTTTGCCCTTAAGATGATTTGTCAAAACAATGAAAAGAAGAAAATTTATTCAGGATATAATAATATATTAACATCATAGGAGTTGAAAACTACCAGTATTAGTTTGACCTATGACTTCAGATAATTGCTTTTATGTAAACACTTTCAGCAAAGTAATAACTAATTAAAGTAATTGTACTAATTGGTTGAAAAATAACCCAAAATAACGTTTCCTCTAGTCAAGAAAAAAAAAAACAATCCAACTTACTTAGATGCATTGTCAGTAGGGGGCACCACTACACACGTTTGTTACTCCAAATTTATTAAAAAAACTAAACACAAGTGAGATCCAGCTAGTGTTGTAGCCAAGACCACCTAACCYGAGACCAAGTCAAGACCAAGACCACAGTGTCTCGAGACCAAGACAAGACCAAGACTTTTAGGGTTTGGACCAAGTCGAGACCAAGACCAAGGGAGGGCGAGACCGAGACAAGACCAAGACTTTTAGGGTTTGGACCAAGTCGAGACCAAGACCGAGAGAGGGCGAGACCTAGACAAGACCAAGACCAGAAAAAAAAGTTTCCTAAAAGATGGAGTATTCTGTACACATGTACAGTGGGGGGAAAAGGTATTTAGTCTCTCATAGTTTAGGTCTAACTATAATGTCAATCAAAGGCCTCTCTCATCTTTTTAAGTGGGAGAACTTGAACAATTGGTGCTGACTAAATACTTTTCCCCCCACTTTGGCTAACTTAATATGTAGAGCTAATATTGGCAAAATCTTTGTGTGAGGGCAGAGGAAAGAATTTTGCTACAGAGGCAGATTGTTAACGTTAGTGACGATAAAAGTTTGACGTCCCCACTGTCTCTGAAAGTGAAGCACTGCAGAACTTACAAGTTGCTGTACGCTTTCTCATGGTTGTTGTTGTTTTACAATGATATTATTTATCAATAATGTAGCCAAATTTTATACTTAAAAATTTGACGACATCCTTTACCGCTCCCAGAGAACCACAGTGCACTTTCCGGGCGTGCTGCGTGCGAGTGACGATGGGTAGAGATGGGTGACAGCCAGTAACAAAAATACATAAATAGCAATGAGTCAAGTTTGAATTTGAATCAGTAGCTACATTTTAAATCCAGTGAAAGCAAGAATGCTAGCAAAATGGACAACATCCCGGCTGTTTAGTAATATTTCCATAGTTGTGGTCTTGACTGGTCTTGAAATAAAATTCTGAGTCCTCAATGTCCGAGACCGAGACAAGACCGAGTACAAATGCTGTCGAGTCCGCGACAAGAACCAAGACCATCAAAAAGTGGTCTTGAGACCAGTCTTAAGACCAAGACCGGTTTCAAGTACTACAACACTAGATCCAACAATTGACAAAACTCCTTAAAATAGGGTATATGTTACTTATGTGTAATGACTGAGGAAGCCAACAGCTGTTCAGGACGGTAGTCACAGAGATGAGTTGGTATAAAATTGGGAACAATGTAAGCTGTTCCAAATTATGCTTGAGACATTACTCAGAACACTGCTCTTGTTGCAATTGCGTGACAAAAATTTTATTTTTGTTCTCGCACTGTCACAGAGAACCCATTGTGTGCACAAGCTACTGAAATAGCTTTTTAAATTGTGTGATTGGTCAGAACTTGTAGGTGTGTTATGCAGAAAAACAGCTAAACTAATCTATCCTGATACATCTCAATAATCAAGATAACATCTTTAAAATAAAAGTCTTCTGGATGGGCTTTTATTTGTTGAAATGTTCTACTCTTCTCCAAAAGACTTTTTCACTCTGAGGTGTTGCAGGTAAACGTGGCCTTATAAGTGGATCAACAAGTTTACTGGTGAAAATCAAAATTGGTTGTTCACTTGCGAAAGAGGACCAACAGTCCAACAACCAATCATTAGTGCTCTGATGGCTGCTTATTGATCACAGAAGTCTGAGTCATTCTCGCAAGAGGGTGACAATTGGACATGGAAGCCTGGACCCCTCTCTTTAACTGTTCTGCTGAAGAGCAACTAGCTGATGTTGGGGGCAAAAAACTGCCGTTCTCTTTAGAAAATATGTTCATGCAAAAAATAAAGACTCACAACTGTCTTGTCAAGTATATAGCAGCTTTTAACCAACAGAGCTTCTGCCACTTTAGCAATCATGGCTTCATTCTGAACATGCTTGATACAGTTTGTGCATTTGATCAAAGGATAAAAAGTGACACATTTTGTAGGCACTTAATAGAATCATAATATGAAATTATCTTCACTTACACTATTTCAATGAGAAAAAAATAAATGCTTTAAATAGTATTTTCATGTCTAAAAAGTAACTCAAACAGTGATTAAAATTAGGTTTAGTTGTGCTTTGCGCTTAATGCTAATGTCTAGTAGACATTCCTATGATACAAAATGCTATATTTTTTGCTGTGCACTGCCATGGCAACCAGATTTCTAAAGTACAGTATGGAGCCTGAAAATCCTTAGAACACTATGTCAAAAACTATAAATGTTGTAGCTAATAAGATATTTCAGCTTTCCAGTAGAGCTTTGATCAGTTAGTGGTGTACCCATAAAACCGAGTTGGGAGATTGCTAGGATAATTTTGATTCATCCTGTAAAAAGCATGAATGTCTGTGCCCAGTGGTACTGCAATTTCAATGTCTCTTTTATTATTTCATGTTGGACCATATTGCAAAACTAGGGGTGAAATAGACTTAGCCATTCCTACAGCCATGCCCTTGACTTGGCTCAAGAAGAAAGGCTACATGACATAAATGTCAAGTAGAATTATGCTTGAACAATTTTTGTCTCCTTGGCACAAATTAAGTGAAGAATGTAATAGGAGACACGTACGTTTTGCAGTGCACCAAATTAAGTCACAGGCTCAACCACATTTGCTGAAGGCCTAGAGAAAATAATCCTCGACTTCAAGGAAATGGAGAGTGAGAAACAGAGGGGAGTGTTTGCATCAGTGGAAAGCCTCAACCAATCCCCTAATGCTACCAGGCCCATTTCCATACCACATTCTGGCTTCTGAGCCTCACTGCCCTCATAAAACCTTTGGCACGACACAATTGTCGGGTGAGAACAAAAAGAAGAAGAAAAAAGAAAACGTTTCAGAAAGAAAGCCATGCATTTTTGAAGAAGACTTCAACAGGCATTTAAAAGGTTTTCACGCACAATGAAGACACATGACTCTCAATGCACATTTGTTGAAAATATTCCCAAGGCTGCTATAGTTTCTCTCCAAGAGTGAAACCATAGCTCACTTCACTGACATGTAGTGTTCTGAATGATGGAAGTTAGTTCCTAAAAACAGAAACAGATTTCTTGACCTACATGACGTTTATTTATTTATGTTTTTTGTACAGGGGCTATGGTTCTTCAAGAAGGAGGAAAAATGATGATGAGTTCTGCCAAAGTTATTGTCTCGTTCGCCAAACCTGCCATTTAATGGAAACGATAGGCCTTAGCCAAACTACACTAAACAGCTTGGCCTTCCCAAAAGATCCACACCCTCTTTTTTCACTCTTTCCACCAAATATTTTCATAGGACATCTGACTTTGGTTGCTTGGGTGTTAGTTCCACAGGTGTGGAGGGACAAACTCCATTCGAACAACACGAGACAAACCATCACTGTTCGTTTCAGTGATTAAAAAAACCAAGGTCAACTTTCAAAATACCATATATTTAATACTTTTGTATTTTTCTCTCTCTCTCTCTATTTGACCATGGATCAGCAAGTATGTTTGGGTGAGTATGTTTATTGCTACAGTAGCTGGAAATATGCGACAAAGTCTTCTCGAGTGTGAGCGGCTGTTGTTGCAAGCCCCTTGGAGGTCTCTATATCACTCCCACTCATACTGGCACAGGGTCCAAACTGCAACCAGATGGAGGACTTCTGCCTTTGTTTTTCAGCTGAGCAAAGGAGACGGCTACTGGCAAGCAAGACAGGAGGGAAGGAGGTTATCGTGTGAATCATCAAACAAACTTTGGATCAAAGGGCAAGTCATTTTCTCTCCCATTTATTTCTCTTCTCAGAATTAGAATCTTTTCCCCATTTTCCATTTCGAACGGTGCATTTTTAAAAGCAATGCAGCGAAAGAGCATGGGAGAATGAGGGTTCTCAAATAAAAAAAAATGTCAGATCTGTTCCGAGTAAGAAGAATGGCAGCCTGCAGTCCACAGCTGAACCCCAAATTAACTCAAAGTCTCGCGAATGTACAGTACTCGCCCGCAAATTCCCTCCTTCCTTTCAAATCACTCATCTGCTGCTGAGAAAGCATAACCCCAGGCCTTGTCTGACGTGTCTTTGTAGTGTGACTGTGTATGGTTTGGAAGCCAGAGTGTTTACTTAGGTTTTGAGGTTATAAGAGAGAAAACCCCAACATTTTTTTTTTTTGCATATTATTTTATGCAAAGAAAACTGTGGCACCGTCTCTGGGTACAGCCTTTTGGTTGAAGAACTTAACATGTGTTGAAAGAGTAGGTGATGCGTGTCCAGTCTGATGTTTGTGGTGGGTAGGTACATAAGAGGAACAAGCAAAAACGTGTTCTGTCAAATCTAATGCAATTAAATGTAGACTGATGTACCATATACTTGGGTGGATGCATACTATGACCACTGTTTTCCAGTAGGCAAAAAATGCTAATTTTGACAGTTCAGGTGTGACATGTTTAAAGATTTAGTTCTTTCAAATATAAAACCTATTGTTCTCTTCAAGCATGAATGTTTTTCTAGATAAAATGTTTATTTGATTTCATCTCCCCATGTTTATCAAATACATGAATAAATACATGAATAAATAAATAAATAAATAAATAAATAAATAAATAAATAAATAAATAAATAAATAAATAAATAAATAAATAAATAAATAAATAAATAAATAATATCATCCCTTAGGTAAATGTATATTTCCTACTGCCTTGCATTTTAAAGTGCTGATGACATCAAATTTTTTTAAATAAAAATGAATGCAATTTTGGAAAAATAACATTGACAAAATATTGCAAAAAAACATTTCACATCGCTGAGAAGAACAGTTGTTGAAATATTTGTATTTTAAGTAACAGGAAGTGATGTCAAAGGGGAATGTCTGCATGTTAACAGAGCAGTGCTACAATGGCTGATAACAGAGATATTTTTCTTTAGATTATTTTTAAGTCACTATTAGAGAGAAACGAGTTCAAATATTTTATTCTATGAACAAAGACCAATGTGTTTACTTTTTGAAAGAGTTCCCCTTTGATTTCACTTCCTGTTTCACTTTTACTGAGCTAAGTTCAATAACACATGCCATGTGATAAAATGGATAAAATTGTGTGTTTTATGACAGGTTTCTTAAATATAAATATTTTCTTTAACTTATATATGAAGGATATGCATGTCACTTGCACTTTAAAGTTGAATACAAAAAGCAAAAGAAAAAAACAGGTTGGTGGAAAGTTAGTCAATTATAGACGCACATCAAATGACTATTTTCTTGGAGTTTACACGAATTTGTCCCAAGATTCATTAGGTATTTTGCAAGTGTGTTTTTTTAGTTAATAGCACTGGAATTAATTTGAAACATATCCTTTACTGAACAAGGACATAATGCTATGCAGGTTTTGATGGATATCAAAAGACTCCGTTTGGCAGAAGTACTGAATTTGATCTGAAGAGTGTAAAGTGTGAGTTGGAAATGTCAGGGTATTAGAGGTGTGCGGTGAAGAGATGCTCTTGACAGCTTTAGGTGGCTCATTCAACCATTGTAGGACCACAAATGAGAACAGGCTGGAGAGGAACTGCCTTTGACTGAAGGAATCTTTATCATAGATATCAATTCAGTATTTTAGCCTTATCTTGTTCTTAAAGTACAGAATAACTATGCAACAGCACATTGCCCCAATTTATGAGTTTGCAAGTATTTAATCAAAAGGTGCTTGCCCTTTGTTGTTATTTTTATAGATCGGAAAAACCACAATATTATAGGCAAAAACCAAGCACCRAAGTGGTCTGTGTTTCAATCTCTTTAATCAGCTAGGTTAATACACAGAAAATGAAAACTCCCATTGGAGACGTCTTTAGACGTTTGACAAAATAGCCAAGAGTTTGAGAAATCAATTATCTGTAATCAAAAAGTCTGTCTTAAGCCAAAGTGAAGCAAAATTACATGGTTCTATCCAAAGATATGCCAAAAGTGATTCCTTTAAGATAGAAGGCTGCAATCTTGCACTGGCTTGTTGAATTAGACCTCTTTAGATTTGTTTTACAGATAGGGATTTTGGTGGCGGAGGAGAAACAAGAACCAAATGTCAAAACTAATTACATCTTTGCATGACCCCAAATTTCAGGCCACAATGGCACTATACTGCAACAAAACAGATCACGAACTAACCATGGCATCACAGTACAGTATGATACTGTTTTTTTGTTTGTTTTTTTACTTAAAGAGTAAAAGAGGATGAATCAACATTGATAACAAATCAGTTATGGTTGAAAACCTAACATTGGTTCAACATGCAAGTCACTGACCTCTTTCTGTATAATTGCAGCATTGATGGACTTGATGCCTAACCATATTTCAATGTTGATTCACGCATATTTTGCTATCTGGGAAGGTTATAAACTACCTAGATTTAAAAAAAATTCATTAAAAATAGTTTATATTCACAGTAACCAAGTTTTGTGTGTTTGGAAGTATTATGTTTGTTTAAATATATATACATATATAAAGTAAAAATTACATTGTAAGCCAAAATTCATTGCAAAGTAAATGACTAAAGTAAGAAAAGCAAGACAATTTGGGTTGGRTTTATTGTTTTTTTTTATTATTATTGAGCTTGGCAATAAATCCTATACAACTGGAAAGCCTGTTTATTTCCCCTTTAAATGGTGCCACATTTCAAACTAAAATGTAAGAAGTTTGACAATGGCAAAACAGTTTTGGCAAGTGTTTCCCAACCGATCCACATGCCCAACTCTGCTGCTTCACCCACAAATTAATTTTCCTAAATGTGACCCCATTTAAGGGGAAATAAAAAGWTTTATTGTCATGAAGCAATGTTACTACAAAGGAATAATCAACGAAGCACACATTTCCTGTGCTAAGGTTAGTTACATGTTGGCACATTRAATTTGCACTGATTACTTTAACATATGTACAGTATAATCAAAGACCCCACTTGATGTTTTGGGGTTTTGAAGAAGCGTTCATTTCATATTAAAATATTTTGGCCTCTTGCTAAACACTTTATTTTTACCATAACTTTCCCTATCTAAGAATTTAACTCTAAAAAGGGAGCACAGTACATTTCAAAGATATAGATATTCAGTCTCTTGAAATGAAACCAAAATAATCTGCTAAGATAAAAAAAAAAGTAGAGGAAAAAAGTCATCAGGATTCACAAAGAATTGTACGGCAAAGAGCAATGTTTATCCAACATCTCTTCTGCCCCACACCATATTTGCACTCATTTAGTGTTGCTCATGTTGGCTGGGACTTTATGGTATGAGAAAGCTGTGTTTGGACAGTTTTTCACAGCTCCTCAGATGAGAACAGTGCAAACAGTTGTGATGCCAAAATAACAGCCAACGGAATGCATTGATGCATGTGTGGTTGTTAGCCTTGGAAGGCGATTTAAGGTCAGGAGGCAGACAAATAACTTCCCTCTCCTACATTTTTGTTACATGTTGGTCTTGAAAACCTTGATTGGAGGCTGGTCGATGAGATCTCTATAAGGAAAATGAAAATTACTGAAATAAGACTAATCATGGTATATTAATAGTTACAAACACAACTAAGTAGGAAGGTGTGAGGGGGTCAAACATCTCTTAGATGTTTTCTGGCAACAAGTTTCCTGCCTGTAGTCAATATTTGAACAGTATAAATAAAGCAGCATCACTTCTCAGAGAAGTGTGGGAAATATCACACATTTAACTGAGCACAAAAACAATTCTAGATTGGTGTTCACWTGTTTCTGTTGATAATAAATCATTTTTCCAGACAGCAGAATTTGCTTCCTGCTCACACCAAAGGGCAGGGGAAAAAATATATGAAAAATATTCAAAGAGCAGACAGAAAAACAAACACTGTCTGACTTACTTTTCCTGCATTTTTCTTTCTCTTATCCCTTCACCCATAGACCAGTCGTGTCATAGGTTTGTCTACCCCCGTTTTCTTCCCTGGACAAGGTATATAATAGCGGCTGTGGTTTTTATTGGAATCTCTTAAATGGCTTTTGAAGTGCCATTTAGGAGTTGGGTGCTGAAGTCTGTTCTGTTTTTTTGTGCGTGCACATTTGTGTTTGTGTGTGAGTGAGAGCCGATCCTAGACTCCGTTTCCATCAGCTATGCCAAACTTCTTCTTCCCCACCCAAGCATCCAGCCCTGTTTCTTGATGTTCACCACATCTCCCATGGTGGCCGCACTCATTTTTGCTGATGAGTTTTTTTTTCTTCTCCCTTCTTGCATATTTATCCACTCTTTTGGGAAAAACACAATTGGTCTCTTGCACTCATAAGGTAATGGCTACAATTAGCTTATCGTGCCAGCACAGATGTGTAAATAAATGGAGTCTAGACTGATAGTGGAGACAAAAACCACCATCTAGGTTTAAACTCTAGTTTCTCAAAGAATCACAAGTCAACATGACAAATATGAATATGTTTTTTTTTTCTTTTACTAACAACCTTGTCAGAAAGTGMGGATGCTCTTGATTTCAGTGTGGCTTAGATCAGCGAATGAACAACACCATCTATGTGCTTTTTGTACCTCCGCCTCCATCCACGAGAGACACTTTGTTTTACTGTCTGAACTCCCTTCTCATTGCAGAAAAATGCATTGAAAGTGACTGCAGAGATGTTCCAGACTCCTCTGCAGAGTGAGCGATGCACCGGTGGGGAAACAGACAGAAAAGATGCACAATGAATGTAGAAAGTACATAGGATGAGGTGCATCTGAGGTTCCAGATGAGCTATGGAAACCTACTTTCCTCCTGTCAGCCCAAAGTGTGTAGGGGAGTTTTGAGTCTCTGGGTGGGAATAGGGGTTCGTTTTTGACGACAGATGGCCGAGACGCGACGCACCAAAACCGTTTGAGATGAACCAAAATGAGTGCAAGGTTGTGCCAAACTGAATTAAATAAACAGACAGAAAGAGGCTGTGAACATGCTGTTCTGTCGGGCAAGCCTGAGAACTACTTAGACAACTTTGGACCTTGGCAGCATCATGATAATTGTATTTTCAGCTGTTTTAATGGGTGGGGAGGAAGACAGGCAAGAGATTAGCAGAATAATCGATGCAGATGCTGTGGAGTGCATTCCCAAATGTTCTCCCATTTGTTTGATGTACTGATTGAGATATAAAACAGTAGAAAGAAAAACCCCAGATTCTGCTTGGTGGATTTATGCTCACCTTTGCATCTGCACAGGAGTTTTTTCTTTTTCAAACACGCTTTGTAAACTGTAAATTTTCCTTGAGCGTACACTATAAGCATAACAAGGGTCAAATATAATTGTACCATTATGAGCTGTACACCCCCATGGTGATCGATAACAATCGTGTCTTTACAAGAACAAATTTTYACTCGATTGCATTTGGGCCTGATTCCAACATTTTTWAAATCACTCATACTYGTTCAAAATGCCCCGATACCTGGAAATGATACCAATTTTGGTGTGGACATTCRCATTACATTTTAAATGCAACCTCCATTAGACTCCAGTGTGAATGCTTCATGTTGTCGATGTGACCCGGCTGCGCAGAAGAAGACGTGACGTCACATTCAGCATGCTGTTTACAAAAGTAAACAGGTCTCTATCAGTGGATGCTGCATGTTGTTTGTCAATTCTGAAATGTTTATGCAATCAGAKAAATTGGTTTTAATGTAGGTTGTACAATCTTAACTCTGGTATTGCTGCATTACAACCTTGATCACAATACTGCACCACTGTATTAAATAAAATATATAAAATTCAACATAAAAATCAATGAGACTGTAAAAGGGTAAAATAAAGATATAGCATATACAGAACATACAAACATGACCCATGACTGGAGGTAGAAATTAGAACATGGCAGCTTATCTGAAGCAACTTTTAACTTTTTCTGACTTAAATTAGCTTTTCCTACCGCAATTTGACATGCTCATGCTTCAACCATGGATGTGCATCTCTCTTAGGTGCACC
>NW_013952480.1:625450-629720 GCF_001266775.1 Austrofundulus limnaeus
GAGCCACAGTCGACGTAAACACCCCAGAGAAATTAGATCCACAGCCTCAAGGTCACATGGGAGGGGGGAAACATGAATCTGTAATCAGTTGTTTGGGAACAGAAGAAAATGTTTTCAGTCAGACAGAAAATAACAATTTTCCATCTGCCTTAATGTCCGCTGGTACATCCAGTGTGGCGAATCCAATCAGACAAATAGTGTGGACAATTTCGCCAAGCCGAGCTCACAGCTTCTCCAAGATCAATTCCATCTGGCCAGCAAAGTCCAGGAACCACAGCTGGCCCGCGACCCTCAGCAGAACCGCTGTCTTTGTCCGGGGCTGGGTGCTTGGGCATGTGCCGGCTCAGCCCGGTGGCTGCCCGGTGTGGCTTGGGTCCCTCTGGCCCTGTCGGGCCTTGGCCTGGGGGGGCGGGGTGTGCCCTGGGGGCCCGGGGCTCTGTGTCCATGCCTGGATCCACTCTGGCGCGGTGGGTACCGGCGGGGCCTGTGAGTTCGTCGCTGCTGGCCCCAGGGGTTACTGTGTGTGTTCACTGGTGGGGCTCTTCCGGTTCTCTCCGGTGGTCCTCTTTGGGGGTGGGTGGGTGGCCCTTACGGCGCGGGTGTCTCTAGGGGCTGCATGCTTGGGGTCCCTCTTGGCGTCTTTGGCACTGGTCTCCCTTATGTCGGCTTCCGGCTTTGCGGGTCGAGTCTGTGGTCCCCCACAGTCACTTTGAAACATTCCATTGGAGAGATCCATGCATGCTCACAACCGCACACAAACAGGTGTTTACATCCTGGGTTTTCTATTCGGGCACTGACTGAGTGGTACGTAGGTGCATATGTGTATGTATAGATATACGTATGTATATGTGTATGTGTACATATATGAAAGTGTTTGGATATGTAGGTTTGGGTATGTTTATGTGTATATGTATAAATTTATATACAGTATGTATATGGGTATGGTTTTCAGCAAGGCTATAGTCATTATAATTATATAGATCTGCATTCTTGTTGCTGTGGTTTTGTTATCTTTGTTTTTGTAGGTGTGGAGCCAAGAAGTCGGGTGTGCTGTCTTGTGTTTTCTCAACATATATTTCACATATCTTCTAATCTCTCTCTTTCACTCTTTCTCATTACATTTCACTTTTTTCTTTCTCGTTCTTTTTCTCCTGTTAAAAAGCCACTGATGATGAAGAAGCTAAGATACTAATATTCAGATATTCAGTTCTGCTTTCTACTGAAGTGGCAAAAAAAAAAAAGAAAAGAAAATAAAAGAACCACTCACAAACCAAGTCCAGCTCACTCAAGGCAAAAGTCTGAGTGCTGAAAGGACGGTATAATCCTTCATATTGGTCAGGCAACCAGGAAATGGCCTGAATAGCCACCGACGTTTTGTAGAGCACCACCAAAGCCAATCTGTAGAATCCAGTGATCAGAATCCAATATATATCCAGAACAGAGGTCCCACCTTTGACATGTCCTCCCATGGAAAAACAATTTGTTCCAAACATTTATTAAGAGACCAGCTAACAAATCCATAAAAATAAATCCATAATTTTCAGTTTTGGATGAAAACTTAGAGGAGGCTCAAAGCAGCAAGCAGGGAAAGATAAGGGAGGGCAGGAGAGAGGGAAAAAGCATCTTACTCCTCTGAGAGCAGGAACAAAATAAAAAAAAGAAATAATAATAATAATAATAATAATAATACATTAAAATTACGGCAGTAAAAGACATGCCTGTTTTGTGCACTGTTAACATTTTAACACACCTCTGTTTGACTGATCCAGTGTATTTATGGAACAGGAGCAACGTGTTGGAAGCAGAACAAACTAAAGTATCGATCCAGTAACTTTAGTATCGRCACGATCCGACACCAACATTACTWWATGTTTATGCRGATTCTCAGTCATCCAGGACATGGAAAATTAGAAAAACAAAAATGAAGTAACTGGACTTCTGTTCTGTAGCTGAAGACGTGGAGATAAAAATTTTAACTGCATGAATTTAGCATCATTGTTATTACTTAGACCAATCTATATTTCACCACTTCACTGTTGTAAAAGTCGGAAGAAATGTGACCTGAGCGTTCAGACAGAGGTTGCATTGACAAGCATCAGATATGTATCCAATTTAGTATCAGGTTCTAAATAAAAATGTGCTTTTATAATCATTGTGTAATATTTAATTTCTAACTCAGTCAAAATACTCAGTATCTGCAAGTATTAAAACTGAAGTAATCATACTCCTGCTCAGTTTGAGAAAAACTGTTATTGGGATACCTCGAAATGTAAAACCAACTAATTTATATTTTTCCAAGAGTTATCTACAACAGCTAAGATATTAACTGTTCATAATGTTTATCTAAAATGCTTAAAAGCTTCACAAATTCAAGTGCAACACACAGTGAGTGGTTACTTTGAGAGCAGCCTGGAAAAGAAAGAGGAAAAACAAATTGTTTGTTGTGCTGAAGGTCCTTTGTAGACACAATTTTATTTCAAAAATGTCTTTAAACCTGAAGTTTCTCTCGATTTTTCTCTGCTTCAAACATGAGGTTTGAATTAACCRGCTGATGCAGAACACATTCACTCACTGTAACAGTCTGGCAAACCTCGATTCATCCCTGTCTTCCCTCTCCGCCTCCTTGTTATCCCTCCTTCTACCTTGCAGTCGATGAGGGATACAGAACATACCTCCGCCCTTTGAAAACTTAGAGCAGGATGAATAGATCATCACATCTTGGGACAAAGTAGAGCAGTTTTCAGGAATGTGTTGCTATCTGCCAAGCAGTAATGCTGTCATATCAACTAGCATTAGCGATGTTACATGATGTCTGGAGACATAGAGAAAGAAACACAATTCTCTCCGAATTATGGGAATATCCGGGAAGACCCAGACAGTGGGAACAGCTGATAAATTATGTGAGGTAAATGTTGACTACATTAGAATTTTGAAAATTTTAGAAAATCCAAAAACCACCTCAAGCGAGCATCAAAACTCTTTTTTTCTTTGCAAAATAAGTACTTTTTAATTTTGTCATTGACATCAACCTTTTCTATAGCAATACTTCAAAATTGGCATAAAAATCATAGATGGAAACACAGCTACTAATTTATTCTTTGGCCAGATGAAACACACCACATGGTTTCAAACAGACTAAGCTTTAATTTTTTCCTCTTTTTTTTTTGCGCCTTATCATTTCCAGTCATCACACTTACATTATTCCATTTCCAGTTTTGATCTTTTACTAATTAATCCCTGTTTCCTATTTTTCTGTTTTCCTGACCCTGTTTCCTGTATCTCTATCACACTCTCACCACATGTCAGATACGACCGTGGATTGCGTGAGTTCTGCCCAGCGTCACATCAGGATGTACTGTGCTGGTTGTCACAGAACTGGCTCCGTTTTATAATGAAGGGATCACAGTTTGTTTGGTTTCAATTAGYAATTAAATGTACTACAAGTTTTTTTTTAGATAGCTTGCAGAGGCAAAAGCAGAAAAAGTAGGGAGAGTGAGTGTGTGTGACCATCTGCAAACCACATGAAAGTAAGGGGTAATTGATTTGCAGCTCTGAGTAATTAAGGATTATGTTGGTTGGCCAAAGAACATCTTCCAGAGGTGGTTATATTTTCATAGTTTACAATTTCCAAACAATCTCCAACTGGTATGTTTAATGTCAAATCAGGAGAATGTTTTATTTCCATTCTGCTTATTCTGCAATCTATCATAGCTTTTAGCTAAGGTCATGTAAACCTTTTTAACTTCATTGTTTTTTGCTTCTTTGTCTTCAAGTCTATGTGGCTTAATGAAACTTCTGCTGCTACTCACATAAACCTGCTCTTTTCTAATACATGTGTTCTTTTTTCATAAATACTGGATTTAATTTGAGGAAATTTTACAAAATGTCATCACTAAATAATATAAAGTTTAGGCCGCACCTTATTTTTTTTCTTTAAGGAAAGTCTTTCCATATTTTCTTGTAATCATATTTAAGATACCCATTTAATTTCAAGTTGACAGATCAAAAGGTCGTTGGTGAAGACAAAAAACATGTTTTTGTTTATCTTAGTCTTTATTGCATTTCATCCCCTGAAACTGTAGCAGCACCTCATATGAGTATTTAACAAAATAAAAACTTCTTTAAGCTGTTTGGAATGCAGCCAAAATACATCATGTATGCTGTCTTACACGAAGCATTATGTTTATTAAATGGATAGACACAAAAATAATGGAGTTTTAATTTGCACACACACACACACACACACACACACACACACACACACACACAC
>NW_013952480.1:629865-636088 GCF_001266775.1 Austrofundulus limnaeus
CTCTCTATCTCAGTCACTAAATAGCGCTCACAAAGCATGTACGTCAAATGAACTGAAATGAATCCAAAATCGCTTTTCAATTTTAGCGATTCCCTACACGCTGCTGATTACAGGAAACAATTAAGACAACAGGACTTGTTGTGTTGCACACTCACTAAACCTTAGACCTTGTATTGTGGAATACAAGCTGCTAAATGAGCTGCTGGTCTGGACCGAAAGTATTAGGTGTCTAAATCAACGCCACCAGCCTTAATACTGGATTATTTGAACCCAAAGGCAGCAGGAGGGTTACTAACATGCAAACATCGTATTAGACGTCTTAGAGTTTCTTTTAAAGAAAAGTGTACAGGACCAACAACTCAGAAGCTGAAGGGCAGTCTACTGTAGGGAATAAGTCATAAATTAATCCCTTTGAAGATTGCCATGAGTAAAAGTAAATTTCAAGTGTTTATGTGGGTAGAAAGTGACACTTACCCATGCCACTTTATTTGAGGGTGTATTTAGACATGGATGGTTTAATGTATTTTAGCTTCAGAAAATAGCTACTGTATTTGCACACATACTATATATGTCATTAAAAGTACATCAGTTCATTCATTCAGCCATTTGAGGGTGGGTCATTTGAGTGACACATTCAAGCTTATTTTAATTTATACCTGAGGTGTACCAGGCTAAAAGGGATTTATGTTATAATGCCTGCTATAGGTTCTGGATCTCCCAGATGCCTGAGCCTCCTCAGCTGACTCTTTTCAGTATGGAGGAGCAGTGGCTTTACTCTGAGGTCCTTCCAGAAGCTCTTTACTTTGTCCCAAAGGCCAAGCCTGACTAACCTTTGAAGGAAGCTCATGTATCCAGGATCTCATGGGCTCAGCTTCTTATTTACCACTTCTCTACAGTGCAAAAATATTCATTTTTCATTTTCAGATTCTTCACACTAAAAAACGAGAGCTTCATCCAGATTCACTATCAGGAAAACCAACTTGTTTACCACTGCTGGGCTGGGTGTGGAAATGTTTTAAGCAGTTTAAGACATTTTGTTAAACATTGCATTTTATTGTACAATCAATTTAAAAATAATCTGTTATGTTATATTTTCAGTATGAAAAAAATTATGATCTGAAGAAACACACTGAAAAAATATCTAACCAGCAAGCTATTGTGTACTTTACATTTCTTCATTTACAAACAAGAAACATGCAAAATGTTGTAAGACAGTTAAGGTTTGGCTGAATCAAAAAGTCTAGAGTAAAAGCTAAAATTAGTGCTTGTTCTCTCCTGCTGCTGATCAATGTCTTTTGTTCCAAACATCGTGTCACTTCTTCAGTACATGTGTTCAGAACAAATAAGAAAAAGGAATCCCACTTTGTTTGATCAAAGAGAGCAAATTTACACAAGCCATTAGTTTCCTGAAAGTGTGTTTAGACAGAACGCAAATAAAAACTGTCWCCAGAGTCTGTCTCAACTTTGCTTTTTGCTCTCGTTTTGTTAAAATCAAATTTCTTTATTTGATGACTGATGCCTCAGATCCAAACTATCAAATCACTGCTAAAGACATCTGCATCATTATGGTCATTCATTCTTTCAAGAAATAAAGCTCATGTCTTTCTTTGCTCTTCTTTCTGTTAAGAATTACAATCCACTCTTGATGTCACTTTAAAGACAACCAYAGCTGCCTGAATTAAAAAAAAACTGAGTTTGTTACAGAAAACAATAAGCCAATCAATTTCAAAATCTAACTTTCTTTCACGGTAAACAACCAATTTCATTCTGAAACTGCTTTCAATTATTTTTTAAATTATTTTTATTATTATTATTTTCAGTTTCACCTCTGACCTTTTTGTTTCAATGCATAGATCTGAATGTGTTGCCTAGTTCTAAAGAGTGGGGAAAATTCCACTGTGTTGAGCATGTGATGTTTGCGTCACCTAGAAAACATCCGTTTCCTACTCCAGAAAGTCTGCCTATGTAAAATAAAATGATTTTTTTTTATTATTAACTTGCTCCAAGGGGATCACAATGCTAGAATAACCCCAGCCTCTTTTTTTTTTCTTTTACAAACACCTACGCACCCGTCTAAGCCAAGTTCAGACTGAACAATAACAACGTCTGGAGCTTTTCTTATAGTCTCCAAAGAATTGTTTCCAACCCCTCACTCCCTTCTGACCCATCAAAGAGATACATACATCCTGTATCTGAAGACAAATAATAAAAAACAAACACCTGGCTTTGGAAGTTGCTCTGTACTGAAGTGAAAAGAGGAAAAAAATAGGTTTTGTGTGGAGCTGCGCTGGAGCTGACCCTGTAGAGTTGGCTGTATGTCCTGCTTTGGAAAGCCCTAGAAAAAACTCTCGCCAGACAGTGAACTGAAGGGCAGTGAGGTAACAGAGTCAAAAAACTTAAAGACAAATAGACTAAAAAAACGTAATGTTGAATATATGTAACCAAGTTGTGTCAATTGGTTCCGCTCAACTGGTTTGAGTAAATGTAAAAGCAGTTTACTTATTTTCTTTCAAAGAAAATGAGTAAATTACTGATGTCTTATAGACACACGGGCTCTGCAACCAGTCAGAAAGTCTTAATTCAGGTGGACTCACTGTTTCACATTTTTCTTATTTTTCCAAAGCTGATACTTCTTTATGAGCATTGCCATCACAGACTTCATAAGAGTTGTAGGAAAACATGTGTTCTTCTATTCCGACTTCAAACCCATGAGCTTCAGCGAGGTGGATAGTTCCAAATATAGATTTGAAGAAATTTATTTACCGATTTTAAAAGCACTACACCATTTTCTCAGTTTTCCTTTTTAAGTATTGACTGTTATAATCCATTGTTTAACCATTGTTGTGTCTTGATTAAAATTGTTTAGATACATGTCCGAATCATTTTTACAACACATAAAAAACCGTTCATAATTCACAAGGTGAGAAATGGTTGTTCAGCTTGCCTGCGATGCAGCTGTTGGCCTGCAGGGGGCGCACCAGGCACTGTAGACACTGTATAAWAAGACCGAACGTTCCGGGTTTCAGGCAGCATTGCTCAGATTGGTTCAGCATAAGCAACAAAGCTTTGTTCATAACCAGATCTGGGGTTGTATGGTTTCCATTCTCTTCACATTTTAATCTATTCAATATATATGTAGTTTTGTCACGATTTCGGTTAACGAACACGAAATATTCTTACAGATTAGTAAAAAAAAATTATATCTATTTATTTATTTTCTTTACCGGCTTGATGTTGTTCAGTGTCACAGGGAACTGTTGCCTACCACTAAACCTCGGGCAAAAGGTGGGGCTGCACCTTGGACCGGTTGGCTTTCCATCACAGAAACACATGAACAAGACGGACAATAATTCCAGCTAAAACTCATTTTCTCACAGAGACAATCAATTACTCTAACATGGGCTGTGCTACTGCAATTAGTAATCGTTTTTAATGCACGTTTTCTTCATATTTATGTTCATTCACTGGCTATATGAACACACACGCAAAAACCCAGTGGTYATGCTGAGGGGTGTGGAATCTTGATCAGTATGAACTTTAGATGGGCATCTTCGCTCATTTCGAGAGCCTCTGTCGTTGAGCCTTTTCGTGACAATGCACAATCACTCTCATGAACCCAAGCAGCCAGGCCAGGTACATGGCAGAAGCCACCGGATTCTTCATGGCATTTTTATTTTAAAACTCTTACAGACAATGGGCTGAAAAGAATCTGTAAACACTGCAATGTTGAACTGTCTTACTGCTGGAGTTGTTCAAGTCTGAAATATCAATTCAGTTTAAGACCACCGTAACAAACAGAGGATTGGCTCTGCAGACAAGGCTGTTAAGCGTGTAGAAGGAAAGAAAAAGCACAAATAAGTCAGGTATGCTTTGCATTATCTGTTAAAAGTTTTTGGAAAATGCATTGCACCTTTTTTATATAGAAAACACTACCTAAAAAGTGTTTTAAACATTTTTGTTTCATAATTGAATTTTTTGTATAATGCTGAGATTAATCAAGGATTTGAGGAGTTTTATTGTCATTCCAAATGAGTGCATGAGGAACAAAAAAATATGGATGTCCCAGTTGTCAGCAATGAAAAAGAAAAAAACAATAAATAAAAAAATAAAAATAATCATGATTAATTGCAGATTAATTGCAATTAATCTTTTGAATCTATGCCCAGCAGCACTAGTTTTTAGCTTGTAGTAGGAAACCAATTACCTGGATCCACAAGAAGACCATGTAAAGTTCACATAGAAAACCCCAGAGTCAAACCTGCTCCAAGGCATAAAGGCAACCATCTGAATTGTTTCTTGAAAAAAATTACCATTAAAGTTATAAATATAATAAAGGGGGAAAAATAACACATAGCATTTACTGAAGCCTTTCTTTCACCACATTCTACCTCTGTGATAAGTCTCCACTGATGGATGTTGTTTTCAAGCCATTCTGCGCTTGCAAGGCTTTTCTAAGGGAGAATCGAGTGCTGACAGTCAATGGGAGGTGGAGGAAAAATAACAAGCGGTGTCTGCCAAGCCTCCCCTTTCACTCTCCCTGTCTGACTCTCTCCGTCCCACTGTTGCTGCTAACCCTGTGGAAAAACTTCCTTTGGTCCAGACAGTTACGAGAGAATGAAACCGCAAGTAGGATATTGATAACCAAGGATATAGAGTTGCAGGGAAATAAATCAGACAACAATAAGTAAGTGAAATTGCCACAGTTGTAATCCACATAAAAATAACATTCAGATCATAGAAAACCCTAGACTTTTTCATGTTTTTGTTATCTTCCTTTTAAAGAGCTACAGCTTTATCTTCACTATTAAAGTCAGATTAGCTACCTGCTGCCCTTTTCACATCCTGGATTCACTCTCTTGGCTTTTTGCCAACCGATTTCCCCACATGTCATAACTGTTTGAGCCAAGATGGCTGCTGATGGTGCGCAAACAAGATTAGTGTGTAAACACGTGAGGAAAATGGAAACTCAAGTGCAAATCCTTATGAGAACCTGCACACACACAAAAAAGTGTTTATGGATTTTACCGTCTCCGACTCTTTCTTGTTCCCCCTTTTAGCCGAAAAACAAATCCAGCCTATTAGTCTGCAATGAGTTGGTCCAAGCCTTGATTAAGACCAGAACCTGTGTTTCGTTCCCACCGCCCTTTGCTGCAGTTTCTCACTCAGTATATCAGCAGCACTGGTTAGTATTCCTTTTAATAAGTGCTGAAGAGTTATACGGGCATATACGGTTATTTGTGCKCAGCTGAAATTACAGGTGCTGGTTGAAGGAAAGCACTTAGGGAAAACACACTCGGTGCCAGTTCCGTCAAGGCGGGAGTGCCTGGTTTTCACTTTGTTGGCCCTGTGAGCACCAGGGGAAACAAAAAGACTTTGTGTGTGTCCACGCCATCGTCTGTGCGGTTTTTTTTTCTTTCTGCGCTCTGAAGGTGTTTTGCATTCCAGTACAGTAAAGAACGAGGTGGGCGTTCACTCCCGCTCGAGAATGACTGGCATTCTCCTTCATTTCCTGAGAGCACTGCAAGTAGCAGAGGCACATGTGCTGGCCCACTCTCAATCCCCCAGCACACATGCTAAAGCACACACCTCACAGTACGGCTGGGCTGACTGGGAGGACAGTGTAATCCACATTCAATGGGAAAATGTTCTTGCAATCATTTAGCAAAGTAAACAGGAAGTGAAGTGATAGAAGGAGCACCGTATTCAACGTTATAAGTGTGGTAAAAAATTTTAGTGTCATGTCCCATTTATTTGCACTAACACTCGAAAAGCCCATTTTTATTCACCTAAATACTTACTAACATGACTGATACCTCATACTCACAAACAACACTCTCTGTCTCTATCTGTGTCACTGCTGGTGAGCTGCCTGCTATCATGCCCCCTTGTGGCCACAAAATGCACCTTATTAAACCTGCCTAAGAGCAATGAAGTTAAAACTTTTTTTTTTWAAAAGACAAACAGAGAATTATTACATATTGATTAAAAACTGACCAGCTGACAAGAGTTTAACCACTTCTGGTCAATAAAGTAAAGGCACCGACAGTGTGAGTGTGTTTGAAATCTGTGTGTGTTACAAGAAGTGTTTAACTCAAACGGTTGTTTGCATAAAGTTCATTGTGTTTGCCCTCATGTATCTACACTGTAATAAATGATTTTTGAGGGCTATAAATACTACCCATTTAAATTGTTTTAAATTACCTTAAAATATTAGGTATCAAAT
>NW_013952480.1:638426-668291 GCF_001266775.1 Austrofundulus limnaeus
AGTTTTTGGTTAAATTTTACTAATAGGTTTTGGTTAAATTTTACTAATAGTTTTGGTTAAATTTTACTAATAGTTTTTGGTTAAATTTTACTAATAGGTTTTGGTTAAATTTTACTAATAGTTTTGGTTAAATTTTACTAATAGTTTTTGGTTAAATTTACCCAAGTAAATTGGTTGCAAATTGTTACCCCAATTTTTTTGGTTAAATTCTATAGGTTGTTTTTAACAGTGTACCGTGACTTTTGTTTGTACTTGTTTGGCCACACTTTCACTTCGGGTATCGGAGGCCTGAATGGGCAGGAAACTGGTGTGTCTGGCTAAACAATGTGGGCACTTGAGTCGCGCGTAACCACAAGCCAGTCAATTGCTGGCCACCTGCCATACAGAGGAGGATGCTAATCTGTGTTTGTCATGGCTACAGGGAAACCTCACTTCACCCACACAGCAGTTGTAGAGTCAAAATAAGAACATGCCTAAAAAAGGCATTTGTTGTGCATCTGTTGAGCTAAAAGTTGTGCATTTGGAGCAAAATGAGTTTTAATTCAACTTAACTCCTGTTGTACGKCTCCATCAGAACAAAGATTTCATGCTTCAGTGTGCATCCTGCCGTTCCAGTTTGCAGTAACCACTTTAATACCAGCAGAAGCTCAGTCAGCTAAGGACATGCATGAGGTGCTGTGCACGGACCAATACAAAACACATCTGCACATGGAGTCAGTTTCTAAAACCGCAAGCCAGTGAATTACAGGGAAGCTGCCAAATGTTTTTGGATTTTAGGAGTCCAGACGTCTGTCTTTTGCACTCTCCTCTTCTGTTGACAAAATGATGGAACTCTAATCACCGATCATGTCGTATCAGCTCCATATTTTGGATGTGTTCTAAGCATCACGTGTGTTCTTGTTCCTTTTTTCCCCCCTCATTTCTCTCTATTTTTTTGTCTTATTTGTTGGTTTGCCACGTGGGAACACCTGAAAACTGAGAGTCTTCACTACTGTATCTGTCCTCTCTGGGTTTCAGATGAGGGGATGCTGTTACAGAAGGAATGCAGCATCGCTTGCCAGAGGCGCTACAGCGAATGGACCGAGTTAAGCAACAAAAGAATGAGAAAAAGGAAATCGAGCGTTTTTACATGTTTTTCTCCTTAGAAATATGATTAGCAAATATGTCAAATAAAACAAAGTGAACGCCAGATTGCATTGCATAACACACACGAGAGTGGTCCAAATGGAGAACATTTATGTTGCATCAGTAGTTGTAACTCAACCTGCTGCCTCACTGATCTATGATGATTCGCAATTATGAAACATGCCACGCCCATTTCAACATCTTCACCTAAAACTATATATGTGTGTATGAAAGCAGCAACACAGTMAGAAGATGGAATTTATTCTCCCTCCCACCCCAAATAAATACTCAATCCCATCAGTTTCTAGATGAGTTAAATGATTGAAATGAAGGAAAGACTAAAAAAGATTTGTATAAAGGAGTTTGGTGAACAAACTGCACTTGTTCTTTTTAATCTGCAAGTTTTCACTTTGCACACAAGCTTAGGAGCGAAGAGAATTACACAGGTCTCATGACTGAGAATCTGTTTTTCTTTTAATACATTCTTTCCCCTTTCCTGTTCTCTCCTTCTGTTTTATTTGGCCAAAGTCACCTCAGGCACATGTGATAAAATGAAGAAATGACAGGAAATGAGGATGCTAGCAGAGCCAGAGGAAAGATGAAGACAAAAATAAAATAAAATAATAATAATAAATGTCCTTACCTTTCTCTCCTGGAGGGGGGGGGGTTGCACTAAGTAAAGGGGAGCTGTAGGTGTACGCTTCAGGTGGCTGTCTCTTCTACCTCCCTCCTTGTTTCAACCAAGTGAGTCTCCCATGAGATGTGAGTGTTTCAGATGTTCAGTGAATATGCAGCCAAAAAGGAGGAGATGTATCCTCCGGGGCAAAAAACTGCCTCCTTGAACTGGTCCAGTGCTGCTAACAAGTGCTGGGAAATCCAAAAAATCCAAAAATTAAAACTAAATCACAAGTCAAAATAAGGTATGATCAGCTGCAGGTGGAGCAAGCTCTTGTCTCAATTTTGCTATTTCTGTTTTCAGCAAAAATAAAAAAAATAAAACTTTTAAAAGTCCATTCACGTGCTCCTTGGAAGGGGATGGTGAGCCCAAAAAGGGACAGAAAAGAGAGCTCTCCTCTCTTTGCTGTTTTTCAAGCTGTCCAGGCGCAGGTCTGAGAAACACCTTCCCAAACTATGCACTTTCACTCTCCGGGATGGAAAGAAGGAGGGAGAGACAGAGAGGGAGTGGAGGCAACTCCGTCCGTCACTCAGGTTAGTCAGGCAGGAGTGTGGCGGGGCAGTGGCTTTGGAGCTGAAGGTCCCAACTCCCAAGACTTATAACCAGAGGCTGTGCACCTCTCCGCTCGTCTCGCTGGCTTACACAGTGATCCCTGTACCACTGGCTTATTTTGGGAAAGACAGGCAGGATTGTTCATTGGGCTTACCCCCTTTTCATACAAAAAAGCAAGTGTCTTGCGTTTGGCTGCTGTAAGGAAGGAGGGGTGTGAGCAGGATGGGGTGGGGTAGCTGCTGCACAGAGAGGGGTGGGGTAGGATCAGTAGATGAGATCGAGGAAAGTCAGGAAAAGTGTATATTTGGAAGCATCTCTTCTGCCATTGATTTCTATCCACTTTTTAATATTTTCTTTACATTTTAAAACTTACCACTTTATACCAAACTTTGTGCTATCCTATGTGCTGTACCAAAAAGTTCAAGTTACAAACAGTAACATGAAAACCCTTCTCAACAATGGTGTCTCACTGGGCTATGACTAATAGAAGTCATATGCAAAATATACACATATTCTGTTGGTTGAGTGTCACTAAGGTTGGGCAAAATCTTATAGTGTGCAAATTGTCAAAAATACTATCAACGATTAATGTAATTACAACAATTGGTGCCACGTGATGATGTAACTTAATGTGCAACTCACTCTCACTATCGAGCACGCATGTGAGCCTGTGGCAAATTGTGTTACTAAAGATTTGCTGCCACTCAACATTGGGGAAAAGGCGAGTTTCAGTTCACAGCTGACTATTTTAAACTGTTAAAATGAAGAAGTGTTTTTGACCAATGATGTCTAAGTATAATTTAGAACACAGGCTGGGTAACTGATTCAGAGTTAAAAACATGCAAGTGCAATTGTCATCTATTAATTGTTGTAATACCACAATTACTCGTGATTAATTTTTTGACAATATCGCCCAACCTTGTCGCATCGAATGACCAGTAAGCCTTGACGCTGCATTTTGTGGCACCTGTTTTTGAAAATTGCTATGGTTTGTTTGCATCAAGATGTGTCATAAACATCAACTTCTAAACAATAAAACCTATTTGTCAATCATTTGCCAGGAAAATTAATAAATTCTCACCAACAAGGATTGTCCATAAGTGAGTTTTGGAAGATTTTCCTTAACTTTGGCAAGGAAACAAAGAAGTGTGTTATAAGTACCAGCAAAGCAAATGGAAAGCAGGGCCTAATTAGTGGTGTGATCGTTGGACCTTTTTGGAGCTTGAAAAACATGTTGCTTTTAGTCTCTGATTTGGTCAACTAGGGATTAAACCAGTGGCTGAGTTAAGATCAGATCATTTTCAATAGATCAGAAAATTCAACATTAGAAGTGAAAAAGGCTGAAAAATATCAAGATTTGTCCAACTTTTAGTTATTTTTAAGCTGTTTCAGTTGGTACTGATTTATTAATGGCTCTGTTATTGAAGCAACACCCACTGATTCATTCCTTCAATCACCACAAATGTTCCAGCCAGTTATCAAAAGCTGGCAGTCCTGTCCTGCTGCACTTTTCTCAGTCGTGTTTTTGCTCAGAAGGAGTTATAAACGTCCCCAGACTATATAATCTACAAATCATTAGAACCAAAGTCGGGCTGAGTTCAACTTTCCCTTACATGAGAACTTCAGACAACATCTCTGCAAGGACGTGTTTGGATAATGTCTATTACGTTTAATGGTTACATTTAATGGGACCTGCTGTTTGGATGGTGTTATTACGGCAAAATTTACAGTGTATTTAATTTACGTTCTTTTGGCAACGTTTGCAACCTTAAGACTGGGAACCTGAATGAGCACGTGTTGACGGAATAAAGTACGGTCCTCTGTGCTGTGCTGACGAAAAGCCATAAACATCACCATTGTTGGCTGAGCTGTCAAAATCAACCGAATCTCGAATGAAAACACGTTAATTCACGAGTGGAGCCACGTAAATTGAATAATCTTAAAAAATAAGCAGCAGGCGTCACGTCTGTGAAAGAGCCACAGTAGACGCAAACTGAATAGCTCTGTGAACATGAAACGGGTGGAGTGACCAGAAGCTCGGCGATGATGTCATCAATAGGAGCCCTGTGTGGCAGTCTGACCTGCCATTCATTCACCCAACAGGTGTGTGTTTCTGTGTGATCACACCCTACAACATAAGTGGTGGTTGTCTGCAAGCTTAGTGGGGCAAAAAATTGGTTGGTGGGGTTACACACATACACAGAAAAAAAAAAAAAGCCTCCGCCTCTCCAATTCACGGTTATGCTACAGTGGTGTTGAAGAATTCAGCCTCTGACTCCTTAATAATCTCAGCTTTAAAGTGCTCACACAAACACACATTTAGTTCACTCATACCCTTTGGTCAGCACACACACCCTTTGAAAAATCCCCAAAACCATTCACTTCGGCTTGGTACAAAAACTCCCTCCCACTCGTGTGCTTTTATAAGGTGAAACATTCCAAAGAAAAAGGAAAAAGCACCTGGTTGTCATAAGTTTCTGTTTTTTTTTTTACTGCACTTTTCTCCTTTGCTTTCCATTAGTAAGTATAAAAACAAGCAGAGGTAGTTTACTGACTGGAAAACCTCAGCAAAAACCCCACTTTGCCATTGATGTTCATTAAAAGAAAAAAAAAGGCCCAAAAATAAGCAGCAAAAGGCAGGATGGTGTCACACCCCACCCTGCACCGCACCCGGTGTCGCCAAACATAGACCCATTATGCGTCAACCTATGGGGGTCTGTTTGACTCAGAGGTGGTGTGTTTAGGGTGGAGTGGGTTGGTTTTGGGGGTACATGAAGCATGCATGTTCCCTAAGAGGGTTGTGTGAATGGTTGGAGTGTGTTAAAGGGTGGAGCTGTTTGTGAGCTTGGTTGGGATAAAGTTTCAAGTGGCAAGATGACTGTTTATTTCAGTAAGTTCACCTCCTGAGTAAAACATTGTATTATGGTAACTGCATCAATAGTATAAGCTTCTCTTTTCAACCTAATATTCTGATGTATTCCTTTATGTTTCATCCCTGAAATGTGTTTGCATTCATTTTAAACCAAATGCACTGTTTATTAGTTGCTAAATATAAAATAGACTCACAGAATCACGTGTCAAAAGTCATTGCAGATCTTCAAGTATCAATTGCATTTGCCTGCAGTGTCAACATAGCCTTGGTAAACCGTGATACTTCTTACAAGTCAAGTTTTATTGTTTTATCACGGCGCCACATGCCGAGGATCCAACTAAACCATTTAATGGCAGTATATATCCAACGGACATCCATCTTGCTAAGCATAAGACAAGTATTTGCTGATTTTACAGAGAAAATTTTCATTTTAACTGGAATCACATTGTATGAATAAATTACCAAAGATTGTTTACCATACAACATCAGCACAAGTTTTTTAATGACTATTCAAAAAGCACATATTTCTTGCATGTGACATGGTCAACCTTGGCATTCACCAAGCTGCACCTACAGGGGAAGCATCAAGCAAAGCAGAAACAGTTAATGAACGGAAAGAAAAGAAGGTGAACAGGACAAAAACCACATTAAATTGGGAGCAAACCAGGACCACAAAAATGCGTAAAAGGAGACATTCAAAAGGTGCTTTTAGAAGAGCAAGAAAAACATGGAGTTTTTACCTGATTTGGATAAAATTTGGGGGCGAGATTTAATTGATTTCAGCAGAGAAATTCCTCATTTTCACTTTCTGGCAAAAGGCTGTGGAGTGTGGTTAGAGATGATGCCACGACGCAGGAGTTGAGCAGGACAGACAGATGGAAGAAGAGGGCAGGTGCAGGAGGAGACACGTTTTTGGCCAGACTCCTGACCTGTCTTACCTGATGCATATTGGTGCTCAGTTCAGTTTCCCCTTTGGGTAATCACTTGACACCGATAAAAGGAGAAGGGAAGGAAGCCCGGGGTGGGGGACAGTAGAGAGAAAAAGGGATGACAGTGTTTCCACCCTGGGAAAGAATCTCCTCGATGAGATGAGAGGACAGCTGGGGTAATTCTTCCATCTGTTGTATCAAGTAAAGGCCACATGGGGAAATGAATGGAGGACAAAAGGGGTGAAGGAAGATTGTAATCCAGCTTAAAACAGTGTTTCCAGCTCAAGCACTCCCACTCTAATAGTTCAATGCAATATCAGTGCACATATATTATGTCTTAGAAGAGTGACACATAAATATTTTACAGTTTTTGTTTATGACAGGTCATTTTGATCCTGGGTGGTCCCGCCCTCAAGTTTTCAGGGGTTAATAATCATCACTCAGGAGTCAAATTTCAGGTGTATGCTTGGGGAACAAACTAAGAAAGCACAAGAGGACTCGTTGCTTCGTATTGTATAACAGTCACAGTAAAAATGCAAGTATGTGTGCATATTTGAGGTTAGCCTGCGTACCATGGATATCCTAATCATCTGAGCTGGTGGTGAGATAAAAGTATGTGAAGATTATTCCCTGGTAATTGTTTCCAGAGTGCAACAGTACTGATCTATCTCAAACTGAACAAGTTTCCTTCTTTTGTGTGTGCTCATACAAAGAACACATTGCAGTGGCAAAGGCAAGGATATGAGCAGGAGCATAACTCAGCAATGAGATTCCAAATAAAAGAGCAACTTTATGTGTTAAAGAGAACTGAGCAGATTCAAAGGTTAGTGTAAGTCTAAGAAATAAATCCATTAATCCACCTCTCCTTTAATGTACTTATCTTAAGGGTTTATCTTTGAACAAACACACTTCCTTGCTCACTAATTGAACTACTATCCTGCCAATCTTCAATCTACACCAACATGCTTATATGCATGCAGTACAAACCACACCCAAAAATCTGTACTGGACTGATAAACTTATCTCTCCCCCAGCTTTTCAACAATTCAAATTCAAGTTTCTCCCCCCTCCTCTCGACGAAAGACTCGCCTAGGTTGGCTTGCCCTGACAGGGCAATGAAAACACCCATCTTTTACAAACAAAGAAAAAGACAGGAGAAGCGCTGAAGGGCTGTTTTTTTTATAATTTCCAAAAACAATTTTCCGTTTCAGAATCAGCGGGCAAGGGAGCAATTTCCTTCACTCCAGGAGCAACAGAATCCTCAAACCCAAACAATCAGGTTAGGATAAATAAAGCCTATGGCTGGAGTTTAGAGAATTTCAGCAGTATCTCCGAAATACTCCACCCCAGTTAGATATGAGGGGCTGGCATTGTGGTCCTGGGATGAGCAAAGTTCGTTCATGTCTGTCAAGAATTTTTCTAAAGGGTAAAAATGCAGCTGCATTCTAGGATTAAAAGGTATTTCAGCCTGAAGAGAGAAACTTTATAARTGTCTTGACTTCACATTATTCACCTATTATTGTTATTGTCACCTATATCAGTTTGCTAATTGACTTTGTGGACTGTTTACATTTTAAAAGTGATTACATTTTCTGTCTGTTTAATGCAGAGAGCAAAAGTATGTGTTTCTTTAATCCAAGCATTTTGTTGCTTATATTTATTGAGACAGCTTTTTATTTGCAGAGAGTGTATAAACTTCAACATTCTAACGCAAGACCTCCGAAAGCCACTGGGTGTTGTACTGGAGCAGCAGAGTCCATCTCCAAACACACCGGACCATGGCTGAAACTACTAACTTTTTTTGTTGTTGTTGATTAAATAGTTCATTGATCTCAGATTAAAAGCCTGTACAAGATTGCATACTCAGAAAGGTCATTAGTGTTGTGAACAATCACCCAAAAAGAAGACAAGAACAGAAAATGTGGAATGCACAGAGGATGATAAATTGTATGATGATATCAACATCACATCAAATGTGGTCCTGTTAAAGGGGGGATAATATGTATTTCCCAGGTACATAGTTCAGGTTTGTACCACAATCAAGTAACTTTTACCTTCGATTGTTATGAAAATGACAAAAAATAAATAGACTTTGCATTATATTTAAATGCTTGAAATTGGCCACTTTTTCTTTAAGAACCTTATGCCCCTTTTCCATGGTGTAGTGTTGGAACGGTCCGTGTAGGTACGGTTCGGTACGGGTCGGACCGGTTGGTTTTCCACTGATGTTCAAGTTCGGTTCCAATGGGTGTGTTTTGGGCAGTTGGTGGAGRTGGTTTTAAGGTTTTTTGAAAAATAAATTAATGGGCGAAATGAGAGATGGAAACACATTTGATGAATAACTTTTGAATTTTTAAAATATTGCAAAGATTTAGCCAATCAGAGATGAAAAGTGTTCTGATGTCGCATTTTGGTGTCAGCTGGGGCCGGTTGGAACCACAATGAAGTAGGTACTAAAAAGTGCTGGTTCCATGGATCTGGCCTAACGGAAATGRCTTGGAACCGTACCGAACTATGCCGACACTACACTAAGTGGCACTAGTGGAAAAGGGGCATTACTTTGCTTTGGGGGAGGGGTGTTCTGTGGAGCTGGAGCTTGGGTGCAGACTGAGCTCCTGGGAGGGGTTTTGGGTAAATAGGTGGAACTTTGTACCAGCAAGTGTTTAGACAGCTCCACATGGCTACCACATGAGATTCAAGGATTTTTCAAACATGCATGAATGAGTCAAAGCAACTCTTGGCATGTTTTTGATGAGGGCATGACATTACAACATGATAGCTTAAGTCAATTTTGCATAATAATCCCTTAAATGTTCTCACTACCGTACGGGTGAGTGTAAGGATCTAAACAACAATAATATTTATGCAGGAACAGTGGGTATCGGATCGATATTGGCACAATGAGATCATTACTTTAATTGTAGTTCCTCGTCAAGCAAATTACAAATTTCTGCTCTTTCTTCATCACTTTATTTGAACTACWGACTTTATTTGTAACAAATGTTTGTGTACAATGGAAGATGTATTTTGTTTTGTTGTTGGCATTGTTATGTATTCTTTGTTACATTGCTGCTATTTTGTTTTTTGAATTAMTGACTTTTTGTCTTAACCAAATGTGTGTGGCAGAAATTAATGGGGGAATCATTTGATCATTTTACTGTTTGATTTATATTGTTGTAGTTAGTGGACATTTTTTTGTTTGCCTAAAATCACTACCCTGCATTTTATCATAATTAACTAAATGGTAAATGGACTGAACTTAACTTACAAAGCGCTTTACACTTACAGACATTCACCCATTCAAACACTGATGATGGCAAGCTACATTGTAGCCACAGCTGCCCTGGGGCGCACTGACARAAGCGAGGCTACCATGCACCGGCGCCACCGAATCCTTTGACCACCATCAGTAGTCAAGGTGGGTGAAGTGTCTTGCCCAAGGACACAACGACTGAGACGGCTGGACCGAGTATCGAACCAGTGACCTTCCGGTTCCAGGATGATTCCCCTAACCACTCCACCATAGCTGCCCAACAACTAACAAAAAGGCTCACAAAATGATTTAATGATCGTGACATTTCAAGTGAGACTAATCGGCATCAATATCCGTACCGATGATAGCCATGTATTTCTTTGGTATCAGATCGATACATGTATCTTCAACCCCGAGTTGGCACAACTTAGATCTTGAACAGCTCCATTTAAAAACAACATGTTTTGGGGTGCACATTAGGCCACCCAATTCCATTCCTCCTGTCCCGGTTGGCAGGGGTATAGGACCTAGAATGCAGACAGGACTCAGGCAGCTTCATTATTTTAACACCAAAACAAAAGTGTAATGTGGCAGCAAACTTACAGACTCTGGAGATCCACATACTGTAGGAACCAAGACTGTGGCATAGGACCAACAATGCACTGCTGAGGTGGAGATTGAAAGAGACTGAATATTTAACTGGGTAGATGAGGTATTGGAGACATCCTAACTGATTATGGGCTGGAAACAGGTTAAAGTGGCAGGCTGACTGGAAAAACAGAGGTGCAGACAACCAAGGGCAGGTGAGTGATGGCATAAAGGAAGCCAGGGTCCTGAAAGTTGCAGATCCTACAGGACCTCTGAGCAGGAGTTGTGGGAAACACTGTGCCTAATTTTGATACCGAAAATATCTCATCCTCATCTTTACTAATTGTTGGGTGTTTAGGRATAGATGCTGCCATACCGGCCTTAGAAAGCCCACTCTATTATGAAAGACACCACTGTGAGGGTCATGTTCTCTGAATTCTCCATTGCATTTAACATGATTTAGATTTAACTGCTTTATGGAAAGCTCATAAAGTTGCAGGTGGATGCCTTCACAACTACAGTACCTGGATGTTTGAGTTGACAGACAGAAATGAGTTTGCATGTCTAAACGGTTCTGTGTCTGACAGGGTGGTCAGRAGTAATGCTCTGCACACCTCAGATGTCTGGTATAACTCAAAGCCCTGTCGTCTATAGAAATCCTTAGATGACTCAGTTTAAAGGTGTGTCAATGGTTGACAAGAGACTGAGTGCAGAAACTGGTGGAGTGCTTTGAAGCAGTGTGGGAAAAGTCACGTCACTTATAAAATAATGGCTAAGTGTTGATTTTAGGAGAAGTGGGAGCAAGGTGAAAACCATTTCACTTTATAAGGAACGTAGTGGAGGATTGCAATTTGTTGAATGCTCACCTTAACAAAGGTGTCAAAATTATTCACATTCATAACTCAGGTAAAAGTGTAGATACTAAGGTTTAAAAATCCTTTTGTAATAGTAGAAGTATTGATTCAAGCTTTTTACTCAAGTTAAAGTAAAAAAGTACTACTTGTAAAACTACTTAAAATTATAAAAGTAAAAGTAATGGGGAAAAAAAACCCATAAAGGACAAAAGCTTAGGCCGCGCCACAGGGATCTATATATAGCGCACAACCACCTCCCAAAACAGTCATGTTCTCAAGACTATAATGACTATAATATTGACCATGTCATCATTGTAAATGATGACTTACATGGTAAAATAAAGTTGTACAGTATATAATGTTGAAAAATTTGGGATGCTCCCTGAGGTWAGGAACCACTGGCCTAAGTGTATTGTTAACAGGCTTTATTCTGAATAAGTGGTTCTAGAATATTTAGGATCTGTGTTGTAAACTCAGATAAAAGATGAAAGTGTTCAACTTCTTTTGGGATTGTGGCCTTTTGAAACCCTGATGGCATTTTTGTTTGCATATTTGTTTAATGAAATGTCATTTAAATCAAAGAGCTAATCAATATGAATCTGTTAATACCTTGTTTATAAAATTTGGTTTCCCGTATAGCTACCCCTAACTTTGACAGTCACAATGGAAAAGGGGTGTGGTCAAAAAGTGATCCCTGCATTTTCTGAAAGAGAGGACCCTGAGGTACATGAAAATACCAGAGAAGTTCAGTAATGGGGGTGGGGGAAAGGGGGTGGGGGGCACAGTGAGCCACCCTACACCATGGACTAAGAGAGAACATGCAAAGTCTACCCAGAAAGGTCCTCGAGATGCGATCCAACTACCTTCTTGCTGAGAGACAACAGCTCTATCAACTGAGCCACCGTGCCGCCTCATATACAGTACGATGACAAGGCAGAATGAAAAACAAGCCAAAGTGAAATACGAATGAAATATTTTTGGCATTTTTAAAAGGTAAGGAGTAGAAAGTACAAATAATTGCATAAAAATGTAAGAAGCAGAAGTAAAAAGTAGGCTGAAAAATAATTACTCCAGCAAAGTATAAATAACCAAAGTTTCTACTTAAAGGGATCCCCGATTAGTTGTAACATTAGACTTTGTTTGATAAACATGCATTTTATCTGTAAAATAAAGACTGTAAAAATACTGTAGGCTGTTTAGTTTTGTAAATTTTAAAAAATACATTTTAACACGGACAGAGCCATTTTATTTACACGCAAAGCATTCTGGGTAAATGATGACGTGCATAGGTCCTCAGTGTGGGCAAGCTATATCCACCCTGAAGGTTAATCTTGGACAATATCTGATGATCGACTCTTTTAAATGAAACCAGAGAGCGTTGACAGAGAGGAGAAGGTAGAAATGACTCAGCCTGTAACTGAAAATATGGATGGAGGACAACAGAGCTGCTTCATGGAAGAAGAACCTCAGCTTAGTATAACTGTATATCTCTCTTTCCAGTTAGACTCTCAGCTGTAATCATCAACATTCTGCAGGTGTGAACAGCCTATTTAAGTGGGCCACATCGTCYTGAGGAGGAGAAGACTTGCTCTCTCCTCCCTCAGCAACAGGGGCACAGTTTTGCTGGTGTCCCCTCACAACTAGCCCTTTAGTTTTAATAAACCTTTTTTGGTCAAACTCCACCTCGTCTGGTTGTCCCTTTTTTTTTTTGCCTCCCTTGGAGCCACTGTGTCGTAACAGTGACGTATTTCTAAAACGCCAGGACAGATGCACTGTATTACGATTGATTAGGGAGCATCAGGTCAGCAAACATTTAAATAAAAACACAAGTAAGCCAATGGACAAATTGGGCAATGCATTTACAAAATGCCCACAAAATGGGCAGGCTTTATTCTTACAGTATAAACTGTGGATGAATTACATCTGGCATGGACCTCATTTTACATATTTCTGTTCTTTCTGAAGCCTTGTGAGGCCTGCTCTTACATGAAACTTTTTTTTCCCTCTTAGCAAAAATTGTAAATCTTTCAACTGTTTGTGCTTCATTTTGTTTTGTAGAAGAATGACTGTAGGTGGGCTGGCGCTTTTTTCTCCCCATTAGCTCAACAAAATCATTTTACAGCTAACAATATCCTTATGCAAATAAGGTCCCACTTTAAACTTGTGTCATAAATCTACAGCTGGAGCTGAGATGCTTTGGCAAAAAATAGTGAATTGGAAAATTTTAACTTTGATAATTAACTGTGATTAGTCAGTTTCAAAACAGATGTTTTCATGAAGCCGGCGTCTGATACCATTAATCGCAGGGTGGAYTTACATCTCAGCTTCGATGCGGGGGCAGGTCATGTAACATGCTGAACTGAAACAATCAGGAGACAAAGATTGTTTTTTGGACATTTTTATCACAGAATTTTCCTTCCCAGACACCAACTTTAATCATGATGATGTGCAGAGCAAATTCACACATTGTTGTATTACCAGAGTTCGCTATTTTGGTCCGAATCACTGTTTGATGGTAACACTTTCTTTTATGGTACCCTTATTACCATGTAATTACAAAGTAATAAAAAGTAATTAAATGTAATTTTTACCTTATTACTGAGTAATTACGTGGTAATTAGGGTACAAAAGAAAAAACTACTGTTAGTAAAACTACCCTTATTGGGTAACTACAATAAAAGTACTATTCAATAGTAACTCAACACTATATTTATAACCAAAAGAATGCAACTAAATTTTGGGGTTAGTGGTTAATTGCAATAAAATATAACTTTTAAACTGTCCAAATTACCTACTACTKATTTAGGTGTTACATAGTGAATTGTAATACATTACCAGGTAAGTGCTACATTACTGCAGACAATTAATTACATAGTAAAATTTTACTCTAATGACCATGTAATTACATAGTAATAAGGTAGTGATTACATTTAATTACATTTTTTTATTACTTTGTACTGACATGGTAATAAAGGTATCATAAAAGAAAGTGTTACCAGTTTCATTACATGTTCACACCTCCACAAATAAACCAGACTTTCCAGGCAAACGAATTAGAGTTAGATTAAAGCGGTTTAAACAGGGCTGGTGTGAATGCAACCTTACTTTGACTCACACCACAGCACAGCACTAGGTGTGACAGGAGCCAGTTTTGAGCGTTGAGCTTCAAAAAAAAAAGAAAAGAAAGAAAGAAAGAAAAAAGCTTTTTCGACAAAGACAACTCCAATTGTCACCTGTCTTATAGCTGCAACATATCATGCTAAGTATTACTCCATGCCTAATTGCAAGTGACTAAAGTCTGTCATTGTAAATGAATTACTGTAAAATGAATTACAGTAATTCTCACTTGTCCAGTCAACAATCTCTGCATAGAAATCTTGTGGCCATGCGTTATTAGGCACACATTCAACAAAAATTTATCCAATGTCACAGGATGAGCTCTGGACATTTGAAAATAATTTTGTCATGTTAGGGAATAAAATATACATATTCCTATCCAACTTTGACAAATGTATCATTATCATGAATGGGTATCTTTTTTATTGCAAGCATTGCTTCTTTAAAGCCTTAAAAAATTGTGACATTTTGAGCCTCAACCCTTTTCTTGAAGAAGATCCTATTTTTTGCACTTATCTTTGTTTTCCCTTTTGAATCCCTCGTTTTATGATTTTATGAAAAATTAACTTACAAATCTTATAGTGGCTCCCTATATTATGTTTTGTGGTAAAAGGTCTTTAAAACCAGACAAGCTATTTTTTTCTCTAAATATATGTAATCTGTTAAAAACATTTAAAAAAATTAAAACATCTGTACACTGTTCACCATTGGCCCCTCTCACCTGGTTTCCTGTCTGTCTGCATGAATGTGTCCTGACCCTTTGCTCACAGGAACACTCCTCCCTAAACAGCTGTTTCCATGTGTCCCACCACCCAGCGTCTGTCATAGACAAGGAAGCAGAAAAAAACTGAACTCTCGTCACTGTCTCGGAGGTTAGGTCACACACAATTTGTGAACATCACTTCATGAATTTCAGATTCTGAGTGGGTAATATGATAAATGCATCTGGGAAAAGGTTGGAATAACAACAAGTTGGTTCTCAGAAATATTAACTGTTAGAAGGGATCGTTGTTCCGCTTTTACCAGACTGCGTGTATTGAGAACAAACAATAAAACCTTGGAGAGTTGGAATGGGTAATTAGACATTCTGTGAATAAGTCACTGTGTTTGATACCACTGCTTTTTCAAACAAAATTCATTATGCTAATTTATGAAACCAAAGTTACAAGGAGGAGGAAAGATGGAAGGGTGTAAATTATACAAACCAAGCAGTCAGAGAGAAATATAAATAGCGAGGCTGCTGGTACATGTGACAAGCTTGTCTAAATAAAACACAATTTACACCATGGGAACAGSACTAACACTAAGTCTCACATGCACCTATAGGAGAAAGTAGCAAATTTGCTTTGAAGGCAGAATTATGTGTTTTTGTCTCCACCCTTCCAGTACTTTCCTGTTTTTTTTTTTTTCACCCTGGTTCTTTTTAAGAGCTTTCAGTTGTTATGTAAAAGAAAACAGGCAGTCACCCTCGGGTTTTGATTAGCACAGAAATGAGCGCAAGTGCAAAAGCGTTCTGTGGCGCAAATTTTAAAAAAAGACCAACCACAAAAATGGCGAGAGCAGAATCCTAATTTATGAAATGAAAATTTGCATTAATTTGCAAACGTTCACATTAGGAATTATAACAGAAAGGGGAAGTTAACAGATTTTACAAAAAATAATTAAATTTAAAGAGTAACTTACCCCAAAATTAACTTTTTAGCTGATAAACTGCCTAGAATGTGTCTAAAATGTTATATAGTACTGTTTCTATGCTAATTTAATGTTTTTGTGCGTATTTGTTCAAATCTGTAATATTTGGTCAAAAACGTGTTTTTGCTGCTCATATGGGTAGAGCAGTGGTACTGCAGGCTAATTTGCATATTGGTTAATGGCTCTCCACGGTGACGTGTCTTCTCCACAGTTTCGTCACAGAGGCTGTGTTCTGGTATAAAAGCCTCTCTCTAAGACACGCCCCTGCAGCAGTCAGAGGGTGGAACAGTTAACAACCTTAGCATGATCGTCTGTTGACCTTTAGCCTCGGGAGGGGAGAGCTGACTGCCCCCCCCCCACACACACACACACACTCACCAGCAGTACGTCCTACACAGCGGGAGGGGAGGAGGGAAAAAAAGGCAGAAATACAGCGGGGCAGCTGCAGCCCTAACGGACCGAACTTCAGTCAAACAAGACCCAACACTTTTATTCCTGATTTAAACTAGCTATCTTGTGAGCAGCTGCATGCTTTTATTTTTTTCTGTCAGGCTGTCGCGGAGCGCTCCACTTCCTCTGTCCGGTGCTGGTGTGGTGTGAGGCGGACAGCTCAATGCTGGAGCTCAAGGTCCTGATCCAGGGAGCCAAAACGAGCCAGTCACAGACTGAGCTGACTTGATCAAGTCTCTCTCTAAAAATCCTCCACCTCAGACCGTTCAGAGATGTAACTATCTGCGTCGCTGTGGTCACTCTCCATGTAGCATCAATTATGCTAATGCTAGCTGTCGCGTTCTTTCATCCTGGCCACACCTCCACTCTCTAAACCCCCCTCCCCAACCCACTTTGATGCATTTTTCAAATTTCGCCTTGGGGTGGAGTTATCTTTTCACGGGGGGGGTAAGATACACTTTAAAAAGACTATATGGAAGCCCTCTCTGGTGTTTGCAATAAAAATGTTACAGTACCTTTTTTGTGTTTCAAATTTTGTGACATTTACAACAAAATCAGTGCCAAGCAGTCTTGAGAAAATTCCAGAGTTATTTAAAGTGTTAACTTTTCACTGTCCCGTTAATTTAATGTCTTCAGTGGCACAGACTGATTGACATATGTTTTGTCCCGCCCCCTCAGTTTGCTGCTCGTTGAGGCTAATTTTGTTCAACTCAGGGTCAGCACACGTCCACAGGCTTTAGCCTACGAGGATGGAGGTACAGTAATGTGCCTTGTGAATGTGGGCGTGGTTTGGCATACACTGAGAGGGTACGTTGGCAGGCAAGATTAACAAAAACGTTTTCCTTAATGACTTTGGAGAGAAACTGGAAGGGAAGAGCTTGGGAGCAGATTGACCAAGGATATTCAAAAGTTCAAAAGTTTTCTGTGACCTGGTTTCAGCAAAGTGTAGTTAACAAACCTCTTTTTCTTTTCATGTTTGGGGTTTCAAAATTATATATCTGTTAGTCCACCCAACAAATATCCCCACCATCCACCTACTCTTTTAGTGGGCTGATGTTTTTAAAGCTTTAATGGTTTTCCTTCAGAATCTTTTTTTTAACAGAAAACATTTACACCAATGATCAGTCACAAGGTAGCTCAATTAGTTACAAATGCCTCTTTCACAAACACTTTACTTAACAAGTCTGAGACGCCTTGGGTGTGATTTATGTAACAACCAAGACGATGTGAGGTGTTAAATTCCACTGTTATGCCTCTGAGCCTGCAAAGGAAATCATCACAGAGCTGAGTTGGTAAGAGAGCAGAAGCAGCTCGTGTCTTCAGTCAGCAATGCTGCTGTCAATCACTGGTACTGCAATACCATCTCAAAAAAAGATAAATTATTATAGTTCAGTACAATTTTTGTTCAGCTGGACCAAGCAGCTCACCAAAGCTCTTCCACAGTCGCCTGCCTGCTGCCGGCCTGAGACTGCAGCCCATCACCCCCTCACACCTCCGTCTTATCTGTCTGCAAATGATGGAGTGTTTATAAGGAAGAGCTTCAAGCCTGGATATGTGCAGAACATCTACATGTTCTCACATAAATTTCCTGCTTTGACTGGCTGCAATTGGCAGGCGTGACTTTTTCTTTCCTGAGACAGACGGATAAACATTATTGTTGGAGCTTGGGCCAGTTGCTTGTGCAGAACAAGATTGTGACTTTTGTTAGCGTGTGCGCTTAAAAAAAAMACAGGGAGGGTGAGTTGTCTGTAACAAAAAAAATTTAAAAAAAACAAATAAGCAAGCATGGATAAATAAAGATAATAAATCTTCAAATTCACAACCCTTGCAGCTTTGCATAGCACATTTTTAAATAAGGATCTTGCAATTTGTGAGCATTCAGAGTATGATGATGTGGCTTTTAGCTACTACCAAACCAAACTTGAATGCCATAATTGTAAAATAAAGCCACTTATGTRTTAGCTAAAGTTTATTATCTGTTATCTTAAACAGAGTTAATAAAATACGCAATTGCAGATTCCTTACTTTCAAAGTGTTTCATTAAAATCTGCCGTTCATGAGAAAATTTACTAACTGAGACATTATCGGCTACTTTTCATAGTGGTGGCTGATAGTTACTCGACGATGACAAAACCAGCTGCTGAAATGTTTTTCTGAGATGTTTAGATTAAAATATCATTCATTGGTTACTTGTACTTGAAATCCAGATAAAATCAAGAAAATTCCAAAATAAACATTTATACTTTGCAACTAACAACGTATTCATATTACATTGTGGACCGCAAACAGCTTACAGAGGGAGGGACAAAGCAAGGCTTGTGCTCTGTCCTGGCAGGCTGATAGTGATCAGCATAATATACGTATAAATATATTATTAAATATAATGATTTCTAGTTAGTGCAATTCCACCTTGTTTGCATGAAATGATCCCAATCACAATCTGAGCTCTTTATAAGGTTTCTGTTTAAACACTCAGCTTTCACAATGTTGAATAATGTCTGTTCGTTCAGAGCACAGCAGATTTTTGAGCGATAGTAGAACATGAAACAAAATCAAACAATAAAATCCATATGCACATTTTGAACTTGTGGTTTGATTTTTTTCATGCCATAATCATGCCTATCGCTTTTATAGATCTTCATGGTGGACCAAATCCAATGATCTCATCTTTAGAAATCCTGCCATGTTGTATGAATTTGATTTCAATCCATGGCAAACCCTAATTTCTTTTTCTCCTCTTATTGCCTTGTAAAGTTTAAGTCACACTGTCCTGGAAAAACTATCAGCTCGTGTTTTATTCAAAACCTAAAGCCACATCATTCGTTTTATTTGAATCACCTCTACTGATGTCGCTGTCAATCTCAGTTTATTTCTGAAGCACGTATAAAATGTGAGCTGAACCGAATTTCTATAAAATGAGACATTCCATAAAAACACTCAATACAAAGTGGTTTAAATCCTGCACAGACAGTACGCAGGTGTGTGTGTTTGAAATCCCACCACTTCTCCCTGATCTTCCATCCATTAACATTCCCCTGCTGTTCGTTTTGTTTGTTTTTGTGCTTGCTGTCCTCTACATATTCTGCCTTCTTTAAAAAGGCTGAGCCTTCAACCCAACCATGAGCTGTGGTTCCCTCCTAAACCATTCACATGGAACTGGTTAGAAAGACATTCCTTCCATGGAGGGAATGTCTGGGACCAAGCGCCTGTATTACAGAAATCATAAACATGAGGTCCAGCCTAATTGCATCTCGTGGCACTCTCACCCTCTCTAAGTTCCCTTTTGCTCCTCTGTCTTCCTCCTGTGAGGACTTATTAAAATGGGGGTGTAGAAGAACATTAGCAGATCGTATCTTTTCCTTCCTTGTGTAATACAACAATGTAACTCAGTTGTAGATATTAGATGGACTGGAGTTTTGTGATCGGCAAATTTTCTCTGCGTGTGAGATCCTCTGGCAGGAATTCCCCGGTAGTAAAATCAGTTTGAACCTTAGCATAGCCAGAATTCAACATGATGGAAGACAGACACGAAACAAAAGTAGTTCATAAAAAAACAAGAACTAACACAAGCCTGGATGGTTAAACTGAATCACAAGGGGACAGCATACATACTGTACATTGTACAATACAACACTATGTAGTGACACAGTGGCTCAGTTGCTAAAGCTGTTGCCTCTCACCAAGAAGGTTACTGTGTCGAATCCCAGAACAGGGGCCGTTCTGGGTACAGTTTATTTGTTCTCTCCATGCATGCGTGGGTTTTCTCCGAGCACTCTGATTTCCTCCCACAGACCAAAAAAAACATGAATGTTAGACTAATTGTTAATTCTGAATTGGCTCTGTGAGTGAGAGTGTGAATGGTTGTCTCATTTGTCTCTGTGTGGCTCTRTGATGGACCTGCAACCTGTCCAGGGTGTCCCCCGCCCCTTACACAAAGACCGTCGGATGTAGGGAACCAGTGACACCCATGACTCTGAAAGAAGGACGTGGGTAAAGATGATGAATGGATAGTTGAATGAATGGTTGGGTAATGAGTACTTAGTATAGTCTGTAAATATGTCCTATATTCATCAAAGCAAAAAACTTAAGATCAAAAACCTGTACATGTTAACAAGTCGGCACAATTTACATCTAGTCAGCTACAAATAGTCAAATGTGTGCACTAAATGTGTGGGCAACCTAAAAATGTGTGTGCAACCTAAAAATGTAAGTGGTTAACTGCTCAGTAGTCTGGTTGACATGTTTTTGTAGTAACTAGTGTGCCTTAAGAACATCATCTAGTTGACTAGTTGATGTAAGATCCCCAAAATAATGCAGCAGCTGTAAATGCTTGCTTCTGTTCAAGTGTTTTAATCAAGATTAAAGTATTAGTGGGGTTTTTATTAGACAATTCTAATTTGATTTTTTGCAAGAAAAATGTCCAAAGTCCAAATCTACAAGTTTGTCAATTAAGTTTCAAAGTTGATTGTGCAATTGTTTTCTCCAATTTCTAGACAACCACAAATTGCAGGACCCATTATTCTGCTCATTTGTCCCATCAGAGTGAAAAAACAAAATCCTTTACTTAATGTCAATGGTAATTTTAACCAATTGAGGGCTATTAAAATCTTGAGTAGGTTTTGCTAATTTATTTRCCCATCTATGTCTGATTTTACTTCATTTTCTATGTCGTGCTCCAGTGCTTGAAAACCTCCTCCTCTCTCTTGGTTTGGGTTTCTTCAGGAAACACCCCATTATTGGACCCTTGAAAAACTGGCCGAATGGGGAACAACGGCGCCCTTGAATTTCTCCCACTCGTTTTGCATGTAATGATATCTAGATTAAACCCAATATTGTTGTTGGCCCATGCAAGCCTATCACGATTTTTCTCTCATCCATGCATTGGAGTATGGAATTGTGTGGAACGGTYCTTCTGAGTGGTTGTTTTGGGGAGTTGGGGGGCAGGGAAAATGAAAGTGAGGAAAAGAGAACTTATGAGGAAACAAGAAGGCAAGTATCAACTCTTACATGAAGAAGTGATGAAATAAAATATATCCAACTAAGATTGCATTTAAATTTGCACTACACTTTATGTTAACCCATCTAAAAGCAGAAATAATGAAAAGTTATTTTCAAGACCCTTTTGATTAATGTGTACTTGCTTATACTAAAACACCATGTTTCTAATTAAATGTCATTATATTTATCAGTTTGAAACAAACAAATGTAAACACGTACAAGCCATGGTCCAATAATCACCTAATAGGCCACTCAACCAGGAGGTCAGTTTGTTGTACACTGTACTAGTCCTTGAGGACCCACAGAGAATCCATCTGAAGCCCAGGATTTTAGTACTACACAGACAATATTCAAGAACAACAACACAACCCAAAAATCAAACTCCCATTCATAGAATTCTTGTTCAGAAATGACTAAAACTATTTTTTAACAAGTAAATGCACAACTGAAAAACATATTATCGCCATCAGGAGTGGGAAACTGTAAAACCATGTTAGACACAAATGTCCTGATGCATCTCAGTAATCCAGGTAAAAAAATCAAAAAGAAAAAAATTGTGTAGGTCTTCTGGACGGGTTCTTCTCTAATGAAACGTTTCGTCTCTCCTCCAAGAGACTTCTTCAGTATGAGAGTTTCAGGGAAAATTCAGGCTTTTCAACACTGCCTCCATGTGACTGATACTCACATCACATGGCTATCGTTGAYACCTAATTAACACCTATTGTTAACAGACACAAATGACCCAAAAATATTATGAGTGTGTGCATGTTAGTGAGATTCCAGTGGCTTTTCTTATGCAGAAACAATGTCAAACACATTTATTACAGTTTTCTGCAGTAAAGTCAAGATTTTATCACTTTTATTGATGACACACAGAGCTTTAATTGCTGCTATGTGTCTGCCTGTCTGTTAGCAAAATACTTCATAAACCAGTGGRMAAATTTGAATGAAAGTCTAWTAAGCAATATTTGGATGTATTTACAAGTCAAAATGGCTCCACAACTAATGAACCWTAGCAAACGCAAAATCAGTTTTAGCCATTGAGTTCAAATTTTTTTTGTGGTAGTAACAAGTTGACAATTCCTTACCATATTAAGGTATGGGTCATAAAAGAACCAGATCCCAGATTTAAGTGGATGAAATGAGTTTCCTAATGTAGCTGGGGCCAGCCTTAGAAATATAGAGATGAGCTTCCTTAACTGTGGGGAGCTCTGAGTAAAGCTGCTGCTCCTTCGCATGGAAAGGAGTSAGCTGAGATGGTTTGGACATCTGATTATGATTCAAATACTTTTTGCTAGTGGTGGTTTGAGTGTGTCTCACTCAGACCCAGAACTTGCTTGTACATTTTCTATGCCAAGGATTAGTGGACAAGCACTGACGAATGGTTAGAAGATATTTAAATGCCATTTAGGCTCTACGATGTCTTTATTATGCTGATTATTCCTGRAAGATTGCTTGAATAATAGTGTTTCCTTTTTCTCAAAAATACACCTGGGATGAAAAAGGAATTGAAATACTAGAAGCAACAACCAGAAAGATGCAAAGAAAACTTGTAGATCTTCCAGGGGAATAACCTGCATCCACCACATCATCTATTGCCTCTCCAGTTATCCACCTACCAACATTCCTTTCTTCATTTTTCCCTCCTCATTAGTTTCCTCACCTGGGTCCCTTGGATAAAAGTAGCACATAGAAACATAACGTAATCTGTCTGGGTTAATGTGCCGGGTTATGCAGAGGCTCACGCAGAGGCCAGCCTAATCGCGGTTCGGATCAGCATTGAGAACAAAGAAGGCTCTACCTTTTATCCCAAACCAAAGTCAACAGAGCAGGATTCTTATGAGGCATTGCTAACATTCTTGAAAGAAAGACAAAAAAAGTGGAGCCACTGGCAACTTCCCTCCCAAATTTAGAAGAGGCAGAACGAAAAAGTGTCAATCATAAGGAAGATGCTCCAAACTCTCTACCAGCTCCCAATTTTTGCCCAATAAAAACAAAATAGTGTAGCTTTTTACTACATTTTATAGCACATTTAGGATTTTCTTTTGTTATAAAATAAGGAAACACCTCTCTCCAGCTTTCCTTCTTCAATCATATATTTGCTTTCTTTTTGTCTCTTGCTTATCTTTATTTAACATCACCCCCACCGCACACACTGATGAGTGAATTAATAACTCCCTTAATAAGGTGATGTTTGAACAGATGGCCCTCTTCCCCCAGATTTGGCTGCCCTTTTTATCGATGCTATTTCCTATCCCCTGTCTTCCTGACATATCTCTGAACACGCCAAGCCCAGCAGCACTTCTGTGTTCTGGTTCACCGAGAAAAAGGATTTTCAGCCTCACATTTTTGCGTCGTGTACACGGGTTGATAGAGAATGTGTTGTTTTGAGCAGTGGTACTGATAGAGTTTTATTGAATTTATTAAACTTCTTAAGGTGTTTCAAATAAAGTCTTGAGGTACGTGACAAATGTATTATTCATCATGGCGTGTCCACAGAGTGTAGCAGATAGAAACTGCTCTAAAGCAGAGCTGGTAAGACAAAACAAGTCTGTGTTGTTTTTATTATTCACATATTAAACCCCAGCAACAAGTGTTTTGATTGGTTCCTATGCCTATGACAAACCACATAACTGATCTCTGATTTGTTGTAACATTGTGATTTCATTCCTACGTGTGTGAATAAAGCGACTGTTCACGCCCCCAGAGGTCAGAAATTTCTCTGTGCTTCACTGAGCTTTCAAGCGAGGTTAAGTATCACTGAATTTCTCCTTTGCAAAGTGAAACAAAAAAACTTACTGGTCTCTCTGTTGTCAATTGTTTAAATGTTTGGCGGGGTTGTTGTGTTTCTCTGAGTTCTAGGTTAGAAAATACCAGACAGGTACCAAGCTGATTTTATTTTCAGACAAATAAAATAAGGACAAAATGTAAAGAGACTGAACGGAAAGCAAAAGGAAGAGGAGGAAAAGTGTTAGAAAGTTAAACATGGTGGCAGTAGGAGGATGGGTTTGGAGACAATTTGGCCAAGGATGTCAGAAAGGAATCAGTGAATAGCTTGGCTCGTTTCTTTGTGGTAAGAACAGCATGGGCTGGAGGCTGAAGCCAGAGCCCACAATGTCTAGCCTGGAAGGTTCTCTCATTAGAGAAGATGGAGTGTGCTACCTCCTGAGAGCTGCTGTATTCATGAGAGCCMTGGGAACACCCATAAAAGAACATCTCAGGTAAAAGAAGTAAAAGGTAACATGTTATTTTCCCTTGTTTGTGCCTTTGGTCTCTGGCATTTGTGATGGCTACATTTACCAGGCGACTATCCCTCCCCTCAGTGTTTTACAATTTGAGAATGTGTCGGAGAATGCCCAGTGACACATGAGCTGAGGATCTGCACTGTTTCCAATCCTAAGAAAAAAAGAGAGTACCCTTTGAAGTAGTGCAAAACCATGCCAGTGTTTTTTGTTTAAACATCAGTTTTATATCCTGATGCATCTCAGTAATCCAGGTTTAAAAAAAAAAGGTCTCTTGGAGGAGAGACGAAACGTTTCATTAGAGAAGAACCCGTCCAGAAGACCTATACAATTTTTTTCTTTTTGATCAGTTTTATAATTGTCGAGGAGCCAGCTGAGCTGGTTGGCAGGAAAATGACAAAGTTCAGAGAAGGAAGAGGAAAGGAGAGGGGGAACGAATGAGGGTGCACACTCTGCAGCAGTGGGGTCCCGGCATGCAGTTCACCGAACCCATCTGTAGCACAACCTCRTGTTCGCCTGTAAAAGGAGAGCTGTGAACTCAATCATAAACTGTAAACCAACAGGCCCTCTAACAAGAGCCATGCACATGTAATTGTAACAATCAAAAGGTTGTTTGAATCTGCAAAGATAGTCTTTCTTGTCARTTGGATCCATTCACAGTTTGTAAAAATCCAGAAATTTTGACTTTAGAAAATCTCAGTTCTTTTTTTCTGCATAGATGTCACTTCTTGGGATGGGGGTTAACTTGTGGAATGACTTGGTTTGTGTGTGGGTGTGTGCTTGCCTAAATAAATGACTGCGTGATGCTCAGATTTCTATGGATCCTCATTCCCGAGTAGCTCCTGAAGTCATGCACAGACATATGTGCGGCTTGTCGGTGGTCACAGTCAAAAATATGTGCAGAAATACTTTTGTGTCATTATAACGAGAATATGACCTCAAGTCAAGGATTTATTGCACGGTAGGGATTCACATGTTCGTGTAGATCAAAAATGCTCACATTGAAGGGTCAAAAAGAGCAGAGTATGTGTGTGTATTAATACAACTRTTTGTCTGTTAGCAAAATATGTCATGAAACAAAAGAGGGATTTGCATTTGCCAGTGTTTTGTAGGGTGGTAAAGTGTAGATGAAAGTTTGAGAAGTGTGGTTGCAGTGAGCTCTTTAGTCTGCATACAAACTTTCACAGTTATGACCCAGCAACTTCTCCAACAATTACAATAAATCAAGAACACAGCTTTGTTGGATGACTTTAATACCAGGACTCACTGCTTAAACATGTTACTTAATACATATCAAGTTGTACAGATTGTCCGTAAATTACACGGACCCCACCCCACATTTTAAAGGGCATATGGACATATAGAAAGTTTCACATATTTTTTCAAAAACTCAGCTTCAAATTTTTATGAAATCTCAGAGCCCGAAGGACGTGAAAAAATATTTAATTACCATCTTCCAACCTGTTTTGCCTCTATAAATAAGTTTGCCACCTCTCCTCGAACTCATTTCCCTGCTCCTCTGCTCTGAAACTATTATATCTGCCCCATATTCTTCTTTCCCCATGGCTGACCACTCGTTTGTCGTTCCCACCCCATTGTATCGCGTGTGAGTACTGTGGAGTTTTTTGTGAACATTGTCGATTTTTGAAGATCAAGAAACCAGTAAACGTCCGAAGGGGTTGGCATGTATGTTACTTTCATTGAAACATGATCAGTACTTTATTTTTCTTAGGTAATGTGCTGTTTCAGGACCTTACATCTGGGGCTTCTAAAGCAGGTTCAGTTTTTATTCTAAGGGCATTTTGAGTCCATTTGTATGAACATCTGCTTCTGTTTGAGTGAAAGTGCAGAGTTTAAGACCTGAATACTGCAGGTGAACAAATGATTTTTAGACTGTTTGAGCCATCTCAGAGCCATGACTCAACATTTTTATGTGGCTTTTGCTTTGGAGGCAGAAAAACAAGCTGTTGAAATGAGAACATGTTCAACTGTCAAACCTGTCTCTGTTTTCTGGAAAAYGCCAGTTTTTTTTATGACTCCACGGGAGCAACAACACTGAAATGTAACTGATTGTCAAAATAACAGTTCTCAGTTGCTACCCTCAGTTTTATTTTATTTTTAGCTACACGTCATTCCCGAAAGGTTAGAAGCTGTTTTATTCCCAAAATATTCAACCCAAACCTTCCACCAACATTGATCTCATGGGCTTTACAAATAAAAGACCTCTTGTGAGGAAAAACCTGGTGATTAATTTTGCCCCAAGCATCTTAAATGTGTTATGTTTGCCCTGTGGAAACATGCATTCATGCTTTAAAGGTCTAAATGAATGAAGTTGATATTCCCACATYAAAATGAGCTTTTGGTAAAGTCCATAAAATCAATAAAAACATCTTTAAAAATGATGAAAACCTTTAAAAGAGTTTTTTATTCACCACAGTCTTTCGAAACAGAAAATAAACACATTGCAAAGTGAGCACAACTCCAAAAGCTGAACTGCAGTTTGCAAATCTCAAAAATTAATCAGTAAAAAATCACATCATTACACTGGATATGCAGCAAGTTTATGAATCGCCCTATAGTAGAAAATAATATGTCTTTTCAAAGTGTGTTTGTAGTAAATCTATACTGATGTAGACAGATTTCTGAGAGGTTTTTGTTAAAAATTCTGGCATGCAAGGCAGCAACCTGTTTTTTTGTGATGACAGATGAAGAGCAGGAGCTCTGACGTTAAATACGGGTCTAAAGAAATTTAAAACATACAGTCCGAAGATGATGTCAGATGACAGCTGTAAGCTGCTAAATTATATAATGTGATAAWTACAAGAGTGTAAATGTCAAACTGTCCCCATGCTCCTTTAGAGTGCACTTAAAAACACAGAGTCCAAAAATATGGGGCTACTATTTGTCAAAGACTTGTCACATGTTAGCCGGATGCTGAGGCACTGATAGCCCTGACTGTGACACTTCCGGAATCAGTGGCTGAACTTCTGGTTCACACTTGTGTACACATCAGATGTGTGTCTTCCAGTTTCCCCTGTCCRTGCACAGATCTTACAGAGAGCACATCCTGATAAATCACAGCCTCTGATCTCACAGCCAAGAATTCCAAGCTGCCTGGGCCACACCATTCAGATCCATGAAATACGGAAACAGCGGCTCTATGCACCAAGAATTCAAAGAATGGCTTCAGACTTCTAATGAGGTGAATAGACGAGCGAGAGAGAGTTCAAGAAAAAAAATTATAAGGTGTGGGGGGAAGGCAGATATATAATTTTTGCAATGATGTGTCCACACATGATCACTCACCACATCCAAGAACACTTAAAAAATGGCAAACTATAAGTTGGCAGTTTTATCAGAACTCGACTTCTATTAGCTTGAGTCAAACCTTTGCTCTTTTTAGTCTGCTCATTGTGGGACTTTACATCACAAAAATTAAAAAAGAAGGAATGTGGATGATGAAAAACAAGACAAAGAGCTGGCACTTAAATGCTCTGTGTATACAGAAAAGAATGTCCAAAACCATGTGTTTAAAATGTGCTTTTACATCTGAGTGAATGTGGCCCAGTGAGTTCCACATGGTGTAAAAGAGGAAAAAATATAATTTCATTTGAGTGTAAAAGGAAAGGAATCTGTGTATATGTGTTCATACTTTTGAAACCCATTCATCATATACAGTATAACTCCTCCAGTCAGCTTCCTAAGAGAAACTACTACAAATGTCAGGATGGTGATTTGAATGATGAGAGTATTATGTTTGAGCTTGTACTCCTGGATGTGGAAAATTTATCATATTCTTCCTGGGGAATTCTCTCCAGTTCCATCAAATTGGTTCAAGAGTGTAAGAAATCTCCCATGTCTGAGATTCTCAACGTACATATTAAGAGGTCTGAAACTGGACTTACCTGTGCTGTCAAAGAGTTCTCTTGTTCTCCCCCAGCACGCAAGGGTTTGTGGGATTGTTTGGGGGTCAATCAACAATGAAGTCAGTGATAAACAAGTTCTTAAACTTTAAAGATTGGACTGTTGTACAGCTTAAAGCATTTATTTTGCTTTGTGATGTACCAAAAACTTAATCAGAAAAAGGATACACTTGTCTAGAACTGCTCTGCCTCTCAAATATTCAGATTATTGCCTATAGCTACCAGGAGATGCAAATAGAGGTTAGCGTCTACTGTTATGCAATAATTTCACTATAATATAATGTATTTGTTACAATAGTAGGCCTATCTTACATATCAAATTGATTGCCAGAGAAAATACATGTATACAGTGCTCATATTAACTGTGTGACCAGGGTTGGTTGATGAACATAGAGTCTACATCTTGGGGCAGGCCGACCTATGATTCATTAAAAATGCTGAGTATAAAATGTCCTTCCTGGCCAAACACATGCACAAACACAAAATATATATTTAGCATAAATTTCAATTGGTTAATGTACATTTTTGTTATAATGGTACTAAATGCATTTGTCATTGTGGTCTGTGGTGCAGTGGTACGACAGTTACAGTATCTTAGGACCAGAAAATCACAAGTTTGATTCCCTGTCATTCCCACATGTTATGTTGTCCTCAACACCTAATCCCCAACTGCTCCCGGGAGCTTCCATAGCTGTCTGGTGCTCTGCTTGGGTGTGTGGTGTGTGATGGGTGGTGATTGGGTGCTTGGGTGTGACCCATGTGTGATGGGTCAAATGTAGCCTGGTAAAAACCAGACCCTTGTCCTTCACTTTGCTTCGTACGAGGGTCTGGATTCTCGGCTATAGAGAAGTGATTCTTGCGGGAGGCGTGGCCTCTGCTGAAGTTTAAAATGACTGGATCAGATGGCCACAAGTGCCAGCTCCACTGKGAAGGAGGCTAAGCTAAGAAGCTAACCGGAAATTGCGTGCTCTGTAAACAACCCTACTGAGAGGAGAAAATTACCGAGCAGAACGAGACGGCTGTAAATGAGAGCCGCTGCTTTGTCAGACAAATTTAATTTAATTTGGAAGCCTTATCAACACAGACTGGCTTCATTCACTTCTTCCACTGCCATTGCTAAACTAACTAGCAGACACTGCGCAGAAAATCGACGACATTCAAAACTCCGCCTTCTGTTTGCTGATTGGACCAGGTGAAATAAACCATAAGCAGACACTGCGCATAAAATCGATGTTCTGTTCTCTGATTGGCCCGAATGAAATTCTCCCAAAGAAATCCTTTTCTGTGTGAGAAATCCCAGATGGAACAGTGTAGGTAAACTAGAATTGAGTTATTGTGACCAAGTGGTACTTACGGGGACCTAAGGCTAGTCCCCATTTGGGGAAATGCCATTGTGGGAGTGGGGGTTAAGTTTAAGGTCAGGCATGTGCCTGTGAGGTTAGTGTTAGGAAAAGGGGTGAGGGTTAGGCTGTTGAAATTAATGGAATCAATGCAATGTCCCCATATAGATAACTGAACACAGATGTGTGTGTGTGTGTGTGTGTGTGTGTGTGTGTGTGTGTGTGTGTGTGTGTGTGTGTGTGTGTGTGTGTGT
>NW_013952480.1:668301-678120 GCF_001266775.1 Austrofundulus limnaeus
GTGTGTGTGTGTGTGTGTGTGTGTGTGTGTGTGTGTGTGTGTGTGTTTTTATAGAAACTGAAGGAGTTCCTTGAAGGAAGGAGCCTGATCACCAAGCTGGAAGCCAAGCATGATTTAATCCAGAAGACCATGGGTGTGTGTGTGTGTGTGTGTGTGTGTGTGTGTGTTTACATGGAAATACAGTATTAAAAAAGGCAATCATGGCAGAGTCATACACATAATTTACAGGGAAAAGAGTTAAAAGGAGTTCAACATTAAAAGCTACAAAAAAAACACGACWTGATTTGGGTTACTGCACAGTTGCATGTAATATGTTTTACACATATGAACCTACTTGCTTAAACTTCTGCTTCTCTTTTTAGTGATGAAAGAAAAACAAAACTCTCACACATGACAAGCTGCAAGGCACTTCCTACTGCCAGACTGAGAGGCGAGAAAAGCCTTATCTCTGGTTTATAATGTAATATAAACATTATGGGTGCCAAAGACGCATTGGTTTTGGGGGTTTCTGCGTGCTTGGTGAGTTTTCAATTCCAGATAAAAAATACAAGTCATATGAGTGACTCCAAAGGCTGACAGATTAACCTTTGATTTTCAGCCATCAACTAAGCTGAACTCCATAATATGCAAAAATAACTTCAAAAGGTTTAAAAAAAACAAGACCAAGTTAGGAGAAATACTGTTGTCATTGAAGGTACTCTACATTTTCTGCCAATTAGCAGTAAAGAAGAACAGTATAACTTTTTTAAATTCCATTTAAAAGTTCAAGTCGAAAGTGCAACTCTCAGTACTAACCTTATTTTCATGCTTGTCAGGTCTGCAAAAGGCCAGTGCTGAAGAAAATATTTGCCATTTGAGTACACCATTGCCTCACAACATGAGAAGGAGCTGGACACTCATCAAACAGCAGCTCTGAGCAAAGCGAGGGAAAACGTTTCCAAGCCTGTCAGATTCCACTGACACGCAGATCACCACCTCAGTGCCGAAAAACAGGTAAATGGATGGAAATCAGGGGGAGATGGGAAACGGTTAGGTGGAGTCGGTTGGCGCCAAAGAAAAAAAAAAGTTAGAGGTTCATTTCGAGGACTGTTTAGTTGAGTTAAACTGAACTTTTCAGGAAGAGAGAAGGGAATTTTTCCAGAGATAAATTTTGCTGGGTTCAGCAGTACAAGATAGGTAATTAAGTTTCCCATGCTTCCCATCTTATATTGTATCGGTGTGTCAAAATTACCCTCATTATGGCTGCTCTGGCACATGGTTGTTATGACCTTAGGTCCTTTTTTTAATATTAAGCCTCAACTAAATGCTTTCCAAAATAAAGAACAAGCTCCTTATCTATTCTGATCTAGAGAACAGGGCCCGAAATTTCTCTGTGTTGAAGGATGGGTGGGAATGTCTGTCTGGAAGGAGCCATCTTGAACTCAAAGTCACATGAATTGCAGTGATGGTTGTGGTTACCAGTGGACAAGAGAAAAATCCACACCACGTTCAAATGAGGTTAGTCACTTTCTGAGATTATACATGGAAAATGTGTCATAAAATATAAAAAAAAACACGTTGTGACTTAACATTTCTGTAAATCCCTAAGGAGAACATTAATGGACCACAGCTTTACTTCAACCCAAGTCACTTATTCCGCATCTCATCAACTTCCAGGTTTGTTGCACAGGAGTGTACAATAATCCTTATAACTTGCATCTATAAAAACTTTATCTCCCTGTCTGTTAGAAAAATATTTCAGGACCCGCCAAATTGATTTAATGAAACTCTCAGAAAGTAATGAATGACTGGATGTACATCTTCAGCTGTTTAACTTTCACAGTCAACCAGATTCAAGATGGCTGCCATAACTATGTCTTCACCATGTACATAAATGGGTACAATTCTGTAAAATTTACATACATTGAGCTAAAATTTGCAGTTAGTAACTGAGCATGATCCCTAACACATACTTTGAGTTATAACTGAGATTTTTTTGTTTAAAATCTTGGCATCAGCTGTTGAAGTCAATCTTGTCTGTTAGCAAAGTGTCTTAAAAGTGGACAGATTTCAATGAAACTTTCAGAATTTAAATGTTGGAACATCTAGAACTGATTAACTTTTAGTGGTATAAAAGGTTAAAGATGTTAAATATTGCAAACACAAAAATATCTCAGTCAGCTTTATAAATATTAAGCTATAATTTTGTTTGGTAGTAGCTAAGAGTCATCATAACACATACTCCAATTGTTAGCCAAAAGAAAAAAAAATATCTTTGTTTAAAACTATGAAGCAGCACAACCTTCAAAGAAATGTAACTTTCATTATGCAAATGTGATTGTTGTCCTTGTGGGTTGACAAATACACTAAATAGGCTTGTTTAAAATCACAGGCATAAATTGGCAGTAAGTCTGGGAAATACTAGACTAGCATTTTTGCTGTAATGCAGTTTTAATGAACTATGGCTTGGAGCCTGGTCTCAGATAGAAGTGATTAGTTTAAATGTCAAAAAGTTCAAAACTGAGACTAACCTGAGGACAACGTCATGTCTTGGGCAGACAACCAACAACTCAGACTTGAGCAAAATGAATAGAACAAAAATACAGTTAATGTCCTATGCACGTGCACACACACACACACACACACACACACACACACACACACACACACACGCACGCACACACACACACACACTGGCGTGAGCAAATGAGGATACCAAACCAGGTGTATTCATGCAAGTGGTAGGCCTATTGTACACCATAGACTAAATTTTACAGCCCCTTAAAGCTACTATAAGCCACAAACCTTTTTTATGGAAAATACCTTCCAGATCCAAAGCAGGAAAAAAAAAAGATGCTAGGCATAAATCATGTTTGAAACAATGTCCATTTTAATCCTTTTTTTATTTGAGATTTGTGGCTTATAAGTCTGAGTCTGTACATGAGGGGCCTCATATAGCCAAGTGTTTTTACATGCTATTATGTGGTAATATCCAGATGCCCGGTTTCTGTTAAACATCAGGCTTAGAATTTCAACATCTTGGATGGCCACTCTTTGGTTTTTACCCTCATCTGGACGTGTCAAAGGGACAAGTTTCTTATGGCATGCCAGTGTGGGCAAAGAATGCTGAAAATTTGTAGGAATTGTTAAAATTCTATCTGTGAGTGCAGAGGGTGGGGATCAGCGGGTTGGTATTCATTTCTTTTTTTTTTTCCTTTGGCTTTTGGTTGCACATTGTTCCAAGAATGATGAAGGGTGAAACATGCAGTAGTTTTTAAGCACCTTTATGTTAGATATATTAAACATGTAGATAAAATGCTGGAAATAACATGAAAAAGCACATTTTGAAAGGTCAGTAAGATGTGGCACCTCTTGGTGCAGAATGCCATCGTAAAGCTCATGTATCCTTTCCTGCAGCTTTCAGCTGTTATAAAAGTACATTCAAGTTGGACCAGTCCTGCTTAAGGTGCTTAAGTTTATTTTATTTGTTAGGTCTTTACAGGAGTTTAWTGCTATTGAGCACAGTTCAAAGATGTTACCCTCTATGTTTAATTAGAACCAGATTAACTAGATAAAACTAGATTAAATTTCCAATCTGCTTAAATCTACCTTATGTGTTTAGTAAGAATAGTCTGAGGCTATCCATGTGTTTGACCTTACAGTTAAAACAAAGATACAGAATGACATTTTAACATCCTCCTCATTTTTTTCTTTTTTTCCTTCTCTATATGTCCTCTCACAAACTTGCAATTATCTTGTTAAAATTTAAGTTTTCAGAATAGCAGGATGGTGGTTGGAGCTCACAGCAAAAAAAGGTGGCCTTCCAGCCTAAGACCTTTTCAGGTAGAGGTTGCATGCTCTCCTCATGCACACACTAGTTTTCTTAGAATACTTGGTAACTCTAAATTGTCCTTAGGTGTGACTGAATGTGAATGGTTGTTTGTCATCTAAGTGTTCCTGTGATGGACTTATGACCTGTCTCGAGTGAAGATGGAGACCAACTTCCCTGCCACCCAAAAACAAAAAAACAAAACAAAAAAAAAAAAAAACAGAAAAAGAAAACTGATGGATGGATGAAAAATGGCAGGTTCCATTTGAATAACATAATTTATCAAAGAAAAATACAACCAGTGGACCAGAGAGAATATTATCTATAGAAAATTCTATCAGGTCAGACAATGCTCATTGTTAGGCTACCAGCAGCACTTTTCTACTTTGTCTCATCCAACAAAGGTGGACAGAAGTCTCTGTGTCAAATATCAAATTTACTTATATAGCACATTAAAACAACAAAAGCTGACCAAAGTGCTTTACAGTTCAGTCAAGACTTGTATCAATAAAAAAAAGACTTGTATCAAAAAACAAACAAATAATAGATACAAATGCAATACAGAAACACATTATAATATAAAAAACTCTAATTGAACCTCCAGCTCAATCTTAATCAAAGGCCAAAGAAAAGAGATGGGTCTTCAGCGAAGATTTAAGGTACAAGTCTCGACATGTACCTCATCACTATTGCTTCTTTTTTAAATAAATTGTGGTGGGAAAGAAGATGATGAGGGAGATTGAGAATGGCAGGATCATTCCTTCCCTTCCCTAAAAAGGAAATAAGACATAGAGACATTTTTGGCATAGTTCAGGATCGGGCAAAGAACCCTGAAAGCATATGATAGATAGTTGTGGCTAAAAAGCCTGGATCAAGGATAAATGTGTGATACAGGTGGATAAACAAGTTAAAATAAGACTAATCGTTGTTTTTTTTTTTCTTATTGAAACAAACACTGTGTTTGGACTGCTGTGCATGAATATGGGAGRGAAGTGTGTTTTACTCCAATCCAGGTGCTTGCTCTGTTATTTCTGAAGGCCTAGAGCAACAGACCCTAGCAACAGATGATGGTTGAACTATGAATAAATAAAAGTTATATAAACATATGTTACAAAAAGTCTTCTTTAACTGTTTGTTAATGTTAATAATGAATATTCTGCTTACACCAGAATTAGTCATGGAGTTCATCAGGGTTCAGTGCTTGGACCAATCCTCTTTACTTTATAAGGTATATGCTTCTATTAGATAAAGTTATTAAACAGCATAGGATAAATTTCCATTGTTATGCTGATGATAGTCAGTTATATTTTTCCATGAAACCTGATGAATCCAACMAGTTACTTAAACTACAGGCATGTCGTACAGACATAAAAACATGGATGACTCTTAACTTTCTGCTTCTAAACTCAGATTAGACAGAGGTTATGGTTCTTGGACCTGAACATCTTGAGGATCAACTTTGTAGCCTTTCACCTCCTCTGGATGGCATTAATCTGGCCTCCAGTTCTAATGTAAAGAACCTTGGTGTTATTTTTGATCAGGACATGTCCTTTAACCCCCACATTAAAAATGTTACCAGGACCGCCTTCTTCCACCTGCGTAATATCACTAAAATTAGAAATATTTTGTCCAAAAACGCAAAAACGATGCAGAAAAACTGATTCATGCATTTATCACATCTAGACTGGATTTCTGTAATTCTTTATTATCTGGACACCCAAAAAAATCTTTAAGAAGTCTTCAGTTAATCCAAAATGCTGCTGCTAGAGTTTTAATGAGAGTTGGAAGGAGAGATCATATTTCTCCAGTTTTAGCTTCTCTCCACTGGCTCCCTGTCAAATTAAGAATATAATTTAAAATATTACTCCTAACATACAGAGCTCTTAACAGCCAAGCTCCATCATACAGTATATTAAACATTTTATTGTTCCATATTTTCCTAGCAGAGCACTTTGCTCTCAGACTGCAGGTTTACTTGTGGTTCCTTGAGTTTCTAAAAGTAGAATGGGAGACAGAGGTTTCAATTATCAAGCTCCTCTCTTATGGAATCAACTTCCAGTTTCTGTCCATGAGGCTGACACTCTGTCCACTTTTAAGATTAGACTGAAGGCTTTCCTTTTTGATGAATCCTATAGTTAGACTTAGGTTTCCTGAATCATTCTTCATTTCTGCTGCTATAGACTTAGACTGCTGGAGCACAAACTGAGCACATTTCCTCACTCTGCTGTTGTCTTTGGTCTCTATTCTCCACGTTTATTGCTATCAATAACATGTTTTTTCTTTGTCTTTTTTTCCAAAAGAAGTTGCACCTGGACCAGTCCTGGACCAGTTCTTCTGTGTTTGTCTGTGTCTCTTTCCTGTCCCCCCCAACCCAGCCRGTCGAGGCAGATGGACGCCTGTCCTGAGCCTGGTTCTGCTGGAGGTTTCTTCCTGATTTGCAGGGAGTTTTTCCTCTCCACYGTTTGCTCAGGATGGGAGACTGTGATGAAGTGATTCAACACAATCTGTTGGCTTCTTCTTTAGATTGTTCTTTTTTATGTACAGTGCCCTGAGACAACATATGTTGTGACTTGGTGCTATATGAATAAACTGAATTGAATTGAAGAAGCTGTGGAACAATCAGTGTATATTCAGGCAGTTTGTTACTTCATTTGAAACATTTGAGATAATTCGTGTACACGTCTAAAACAGCGTAGAACTCATTTGATGAACATTCCTTTTTTTCTATTTTTGTTTAGTGCACAAAATTGGAAATCGAAGAAGAAAACGATTGTCTAAATTTTCATTTTGGAAAAATTGAGAAAACTTGTGTTTTTTTTCTTTATTTGTTTTTCTTTCTTGTTTCAAACAAAATAAAAAAACTGCCTGAATGTAAACTGCCCTGCAACCAGGAGAAAAGCAATAAAATAAAGAAAACAACCATTTCTGAATGATAATAGTGAATAAAAAAGATTTACTAAAATGTAAGCTTGTGAATTTAAATGTATTCAGGCCACCAGAGAAGGCTTTGCTGAACTTGATGGTCCACCACTGGTAAAAGAAGACTTGATCCCTTCTTTTTGGAAAACACTAGAGGAGACAACAACAAAAACAACCTGTTTCAACTCTGTCGTGATGTCTACATGAAGTCAAGAATGTTCTAAAAGCAGCCAATCAGGACAGACAAAAATATAAATTTCAACGTAGAATCACTCGTGGGTTTATAACACTGCTGTGCGAGAAGGTCATCGTGTTTGCACAGGGTTCTTAAATAAATGCTTGACGCACACGTCTGCATATGTATGTCTACGGTGAGCCTGCTGTGTGTGCATAGACCTTACACCGTACGCCTGTTCTCTTGTTGCTCTGTGCAGTATTGGAAAGTATGAGGGTGATTTTATAGCTCGGCAGGCCTCCGGTGAAGGACATTTACATGCTGTGCAACAGGACAGTGATGGATGGCCAGGCTGAAGGAATCGTGACAGGCTCGCGGTATTCTCCAGCGTCTTGGATCCTATAGAGATCCACAGTCTGCTTCTCTGTGTGTGCCAGCCTTACAGCTCCTATGTGAACCTACGTCTTGCTCACAAACAGCACGAGCATGTGAGGAAACTGTGACACACACACACAAAATATGTAGCAGGTAATCCAGAAGCAGTTAAATCTGATGGGCTGCATGTACTTTGGCCTTGAACACAGTGTCCTCTGGCGAACAATTTTTATCAAGTGAGAAAAGTGAAGTGGACATTCTCTATAAGCGCTAAGCCAGAAGTTTTTGCACAGCTGAGCACGGCGGCTGTTGGCCRGTGTGTGAAAAACATTTAGTGCTCATGTCCTGCTTCTGTCTTCGTCCTTCCTGTCAAGACCTCTTACAGCACATACTCTTTGGAAATGTTTTATGGGAGGAAATTTTTGCATCTCTGCATTTAGTTTTACTGACTTCCTCAAAAGTCCTCATCAGGGCTTAAAACGGTTTGTGTAGAATCAGTTGTGTTCATAGATTCTGTTTTAAAACTCTTCACCTTCTTTGCTAATTCAGTCTGTAGGTAGCAGGGAGAAAACGAGGGCCAGCTAATCATTTGCGGAATGTGGCGTGGATATAAGATAGGGCCAGACTGGGAATGTGCGGCCAGAGGAATGGTAATTACTGTGGAAATCAAACACCATCAATTGTGAGGTTTTTCAACATTTTACAGTGTCACCCCCCCACCCACCCAAATCCCCTCCTCGGCCCGTTCCAACTCAAACGACACTCGCTGCCACTCCCTCAGGCCTTTCAACCCTCCCTCGTTTTTTCCGCTACTTTCCACCCCGACTCCAGTGCACTTCTGCCGCTTTCCTCTCTTCTGCCGCTCCCATTTATTTTCCTTTCATTTTCTCCACTTCACTTCTCCACTCTCTGGCTTTTTATCTCTCTGCACTTTGTCTTTCCTGCCTTTCATGGTACACCCATTTATCCATAATCCCCACAGCCAAGTCCGCTTTGTTTCCCATCCCATGCTCACTTGCACACGTGCGCTGAAACACATGCATGCAAGCCCTCGCACAAATGACCACATAAGACAAATGACCCTCATCACTGTATGTCTGGAATGTGGGAACGCGTTCCAAATGCTTGCTTGAGATCTTTACTTATTGTGCACTTGGCTGGCAAAAACAGCAGCTAATACTAATCCACAACTTGTATTTGACTTGAAGCTAATTCATGATTAATGAGTAAAACTATTTCTGTCCTAACGAGTATTTGCCTTCGTTAGGAAAAACAACGACCCATACATATGGTTGCATGATCTCATAGGACACAGGTGATTATAGGACCCAGATATTAGCCGCCCTCCGTGTATTCAAAGGCACGTTTTGACTGCATGTAAATGTGCACATGTGAGCCACTTAACTATCAGGATGCCGTTGTTACATAACACAGTTTGTCCTGCTCCTCGTCTACTCGTTTCTTTCTCCTTTGACAAAACTCAAACACGTACTGGACAAATAGGGCCCCTGCCTGGGGTGACTTCCAGTGATAAGGAGGACAGGACCCCTGGGAAGGAAAGCACACTTCATCAATCTTCACAGGACTCTAACTCAGCAGCCTCCTCAGTCCAGCTCCAGTTGGACGTGTAATGCAGCAGAACACAAATCTCTCTTGGCAGTTGAGCTGAGGCGCAAATCCTTACTACCGATTTGGCATCAGCGATTCCATTTCTCCAAGCCAGAAGAGTGATAAGTTTTACATCTGCTAAATTTGCCCGTTATTAGCTCGTTATGAACTGTTGCAATCACATTTGGTGATAAAAAAGGACTAGAGAGGCTTTTGAAAATGTAAGAGCTGAGAAGGCTTAGTCAATTAGAGGAGTGCTTTATGAGAAGCCATCTGCGATGTCAGCCTGTAAGAAATCAAATGGATGGAGGAAGTGACGCATTAAAAAGACAGGAAAACCAGCACCRACTCGAACACACACATGCAGACAGACATGCGTGTCGGCATATTTCACAGGGCAGTCCAGAGTGACTCGTTAAGTTTCACTGAGCTGTTTGTCAACGTAACATTCACTTTCTGTCATATAGAAACAAGTGCTTCCTGGATCCTGTAACTGTGTGACAATCAAGTCTGCTGTAAAGGTGAAAAACAGAATAAAAAACATGCTCCAGTGTCTCACATGATAAAGGTGCTTGGGAACAAAACAGGCTTTCACCACATTGAATGGATCCAGCGTCCATGTTTCATCACTTGGAAGAGAACGCAAGTGTATCAAAATAAAACCTGCATTTACATACAATACGTTCCGGGCTGAGATCTAAACAAGTCATTATCAAAATAAACTGTACACTTTAGCTTGAGCTAAAATGCTTCCTGTTTTTGAAAGTGGGCTTATCATAATATCCTGCCTGGGCTCAGGCGAAAACAGCAGATTGGACATTTAATTCTACAAACATTTGAGAGGCAAAGATGCCCTTAAGTGGTCGTTAGAGTTGAGTTGAAAATCAGGAATTTTGAGTATGACTATTTTGAGCTGGTAATATATATATATATA
>NW_013952480.1:678466-684007 GCF_001266775.1 Austrofundulus limnaeus
TACATATATACATATACATACATATACATACATATGCATATGTGCGTGCGTGCGTGTGTGTGTGTGTGTGTGTGTGTGTGTGTGTGTGTGTGTGTGTGTGAGAGAGAGAGAGAGAGAGAGAGAGAGTGAGTTACAAATAGTAAATAGAAAACTAAAGACATTCCTTAAAAGAAATGCATGTCACCCACTAAGCTGCATGCCAATATTTTAAATGCAGACCTTGAGCCATCTGTTTGAGTATGTGTTGTGTTGTGTTGTGTTGTGAAGACTCACAGCTACTATCACATGTAATATGATTCAGAAAGAGGCTTTGAATTACACTGCTTGTTTTTGCAGATGACACGGTGCTGTTGGCTCCATCGTGTGCGAGCCCCAGCAGACACTGGAGAGATATACAGCCGAGTGTGAAGGAGCCAGGGGAGGATGAAGCCTGGTTTATAGTTGACGCGTTGAAAACGGCACGAGGGTGCACTCGGCCAACAGTGATGCAACCGCGCCGTCCCCGCCTCTGCGAGTTTGATTGTCCATCAAACTTCTGCTCTCCTATTTACAACATTTCACAAGTTATAAAGTGTACTGCCACATGTCCTTTTGGAGCATTTGAAGCGTCAAGTATAAACACATCAATGGCGAAGGTGAGTGCGAGTACCCAAGGTGCGACTATAACCTTTAGCGCCTTCATGTTTCAGACTCTGGTACTCTAAGAGAAAATAGTTAATAGCTACTTTCATGAGTGGTAGTGCAACAGAAAGAGTGGCGGGTGTAGCAGTAACAAAAGGAAGCACTACACTATTTCTGTGAAGTACACTTATGATTGGTCTGCTCTGCTTTGTGTTACATTTGATTAAAGGCAAAACCACAACACACCAGCAGTAGGTCTAAAAAAAACCTTAACAATATAAAATATCCTTCAACTTTATGGATAAAATTCCACCATTAACATAATCATCAGGGACCCAGGCATGCATGAAATGAATTGACGCTGACACATACACACACACACACACAAACAGGCACGTTTGCAGGACGACCAAACATAAGGGAGCTAATAAAGGAATCAAAGCAGAGAGCTTCACTCGGTGATGACAGAGCGCCCTGGGTCCTGGTCATACAACTCCCAGATGGTCTGTCTGCTCCCATGGTAACCCCCGCTGCTCTGACCTCATCGCACTCATATAAACAGCATTCAATACCTCTGTAAATACAAACACTTCAGCCTGCATCCATCATCCAGTGGTCAGAGTACAGTCTTGATTTACAGTTTACTGCTTTGTTCGCTTGTTTTCCCAGAACCTCTCCTTCCCATTCAGTTTTGCATTCCTGCATTTTGACCACTCGCTGTGCTGAAAGTTTTGTGTGTCGCTCGCGAAGACGGTCGGTGACATTCATCGTGATGAATGTCCTTGCACCTGGGAGACAGTGGCACGATGAAAAATAAACTCACTGCGTCGTAAATTTTGCTTCGGTTCACTCTGAATTTATCTGAGTACTTTTTCTGACCACAGCAACATGTCGACAGCGCCGACAAGCAGGCAGAATGGGGAGCGTGCGTGCCCCGACCACACAGCAGCTTCTCCTGTGGTACGAGTTTAATAATCTCCCTCATCAATCTTCACAATTCTCACTTTTTAAAATATTAAACACATGCACGGTACTGTTTGTTTTTGTATTTATTCTTAATTACTGGATTTGTGTGCGGAAAGCAAAAGGGATAATTTCAGGAAATTTACAGCTTGTTTTCCCATCAAGCTTTATTTCCTCGTCTGTCCAGGTTTCACACACATCCGTTGCCCGATGATTTGTTCTGCCATAAATTTAAGAAAAACAATCGAGCTGACGTGCTAGAAACAAGACAGATCACCCAAAAATGGAGCTAGAAACACGTTACTTGGTAATATCGAGCTCCTTTTCTGTGAAACTGTGTAGAAATTTGACACATCAGTGTTAATTGCAGTTATTTTAAGGAATTCTTCCCCAAAAAGTTACATTTTGTATTTTATAAAATGAAGAATAAAGATTTCTGCATTAAAATATTGCATTCATTGAGAATATGTGCATTAATATGAATGTCTTTTCCAAAAAATAAAAAAAACATTTTAGATGTCATTGATGGATGCACCCGCTTCAAATGTTATTATTGCATGAAATGATTATTAGCGGTTATCGCTCCTATAAATTGGCTTCAAACTGTGCCTCCTATAGGTTGGATAGCACTTAACTCTTCTTGTCCCTGTTATTTTGCATTTGTTTGTATTTTGAAAAGCATATAAAACGTGCTACAATCTCTGTACAAGTGTACGTTTTTAGCTATTTTGTTTATTTTACAGCTAGAACAGGTGTAAAACTTTTAGCATTTCCTCATGATGAGGAGGCATTTCTTTCTGAGTTTTATTTTATTTTAGGTGCAGTGTTTTTTTTTAATATCTTAAAAACAGATAAGCATGCAGATCTGATTGTTAGCCAGTGCTCGTGCCAAATGTTGCTAACAGCAACTAACAGACAGAAAGTAGAGTTTAATCAGCTGTTTTCATTTCCTGAAACTTTCATGCGTTTCTGACAACTAGTAACTTTTGATGACCGCTTGGTAGAGGGGCTAAAACTGTACAACATAATCAAAATTTATCTGTTTCTGTCCAGAGCATAGACTGTGGCATTTTTGCAATGTAAGACCCGTTCTGGGTTCTGCGTGATTGCATTTATTGTTATGGCCTTTTTCCACTTTGATTTCAGGAACTCAGAGACCAGGGATCCTATTCAGGCCGGGCTGCTGGATGTCACCTTTTTTGGTTTCAGCTGGTCTTAAACTAAATAGACGACAAAGAAAAGTACCACAACTCGATGTCATCTATTGTGTCACAAATAAAATTATATCACAAAATGATTTGCATGTTTTGATATGATGATCCCTGTCCACATTTAGATGGCACTCTGCTCAACGCAAACATAACCATGGCTGGGGGTAGATAGTAGCCAGGCCATGCCGGTCAATGCAAAAAAAAAAAAAAAGAGCCATAATTCAAACAGCAGAACTGGACATTGTAAAGTCATTCCCTTGTTAGACAAAGGATCTAGAGAAAAGTTACCCAGGCAGGATTCAGGAGAGCAAAAGATGAAAAGGTGAACGGTAATTCGAGACTGTGCCAGAACTATAGTTTCAAACTGTTCTCCACTGTTCAGAACTCCACCTGAGCATCAGCAGAGCCAATCTGAAGACCTAACTAAATCATAGTAATGGTGACGAACTCTTTGGACTTTTGTTGTTTCTGAAGCAATGGAATGTAAAGCTGCAGATCTTTTCTATGTTGATGATTTAGGGAAAGATTTATCACCTTTGACATCACAATAAATTACCAATAAAAGCTTCCTGTACAACAGGAAGAATTAACACAGATCACATGATTTTCTCATAGAAACTACATGAGCTCTGTTTCTGCTAGGTCAATCCATTAAGTTTAAAAAATGTGTTCTCTTTACTGACCTGTATGTTGTTTGTGTGGAGGTTTTTCCCCCAACAGTGCTATGTGGAAAAACCTCAGTTTGCCGGGCTGCATGGGGCTAACATCCAACTAACACCACATTAATGATGTCACAAACTCAGCTTCATTTTGATTAAAAACCTTTTTCACAAAGTGAACCAGACCAGTCGAGCCACAAGGATTTACAGTGGAAACACTAATGACCATCATGCCCCAACTTTCCCACAAGCTGAAAACAGTCCCACACGTACTGTCGCACACTTACTGCAGCTTTGCTTTGTGCCCCCATTTATAGCTACTTTCAGCTGTGAAGATTAGACCAAGAGGCTGAGAAATGCATGCAAAATAGCAAACACCAAAGTGAGAAAGTTGAGACAAATCACAGCAAATCACGCACTGGCTGTACAAAATATGGCACTAATTTACATCACATCTAAAACTAACTAACCACTTGTGTATCTCTGCATGTTTTAAACAGTTTAAATCACGAATCAGCATTCGAGGTTTTATATTTTGTCTGAACATCATGAAAAAACAAAGATCCATGTTTTATTTATATGGCAACCCCAATTTTAAAGTTGGTTAATTCTGAAAAAAACACATGAATAAAGAAACTTATCTAGCCGAGGTAGTGAACTTTTGTTTTGGCTCTCCTCGTAATGAATATTTATGCCTTTGTCCTGTAAAAATACACAGACAAAAAGACAATCACCTGGCTTGGCTCGTGCACGCCTCAGTGCTTGCCAAAGATTCAAGGCTTGCATGAGAGTCCTTAAGTTGTTTTCAGAATTCAGTCACTGCTGTCTGATGCTCAACCTTCATGTAAAACTGGCAAAAATATTGACAATGGACACTTTTTAATGGTTTTACTAAGCAAAATAAAGTAGAACTATTTAGAAGAATGCATGTTGCCAGCTGCCTTGCGTGGGAACGTCTTAAAGGGGACCTATTGTGCAAAATTCACTTTTTAAAGGATTTTTTACTCAACTTTGGGTATGTACTTCATAAAAAAACAGTCCTTGGACCAAATCAATGCACCCAGGGGCATAYATACTGTAAGTAAATGTATTTTTAATGTATATTAACAACAAATTTTATACTTCCGTCATTTTGTGATGTCACAAGCCGTACGACAACCCACCAAAACCTGCGTTCAACCCCTTAACTAGCAAGCCCTGGGTGAGGTTCCACCTCCTCAGTACAAAAAGCCGTCACGGTTGTTGTTGTGCAATGTGCAGCTCATTTCACAACAATCCTTCCAAGAGGGCAATGGGTAGAGCGTCAGACCAGAGAGCAGGAGTCCAGAGTTTGAGACTTKCACAGACACAATTTTAATTATTTAGTTTCATTCGTTATGAACACATTTTCTCATGTACTGTACCTMTATTGTTTAGCTTATTAAAGCCTTGTTAAAGCCTATTTGTTCGAGTTTCTGAGGTATTTTGACCGCTGTTGCTCCCTGCTCTGGTAACAGCATGCAGAGTGAGCGCAGAGCAGAGGAGGGGGAGAAAAAAAAGAAGCTGCAACCACGACTCTGCCTCTGGGTCTCACTCAGGGTCCTACATGGTTGTACAACGGAGCCTCTGCTATTATTAGCCATGCTAACACTGGCTTTGGAGGGCGGAATTAATGTCAACAGATTTTTTGGAGGGTGTTACCAACAGAGCTCATTAACATAAACAGCTCGTTCTGAACGGAAGTCAGAGCAGGCAGAACTAGAAAATGCTTGCTCCCTCAGTTTTTTCCTCCCCATCCACTGCCGCAGACCTCCACCCTCTTCATTTTTCAATTGCACTCACGTAGGGTTTTTGGGACACAGGTGTGTTACAGCGGCAACATTTTTACATCTGTTTGCAGTGGCCACCTGGGCTCCAATTTTACTGTACACCATAGACATTTATTCATAACCACATAACATTTACACATGGGGACCTGGGAGTGGGCACATGCATGCTAGGGGCGGGATGGGACAGTCTCGCCACGGATGCCTGTGCCCACTCACATTATTTTCTTTTAGACATTTAGGGTGGGGTTAGAGCTATCAATCCAAACACTTTCATATATA
>NW_013952480.1:686005-689009 GCF_001266775.1 Austrofundulus limnaeus
AATAATGGTGTGGAGAGGATGGCTATAGGGGGAGAAGGGAGGCCATCAAAGAAAGAAAGAAAAAGAACTAGAAAATGGGAAATTTTATTATCTGAGAATTATTTTGTGCGTTAAATTGAATGAACATGGTCTGGATAGCCCACAGACATACCATAAAAATTTCTAGCACCCATAATTGGTCTCCTTTAAACAAATATTTTTGAGTGAACTTTTAGCACCCCAAGTATGAGCTGGGGATGACTATCAGCTACCACCACAACCAAATATTAGAGGATTATCTGTAAAACAAATGGAATTTTTCTCAGTTTTATCCTAAGACCAGTTAGCTGTGGTTGATATGAAAATGCAAACAGTTGAAGATGAATATCCATCCTGCTATTATTTTTTTTGAGTTTTATTCATATCTGTCAGCTATGAGATAGTTTGCAAACAAACAAAATATTGTACAGGCAAACATATGATTGCCCTCTTTTCATAGTGGCAGATAATAAACAATTTAATTTCTCAGAAGTTAAATTGTTTATTATCTGCCACTATGAAAAGAGGGCAGATAATAAACAATTTAACTTCTGAGAAGTTGCACAGGAGGAATAAAAGTGCACCTGTCTTCTACATACTGTTTATTCATGCAAAATGAGCAAATATACATCCTCAATTTAAAACACACTCTAATTAGGACTGTGTAAAGTTGAAAACATAAAAGGTACACACAGAACGGCATTCCATCCTTTTCGAAGTCATTTATCGTGTTCATGGTCGTCTTATTTTGTATGGCGCACATAAACAAGAGCACGCACACACGCTGAAAACTAAACAGTGCAGACATTGCCTGAAGGATCGTTCAGCTGGACAGCAGATGTGTTGAATAGAGAAAATAAATGGAGTGCAATAAACACATATTCACACACACACTCATTTGGCAGAGGAGATGAACAGTAAGGCTTTAGACAAGGGGAAGGGAGGATAACAGATAAGCATCTCATAGTCTTTTCAACCAGGTGAGCTATAGAGGCAACAGAGAGTGGAAGAAACCAAGGGGATATTCTTCAAAAACAGCTGCAGGGTCAGGAAGAGGCGAGGAAAGGAAGCTGGAACGAAAGGGGAAAGAAACTAGGATGGCAGAGAATGAAACCAAGACATGCGGTTTAGATTAGGAGCTGCTGTCATGAAAATCCGGAAAGTGAAGCTCCAGAACTGACAAAATGTGGAAGGAGGCTTCTGAGTGACGCAGAAACATATAACACCACCAGTGATGCTGAGTGTGCACATGAGTTGGTCAACACAACATCAACACACTGCTTTAGTCCAACGCAGGGAGCATATCTCACTTCCAGACAAAATGTGGTTAACATACCGGTCGAGTTGTCATCTTGAAGCACTCATCTCTTAATTTGTGCCTAATAAAACAGGGCTGTCTGTAAATTTTAGCAAAACAAAATAAGAAAAATCCACAAATTGGTAAATAAATGGGTATGAATGGGCAGTGGTTGGCACAATTGCTCATCTGCTAACCCGCTAATAGCGGAATATTTTGTTGAGTGGGTTAGCATTTGCAGTAACTTTATAAATTAAAATTTATAATATCTAAATTAAAAATTTAGACATTGTCTCATCATCCTTTGCAACGGGGATGTCATTTAGTCACAGAGATGATTTCCTGAGTTGGTTGCAAAATAAAATTAAACAACGACACACATCTTTACTTTAATCTGGGTTTTACAATTATTCATTTTTTAATTTAGTAGGGTTTAAATATAAGAATTGAACAAGCAGAAACATGATTTCACAGGATGAAAATTTTTAATGCTTTTTCCTCACATCCACGTTTCCTGTTTGTAAAGCTGTAGCTCCGCCTCCTGGCTTTATCATAAAACATGGTGGCCATTATCCTGTATGCAATGCAATGTGATAATGTTATGTATTGAATAAGACCTATTAATTAGAGATGCATGATATATCAGCATTAACATCTGTATAGTCCCAGTATATTGGTCATTTTTTAGAATATCAGTATAGGTCTGATACTTTTTTTGCGGTTTCAAAAAAGACACGTATATAAGTAATTTGTGTGTTTGTGCAATATCAGTAAATATCGGTTATCGGCCATAACAGCAATAATTATCAGATATTAATATCGGCTGAATTTTTCACATCGGTGCATCTTATTAATTGTATTTTTGGTGCATTTATGTTGATATATTATGATCTTTTTATCTATCTAGATAATTCACCATCATTTTAATCATTTATTTTGTTTTGTATTTATTATTTCTRACTTATATTAATTTTCCTTTTGTTGCATTAAATTGTTATTTAAAAACAGCCATAATAATCATACACTCACTGCACAAAATAGGTTCCACTCCCCACTGTGAGGGGTGGTGGAGGGGCTTCAGTGATGATGAATTCAACTGAACTGAGAACCGAACGAATCAGTTATGAATAGATTTGATTCAGTTTGTTCACTCAAACCATTCGTTCATTCGAACAAGTCACTCGTGAACAACACAACACTAGTGCACATCAATGGGTATAGACCACAAAATTTTTAGTGATCTATACATGTGCTGGAGACGAGCCTCAGCTACAGCTATACACCAAATTTCAGCTCAATATCTATAAAATGGACTGTGTTACAGTTGGTTTTGCCTTTGCTAAGGCAAGACTTACCAAGTTAAATGATTACTTTCTGGGAGTGTATTTACTATTTTGAAAAAAGATTGAAGTTACCAGAAGCCAGTGGTAAGACACATCGGTATAGAGCCACAGCAGTCCCCAACTCATTTAGACACCTGAAGAGTATTATGGAACCAGACAAAGACACCACACTCATTTGGATGGACCCCACTGTTCCACAGATATAATCATCCTTAGATGAGGTTTGACATGTCTGCTTCCCATTTTTAAACTTCAACAAATCTTATCTTTGTTTTTTAAAAGCACACACGCACCATGAGAGAGAGAGAGGAGAGAGAGGAGAGAGAGAGAGAGAGAGAGAGAGAGA
>NW_013952480.1:689037-706042 GCF_001266775.1 Austrofundulus limnaeus
AGAGAGAGAGAGAGAGAGAGAGAGAGAGAGAGAGAGAGAGAGAGAGAGAGAGAGAGAGAGAGAGAGAGAGAAGGGGGTATTATCTGTGTCAACAGAGTGGAAAATTTTAGAACTACTGAAGCACAGCTGTTCGGTTAAATCCTGGAGCAAAACTAATAAATTTGAGGTAAAATGTTGAATAATTACAACAGATGTCAAGTCTATTTGGCTTTAATGCTGTTGCTGTTTACTCACATCTGTCTCCATAATGTAGACTAGTATGGGATTAAAATTTGATTTCAGTGTAACTATGGATGGTCTTTTGTTCAAACAACAAACCTAAAATTGCTGTGAACCCAGTACAGTTTCCATGGCAGCAAAGTGAACCCCATTTTGCACTGATGTAAGTAAAAATGTGTACAACCCAAATTGCTCTGAAGTTTTCCTTTTCCATTCTGCTAGCTGCAAAAAGGAAAACGTGTTAGTAGGATGTAAAAGACATTCGTATGTGCTTGTTTCAAAAAGGAGCCTTGGCTGGAGCTGTGTTTCCAGTGTGGGTTCCGAAGACCAAAATGGAAACATACTGAGACATTTGTACGGATCCAGCTCTCTTAACTTGTGTACATTCTTCATCAGCAGTGAGCGCTTGCTGAATCAGAGCGAAGTTACATAACAAAGTTGCGAAACTAAAAAAATTCAGAACAAACAAAATGGTCATTGTTTTCTCAGTTGTACGATGGCTTTGCCTCAAGCTCAAATAGAAAAATAAAAATGGTCTGTTGTTTCTGCTGTAGGACACTTGAGTGATAGTTGCCCTTTTATGATATTTTGTTTGGTAGAAATCTGGTCTGGGAAAGGCGAGCCAACAGTTTGGCTCAGTGTGTGGGAATGGTTGGAATGATAGTATCACCACTTGCAACCTAATCCAACTTCTAATCATGAAGCAAGACGACCAAATTGACCAGAAACAGTGTGAGCACCAACATTAGGACATTTTCTGCTTGCCTCTGACTAAAATCAAACCATACACCAAAAATGATTTTGACGTTTGACAGAAAACATATCCCATCTCTTCGTTTGTCATCAAAATCAGCAATAAGTTTAGCATGAAACCAATGAAAACAATAGAAAACCAGGAGATGAGTACAACTGAGTCCTGAATGGGAAACCTGGGTAATTTCTGTAACAATCTTTTCCCCTTGTAGAGATATGATTTCTGAGATTGCCATCATTTTGTGTTGGTCTCTCTCCCAGTCTGAATCCATCTTATATATCTTAGCAATTTACAAGAAGGATTGTTTGACAAAAATTGTCTGCAACTCCCAAACTTGTTGGCAGCCTTTTCATGTGGCACCATTTGTGCCAGCAGCAAGCAAAGATTTCATTTATCAAGGTGAAACATGCTGAATGGAAAATACTGACTCATCCTCAGCCCATCGTGCTGACATTTGAAGTGAAATATCAGCTGAAATAATACTTGAAGTGAGTTCAGGAATGTTGATATGATAATAACTTTGGATGCAGACTTTCAAGTGTAGTGACTGGAAATTCTAAAATCTACTGTCAGAGCCAATATTATGTTTAATATGTACTTTTGTTCATGGGATCAAACTTCACTGTGATGAACAGCACATGTTTCAGTGGTGATTCAAGCAACAAAACTGTACTCTGTGACTCAAGCAAGGTGATTCAAGAACCACAAACCTACAGTACTTGGTGAGGGGCAGGCATGGATGCGAAGTTGTGATTTGGTAATGGAATTCTACTTTAGTGATGGAATTCTACTTTAGTAATACCTTACTCATTTTTTACAGAAAAAATTTAGAYGCATATTTTAAATGTAGGCTTCCCCAACGGCCTGAATTAATCTTTTACTCTGCAAGGAACAGTATAGTGATACTCCCTGTGCTGGTCAATTTTGTTATGAACCATTTGTTGGAGGTTTTGTGAGTAAGTTCGAGAACTCCTGTGTGGGTATTCTGGGGTTTTGGCTGTCATTCACTATCTCCTTGCAGTTCCTGTGTTGTGGGGCGGAGCCTAATGCCAGCAGCTGTGTTTTATCTTCCTGATGAAAATCTTCTGGTTGGCTGAGATCGCAACACTTCACAGGAACATTGGGCCTCATGCAATAACCGTTCGTACGCACAGACTTGTTCTTAAGTTGTGCGTACGAGTGGTTTTGGAGAATTTGTGGCATTCACCAATGTTTTCGTATTCTAAGATTTTTTTCAGATACGAACAAAATTCACGAGTGGTCCAGACCTGTCGTATATTTTACGAGCAGTCAGTCTGCTGTTATCCAGATGGATTTTCCTTCATAATAACTTTATATTTTGTTAGTTTGAAGATATTTTGAGTTGAAAATAAATHACACTCCATAATTATGTTGACAATAGGCTATTCTGCTTGAAGTAGAGTTATAATTTTAATGTAATAATTTAGACTAACAATATAAATTGTCCGTCTTGGCTGGGATCGGGTCGCGGGGGGCAGCAGCAGAGAGACCCCGCTCTCCCCAGCGACACCTTCCAGCTCTGCCTGGGGGACTCCGAAACGTTCCCAGGCCAGAGGGGATACATTATCCCTCCAGCGAGTCCTGGATTTTCTCCAAAGTBCCWGACATATTTTGAAAACATTTTAAAATGCTTATTTCAGAACCGCAACTGAGACCACCTGCAACCGCGTGTGGGTGGGGGGAGGGGGGTACGGTGCGCAGCGCTGTGGCTTCTGAATAAATGAAAATGATTTAACACCATTGTTTATACYTTTAGCAGCTCTTTTTATTCCACAGCTGACCTGCTAAAAATGACAGATTTTCTTTTCTGGATCTCTGACAGACGGACTTCAATCTCTGAACTCATAAAGTTCTTCTTTTTAGTTTTCGCTGTCATTTTCCTTAATGGACACTTCCTTGTATCTGAAGCAGGAAACATAGCCTTATATGGTGTTTTTGGGGTGGTAATTATGCTAATCTCCTCTTGCGTGCATGAGCAGCTGGATACAAAGAGGTGAAATTTACGCAGCTCATTTACACCCTTTTCCTGAAGATAGAAGAGTTTGTTGAATCTGACGTGGCATGTTCGTACGAACCCTTTGTAYGAACAAAAGTAAGAGAAATTTAGGGTAAGAATACAAACATGTTCTTGCATAAGGCCCATTGTCCCTAAATGGTACCATGTCCGACTTGTGTATCTTGTAAAACCTTCCCAGTGTTAACTCATTCCTTCTCAGGTGCTCTTACCTCTGTTGTTGCTCCCTGGATCTGCTCCTTGCCCCRGTTTGGTGGAAGTTTTTCCATGGTCACCTTGTACTCTGCTCTTGGAACTGCTTCCTACAACCAAAGCCATAACCGCTATCATATCCGCTAGCTTGATTCTAATGTAAGATATTAGTCCTCATAAGGTGCTGTACCCACTGTGAGAGCCCATGATTTTTGATCAGTACATATCTTGTTTCATGCGGATTAAACACCATCAAAGTTAGCTTTGTCTACTGGCCATTTTTTAAACAGAAATAAAACTATACAAAGAAACAGAAGCAGAATGGGTTTACTTTTATTTGGACCAACTTGKACTAAGTTATGGCCAAGTTCAGCACGGTTACACTAGGTTCTCCTGACTCTAGCAAACCTCAGAGTAAGATGAAAAAAAAATGTCGGTAGCTTCTATATTGGGACTGTGCTTGCCCTTCCATTCCCAAACATAACTCACTCAGCAAAAAATCACCATGTCTATATACTGTTGGGGCTTTGGGACTGAACGTTGATTACGCTCTTTCCCACAAAATGGGAACTAAAGATGATTTAGAGAGTTAGAGGGTGTTTTGTCCAGTGGGAAAACACTTTCCAAAGTATGCCTCTTGTTATGCTACACTGCCAGTTGTAAAACACTTTACAGTACAGACAAACTGATAAAAATCTGATGTGATAAATCAAACTATTCACAGATGTTCCTTCAGGACCCAGTTTAAACTAAATGTTTATGACTGTGCATGAGTCTGGACTAATTTAATGGTTTCTGCTTATCAATTCATTGTATGTTTGGGATCTATCAAGYGAAGTCATTCGAATGTGCAGACATGACGTGAGAAAGAACACAATTATAATGTGGTGCAAATTTTGTCCTGGTAAATGCTTTCAGCCATGACCATTGAGGCAAGCCTGACAAAAATCACTCWAACTGCCTGATTCTGTTCCCGCTGAAAAAAAAAAATTAAGGACAAGTGTATCCCTTGGCATGTCCACTGGACAGGAAACAATCATACAAACTTAAAAAAATAATAATAAAATAAATGTTCAAGGTCTGTTTAAAAAAACTGCAGATTTTATAAAATGGTTCTTCCCCCCCTAATTGTTTTTGGAAAGCATCTCCATCTATGTTTTGATTCAAAAGACAGAATCTACAAACCATATCAGCTATTAGGGAAAAATATGTAAATACTTTCAAATTGCAGTTGCTCAGATTGAGAAATATAAAACACATGCATGAGAGTGGGTTTGCCAGATGATTATGTTCTTTAAAAAAAGAATAACAAAATTGACTTGGTCCACAGATTTCATTAATGAAAGCTCATGCCTCTGCTGTGCAGCACATGCAGTTAAACTGAAATGTGTGTTTATAGCTACAAGTACATGCATGTGTTTATTTGGACCTCTTAGAATACAATGGTCAGCGCTACCTCAGCATTACTGAGGAGTTCAGAAGGTAGCGCAGATTGTCTTTTAGGCTCCGCCAGTGAAATCTCTAAGGCTTTACAGCAACTCATTGGCCCAGTGCTTCAAAACACTTCCCAAATCCTGGAGCTCACTCTGAGAGGGAACATCTGTGGGCTGGTGCAGGCTGCAGCTGAGAACAAACTGTGTGCAAAAGCAAGGCTGTGGTTTTGTGTTAAAATGATAAGCAGGTGGGTTATGATTTATGTCAACTAACGTTTAAATTTGGTATAATATGTGTAAATTCAATTGTACTTCCATTGCTGCCTGAGTGCAGTTGTATCTTGAGGATTTGTTTGGACAATTTTAAAGGACAAGGACAATTTTAAAACCACCTTCTGTTAGAAACCACACCATATTGTCTTGTGGGTTTTTTTCTTTGCTGAAGCTGCCTTATCAGAAAAATATAAATAAATTAAAAGTATAACATTACTTGAAGAATGTGACAACAGAGTCGTAGCTGTTTTGGTCATCCATCCATCATCTTTACCCGCTTTATCCTTCCAGGGGTTTGTCCAACAGTCACTGTGGGAACTGCAGTAAACCTAGCCTCCAAGCTGCGGCACCAGCACTCAATCGGCTTCGTTGTGCACACAAACGCTGTGAATTACGGTAATGAGGCTTGCAACACTTGCGAGGTGCTTTCAAAATAAAAGCTGAAGCTGAAATTGAATGGAAGCTGTATATGAATCAACAAAATTACTAGTGTTTCCACAAATAATTTACCCCCCCCCCCCATGCAGAGACCTGTAAATGTGTGTTAGAAAAAGAAATTGGACTCGGCTAATTAAAGACAGCTGATCATCTGCCTCCATCTCACGCTATCCCCTCCCTCCACTACTGTTATGAAATTAAATTATAATTAAGATTAATTGTATTTTTACTTTTACAACTGGTTTTTGTATTCATTTATTCCTTAAACATTTACTAATGTAAAAAAAATACAAACTGTTTTTTTTTTTCAGGAAACAAATCACGCATTATGCTGACACAAGAAAACTTCCAGATATTGGTACCCAACAGAAGCTACCGAATGGTGTTGCATTTCAAAATAAAACCCCTTGGAAAGTGTTCGTTGCCATTCTTTTTCTTTTTCATTTGCTGTCTTTATTGCAACTAAACGGCTAGTTGTCAGAGACTCACTTCGGCCTGACTCTAGAAGATCTCTAGATGTTCCTCAACATGTCTGAGCAACTACTGATGTAGCATTTCAAAATAATGGCACTCCCAATACTAACATTTTACAATTATGGTTCCCCCAAGTTTATGTCTTTATTGCAACTTAACGGCTAGTCTCAGTTTAGCGTGACTCTAGAAGTCCTCCAGATATTCCTCATCAATTATGAGCAAGTTCTGATGTAGCATTTCAAAAATAATGGCACTCCCAATACTTACATTGTAACGTTTTCTGCCCCTAAGTTGCTGTCTTTATTTTTTTTTTCAGTTTATTCACACAGATTCACATATTAGATAATACAACATTCACATAGTACATATACCCCAGTGTGTGAATCAGGTCTCCGAAAAGCTAATGAAAGCTTGTCAAGGAGCCTGAGTACATACAAGCTTGTTAATTTAAAATACTACTACACAAACATACATTCTTCATACATATCATTACACAACATAAACAACACAGACTGTACTATTTATGATTAGTCCATTGCAAATCCTACAAGTGGTCTCAGATATATAAAGAAAGCAGTTTGGTCTTTAACTGTTTTTTGAAGGTGGAGATTAATTTCAACTCTAAGTTCTTGTCAAGCTCATTCCAGACCTGAGGGTCCCTCCAAGCCAAACTTTGAGTGGTGATTCTAAGTCTTCTACTTTTAGCATTAATGAGATGTTATTACAACTAAACGACTAGTTGTCAGAGACTGTTCTCACTTCAGACTGATTCCAGAAGACCTCTAGATGTCCCTCAACAATTACGAGCAACTTCTGATGTAGCATTTCAAAAAATAGCACTCCTAATAGTTACATTGYAACTTTCTCTGCGCCTATGTTGTCTTTATTGCAACTAAACAGCTAGTTGTCAAAGACTGATATCATTTCAGCCTGACTCTAGAAAACCTAGATGTYCSTCAACAATTTTGAGCAGAGTCAACCTGAAGTGAGAGCAGTCTCTGACAACTAGCCATTTAGTTGCAATAAAGATAGCAACTTAGGGTAACATTAAAGGAACTATGTCAATAATGGGAGTGTTTTTATTTTTGAAATGCCACATCACAAGTTGCTCATAAATATTGAGGCACCTCTGGAGATCTTCTGAGTCAGCCTGAAGTGAGAACAGTGTCTGATAACTAGCCATTTAGTTGCAATAAAGACAGCAACTTGGGGGAACTATAATTGTAAAATGTCAGTRTTGKGAGTGCCATTATTTAGAAATGCTACAGCAGAAATTGCTCAGAAATGTTGAGGAATATCTGGAGGACTTCTAGAGTCAGTCTGAAGTGAGAGAAATATCCGACAACTAGCTGTTTAGTTGCAATAAAGACAGCAATTTAGGGGCAGAGAAAGTTATAATGTAATTATTGGGGGTGCTTTTATTTTGAAATTCTACATCAGAATCTATTCATAATTGTTGAAGAGCATCTGGAGGTCTTCGAGAGTCAGCTTGAAGTGAGGCCAGTCTCTGACTACTAGCCATTTAGTTGCAAAAAAGACAGCAACTTGGGGGGGTGGGGTGGGGGGATAATTGTAAAATGTCAATATTTGGAGTGCCATTGTTTTAAAATGCTACATCAGGAGTTGCTCAAAAATGTTGAGGAACATTTGGAGATTTTCTAGGGTCAGTCTGAAGTGAGAACAGTCTCTGACAACTAGACATTTAGTTGCAAAAAAGACAGCAACTTAGGAGCAGAGAAAGTTATATTGTAGGTATTGGGAGTGCTTTTATTTTGAAGTGCTACATCAGAAGTTACTCATATTTGTTTAGGAACACCTGTAGGACTTCTAGAGTCAGTCTCAAGTGAGACCAGTCTCTGACAACTAGCCGTTTAGTTGCAATAAAGACAGCAACTTAGAGTAACATTAAATGTAATATGTCAATAATGAGAATGCCTTTATTTTAAAATGCTATATCAGGTATTGCTCATAATTGTTGAGGAACATCTGGAGGTTTTCTAGAGTCAGCCTGAAGTGAGACCAGTCTGTAACAACTAGCATTTTAGTTGCAATAAAGACAGCAAATTGGGGGAACTATAATTGTAAAATGTCAGAATTGGGAGTGCCATTATTTTTGAAATGCTACATCAGAACTGGCTCAAAATTGTTGAGGCACATCTGGAGGACTTTTACAATCACCCTGAAATGAGAGCAGTCTCTGACAACTAGGCGTTTAGTTGCAATAGAAACAGCAACTTAGGAGCAGAAATGTTACAATGTAAGTATTGGAAGTGCCATTATTTTGAAATGCTGCATTAGAACTTGCTCAAAATTGTTGAGGAACATCTGGGGGAATTCTAGAGTCCAGTCTTTGACAACTAGCCATTTAGTTGCAATAAAGACAGCGATTTAGGGGCAGAGAAAGTTATAATGTAAGTATTGGGAGTGCTTTTATTTTGAAATGCTACATCTAAAGTTACTCATAATTGTTGAGGAACATCTGGAGGTCTTCTAGAGTCAGCCTGAACTGAGAGAATTCTATGACAACTGGCCGTTTAGTTACGATAAAGACAGCAACTTACGRTAACCTTAAAGGTACTATGTCAATATTGGGAGTGCTTTTATTTTGAAATGCTACATCAAAAATTGCTCATAATTGTTGAACATCTGGAGGTCTTCCAGAGTCAGTCTGAAGTGAGAGCAGTCTCTGACAACTAGCCATTTAGTTGCAATAAAGATGGCAACTTGGGGGAACCCTAATTGTAGAATATCAGTATTCGAGTGCCTTTATTTCTGAAATGCTACATCAGAAGTTGCTCAAAATTGTTGAGGAACATCTGGACATTTTCTAGAGTCATGMAGAAGTGAGAGCAGTCTCTGATAAGTAGCCATTTAGTTGCAATAAAGACAGCAATTTAGGGGCAGAGAAAGTTTAATGTAAGTATTGGGAGTGCTTTTATTTTGAAATGCTACATCAGAACTTGCTCAAAAATGTTGAGGAACATCTGGAGGTCTTCTAGAGTCAGCCTGAAGTAAGCCCAGTCTGTGACAACTAGCCTCTTAGTTGCAATAAAGACAGCAACTCAGGTGCAGAGAAAGTTATAATGTAAGCATTGGGAGTGCTTTTATTTTGAAATGCTACATCAAAAGTTACTTGTAACTGTTGAAGCACATCTGGTGAACTTCTAGAGTCWGCCTGAATTGAGACCAGTCTCTGACAACTAGCCGTTTAGTTGCAATAAAGACAGCAATTTAAGAAGAAAAAGAGACAACAAACACTTTCCAAGGGTTTTTATTTGAAATGCAACACCAATCGGTAGCTTCTTTTGGTTGCCAATATCAAGAAGTTTTCTTATGTCATCCTAATGTGTTAATTGTTTCCTGAAAAAAATCAGTTTGGAATTTTTATTTTTCATTTAATTTTTTTTGGCTTTAGTAAATATGTAAGGAAAAAATAAATACAAAAAACAGTGGTATAAGTAAAAATATAATTAATCTTAATTTAATTACTTAACAGTAGTGGAGGGAGGGGATAGGGTGAGATGGAGGCAGATGATCAGCTGTTTTAATTAGCCGAATCCTTTTTTTTTTCCAACACACATTTACAGGTCTCTGAATATGGGGGGCAGGGGGGGGGGTTGTTTGTGGAAACACTATTAGGGTTTTTTTTTTTTTTTTTGGTTCAATTACAGCTTCAAGTCATTTTCAGTTTAAGCTTTTATTTTGAAAGCACCTTGCAAGGGTCGCAAGCGGGATTACCATAATGCACAGCATTTGTGTGCACAGCAGAGCCAATTGAGTGCTGGCACCGTGGCTTGGAGGCTAGGTTTACCGCAGTCTGTGGGAGGAGTAGGGGTACACCCTGGACAGGTTGTAAGTCTATCACAGGGCCACATAGAGACAAACGATACACCATATTGCCAAAATTATTGGCTCGCCTTGACTCACATATGAGCTTAAGCAACATCCTATTCCTAATCGATGGGGTCCAATATGACGTTGGTCAATCCTTTGCAGCTAGAACAGCTTCAACTCTTCTAGGAAGGCTGTCCATAAGGTTTAGGAGTGTGTTTATAGGGATTTTGACCATTCTTCCAGAAGCACATTTGTGAAGTCACATACTGATAGTTGGACAAGAAGGCCTGGCTCTCAGTCTCCGTTCTAAGTCATCCCAAAGGTGGTCTATGGGGTTAAGGTCTGGACTCTGTGCAGGCCACAATCAAGTTCATCCTCACCTGACTCTGCCATCCATATCTTTATGGATCTTGCTTTGTGTACTGGTGCACAGTCATTTGGATGGGTAAGCAAATACTTTTGGCAATATAGTGTATAAACATTTCACTCTCTCACTCACACCAAAGGGCAGTTTAGAGTTATCAATTAAGACTGTGTTTTTGGTCTGTTGGAGGAAACTGGAGTACCCAGAGAAAACCCACATAAGCAAGAAGAGAACATGCAAACTACCCAGAAAGGTCCCCGGTAGGATTCAATCCGGCAACCTTCTTGCTGAGTAGCAACAGCTCTACCAACTGAGTCGTGCTGCCAGTTAGATAAATTAAATTAAAAGCATAGCATTTGTTGAAAAAAGTGCACATTACCAGCCACGCTTCATGACCAGCTTATGTCAAGAAATGACAGGGTCATTGGTTTTTTGGTCAAACTTGACCAACCTCATGCAATATCATGAGATGTGTTGTGAATGACGTTAAACAAGTACCGTAATACCACCCCAAGTAATGTCCAAGGATAACCAAGCTTTTGTGTCATTGCCCGAATTATCAATACCTTAAGCAGATGGCAGGTTTTTGGCATGTGCAATAACGCACAATAAACAAGGTCTTTGTGAGTGAAACATAAAGACTTATATGAAAACACACTTTGTACTTAGACTGCAAGTATTGTACACAGAAACCCATTTGCTCAAATTAACCACATGCTGACATACTGTTGATTCATTGCACATACACACCTCCCACTCGAGTTGCACTTGGAGCCAAGAATAACTGTGCCTGACTGCTTAAGCAGATTCAACCTATCTGTTCCCAACAGGTGTGCTGACTTCCATCCAGAACTTCTCTGTAAACAGAAAAGGGATGTATATTTAAACTGGTCCCAACCAAAGAGAGCCAAGGAAAGCAGGACTTTGTACCCACCTCAACAAACAGCTCAATTAACGGGACTTACCGTTGATTTCTTGGTTGAAGTTACTGTGGAAATATTTGGACAATAGCTGCTATCAACATGAATTACCACCGACATGTTTGTACATTTAAAAAAGGCAAAGAATGTATGCTAAACTTAGTGAAACCAAAAGAACACAAATAAAAAAGGAATTGGGAAACAAAGAAAAAATGCAGGGAAGATTAAAGCAGGGGGCACATTTTATGAGTGTTGCGTGAATGTTAATAACGAATGTTCTTGGTGGGAAACATGTTGAAGGCTCGCCACCCTCTTGTTTGCGGTTTTCTCAAGGCCAAGTAGATCCAGCCTAACCTATCTCTTTTTCATAAACAAAGCCCCAGTTTTCCTGTTCACATGGAAAAAAAGGAGGGGAGAGAGGGATGGGAAGAATGAGTGGAGGTAACCCTAGCCATCGAGGTGGCCTTTTGGTTGGGCCTGAATCCTACTATTCCCCCTCCTAAATCTCTCAGGCTCGCTCACTTTCACAGACACATACAAGCATAGTGCGAGGCATTCTGCATGTTGGTTGGTGGGGTGGGATCGGGGCACAGCTAGGATCTCTTCCTCTTTTTGACCACACTTAGTTATTCGCCTGTGGCTTGTGTAGTTAAGAAAATAAAGCAGCACTACGGCTCTTTTYGGGTTTGAGCAGTATATGAAGCATATGTCCTCCAACACAGGAAGGCAAAATCCAAATCAAGGAATTTAGCTGAGCTCCTAAATTCCCCTCGACTACAGCATGGATCACTTTTAGTCCAAAAAGTGATTATCTCTTACAAATTGTTTGCTATGCTAAATTGCTGCATATAGGGTTTGTCTGTGACTGTCTGACAGGAGCATTTTTCTCTGTCTGTGTCTGGGATCCACTTTCATGCTGCTCTCTTCATCACAGAGTCCTGCTTTTTTCCTCTTCGTTCAATCTTCGTCTTTCTCAATTTCKGTCTCTCTCTGTGGGACACTGTGCAGGCAATTTGCTGCAAAGATGTGGATGGAATTTATTTACATATTTACAGGGCTCAGACTAATAAATGTCTCCCAATTAACATTCAGCATCTGTGTAAATATCTCACACACACACACACACACTGTTGTGGTGATATCCTCTGAATGCATGACGATATTCATTATGGCTGGCTACAAACTTAACACTGTAATTAACATTGCTGCAGAGTGTGTTTTTAGCTGAAGACTGAGGTCTGATTTTTCAAAACAGCACAGTCTTGGTAAATTCGTAATGTGAATTTGTTAATGCAAGCTAAGTTTAGCTTGTACTCAAATCCATGACTGTCTTTTTCGAACAATCCATTTTTCCTCCAAATGTCTTCATTCTCCCACGTCTGATGTGGACCTCATTAATCCAGACAATATTTTTTATGTGTGTTGATCATTACTCAACCAAAGTTACTTGGAGGTCTGATGCACCAAGGTTTGAACCTGAYAATCTTTTATAAAGGTTGTGTGACGAAACCACCATGCAAACCTCCCAGCAATAAGGTAATACGGGACTTCCAGATCCAGACTGACAAACAATTGCAGCCTAACAAACTGTTGAATGAACCGCAGATGAAGCCAGCAGTGATAGATGTTGCAATCCCATGCAATTGTAACATCAAGAAGAAAGAACATGAGAAGCTGGAGAAACACTAATAACTGAAAGAGGAAATAGAGAAGTTGTAGAAACTCAAGGCCTCACTGGAGCACTCATGGTTGTGACACCCCCAAACTGAAAGTGTGGCTCCAACAGATCTCAAGAACAACCTTAAASAACTCTGAGTGTCATGATAGGAACAGCAGAACCCTCAAGATCCTGGGTCTCTGGTCAAGGACCTGAGCTTGAAGTGAAGTGAACAAGAATATGGACAAAGAAACTAAGACTTAGATCCAGTGGACACCAAAAAATGTAAACAACAGTGATCTGATAGGGGCTGTTTAAAAAAGTGTTGAGTTGCCCTTTGAGATTTGAAGAAAAAATGTTAAGTATTGTCTCTTCTAGTAGAAAATTCATGACCATGTGTGTCTTCCTGTCTGTAAAATTTCCAAGCAGCCGACTTCATCATTTCATTGAAGGGAAAAGTTCTGCCGTTTCTTCCCTTTCAGTCATCATTTATGGCTTACTGACTGCACCTATCAAAAGTGGGAGTGGGAGTGTTACTCGATGACCTGAGAGATTTGCAGGATCTCTGTTTCTGACAAGTTAAAAAAAGTGCTGAAACTCCAGGAACTGTGTAACAGAACATTTTTTTGTGGTTGTGAAGTCGTAACATTTTRAAACCTTGATATACCTTGAAACCAGGAAATAATCTATTCCTAGAGGTCAATGTAAACTGCACTGTAATTGCTTAAATTCCAATTTACTAGAGTTAAAGTTGAGGCCAAAAGTAGCTCTCGTTTTCATTTTTTAAGATTATTTAAGAAATATTCAAATATATTAAATTAGTATGTTAAATACAGCATACCACTAAGGCATTTGCAGACCCTCTTGCCTTTACCTTAAACTTGATCCAAGTGTGACTAAAGATTTCACAATTTCTCAACACATGTCTCTCTGGATTTAACCTTATAAATATAATTATTCCCTGACTTCAATCACAAAAGCAGTCTCAAAAGTCAAACATGCTCATTGCTAATGGGCTTTGGCAGCTAAAAACTACAACAGAGAGCTCTCTAGTTACCACAGCTGCACTGTGCACAGTTCGGTTTGGGAAACCAATTTGGAGAGAAACATCCAACGCAGCAATGATATCCAGTGAAATTGACGTGAACTAGACTCCTCCAGCCAGTGCACACTGACAGTGATGAAAAAGAAAAACAAAAAGCTGGAGGGAAAGAGTGGAATCGCAGAGGAAATTAATATCTTACAGTAACACGTGGTGTGAAAGAAAGAAATGTCTCTCTCTCGCTGACCTTCTAGTGTTTTTCATTCCTATTTTCTCTACCCTTCCTGTCAGCCGTCCCTCTCCACCTCACACTARCACTCAATGCTGATTGAAATATGCAAGTGTATTAGTCTGGGAAATAGGATCAAGAGGCTTTGGGAAGGAAAACGTGCTCAGGCTGGGCCTACAGTGCTTAAACACTGCAGCCCAAACACACTTTCCAGCAAAAGATTTATGTTAAGTTAAAGTATACGACTACAGCTCTGCTGTTTTGAAAACACAAAGACAAAATGATGAAGTTGAAACATGACTTTTTTTATTGTTTTTTGTTCAAGAGTGACACGATAATTTTAGTAATTTACAGGCTCAAAAGTGCACTGACTAAATCTTTGCCTTGACTGGTAGTTGAAGTAAAATCAAATATTTTTTAATATCTACAATTATCATGAAAGCTTTGAATAAAAAAGTGTTTCTTCATTCCAGTTTCTAAAATTAAATAGGTGGAAATCATCTGAGCCATGCTAGCAATTATTCAAGATGTAGTGTGAAATAAATAGCTGTAGAAAGGTTTTGGGTGGGCCACTTCAAACGCTGTCAGTGTTCTGGCCAAGGAAAAAATGTTTTTATTTAATGGTGGTGATATAATGATTTTCATGTCACGTTTTCAGAGTGTTGCTAAAAAAATGACAATGCACAATGCTGCTCACCAGCTCACTCAGGCAGGTTGTGAGTAAAACCTCTAAAGCACCTTTATGTTAATTTATATRTGTTCATAGGAAGATGAATAGTAAAACAATCCTTTCAGCTGCTTTTAAGGTGAGCCATGTGGTATGATGCTCTTCTARCATCACACTGACAACATATTAAGCATTTCATAAGTGCCCAACTTGTGGAAATTGTGGTATTACATCCAGTTTTCCAAGGCTCTGTGGAGGTTTGCTGCTGCTGTTCCTGACTAATTKTTTTGCAGTTCACTGAGAGTTCGGTGGGCGGAGACTRGATGGACTCACCTGTGCATYGTCTGCTCTGATYAAGCCTGAGAGTATTTCRGTTGCCTTCTGAGATCCATCCGACGTGGGATTATTCAGTTGCCATGGTACTGTTTAAGAGAGCCTCAGTTTAATTCTTTGAGAAAACCTATTTAACCCTTGTTGTATTTTTWCTTCACCTACCTTGTGTTCAGGCTGGACTGTCCTGATCCTCCTGGTGACTCCAKGTTTGGTCCTCGTCCAGACTGTTTGGTTTTTTCACTTCAAGATTGAAGTGATTCRTTGTCCTCCGCCCTGCCTCTCTCTCTTTCACGGAAATCTGCAAGAGACACAATTGGAAATTACCTGTGCTAGATTCCTAACAAAGAACCTTCAAACCTCCTCGTCCTTGTCAGTCTTCTCACCTGGATCTTGTAAGGAAAACCAACAATTAAAACATTCAACAACTTCAAACATTTACCTGAAAACATCATCCTAAACCATTTTTCCCCCTTTTCAGCAAAGAAACCTGGACCAATTCACTTTATAATAAACTCACTTACCTTTTACCATTTTTGTCTTTGTCCTGTGTTCCTCATCAGTTTAAGTTGTTTTTGGATACTCTTAAAAGAAAAAACAAATCCAATTACTTTTGCTTCTATTTTTAGCAACCTTTTTTTTGGATAAATGAGCCTCTCAAGGCAATTAAGAGGTGCAAAGAGGTGCTTGGGTATAACTCATTTTTATGGAAACCTCCACTGTGCCCGTCACTCTTTCCTTTGCTACGTCCACACCTTGAAAAACACAGACCAACTAATGAGTGATTTTTTTTTCACCCAATGAATGTTAGCAACCATCAGTTTCTAACTTGTTTTTAAAACTGATAATTATGTAACAGTTGTGTGAGAAGTTCACATGACTTCCAGATTATGTGGTTAATTTAAGCCTTTCAACAATATAATTCCACTTTTGTATTGAACTCAAATGGGGATTTTCCATTGTGTGGACCAGGCAAATGTCCACACAACAAAAGGTCCTCAAAAGCATATCAAAATACATCCAAACATGCCAATACAAGGACAAACAGGTGCGCCCTACCAAGTCCCCCCCCCCCCCCACACCATTTCCTCACTAGTTTTAGCCATACCTTCTACTGACATCTTTTACCGTTAGTCCAGTCAGCACTGGAAAACCAAACAAAGCCTGACACAGCACTCCTTTACATTGCTCAATGATGTCATGGTACCTTACCCACCTTTCTCTCCATTTGTCACAAGTTGGTGAACCATGGGCAGGTCTTGGTGTTTGTACAAATCAGTGATGCTTTTTGGAGTCTAGGTAGTGACGGAGTGTATTTTTTTAATGAAGACTCCTCCTCCTCGTCCTGTGAATGCCTACCAGGTCATGCTGCACTGGAGGTTGGTGTGAATAGGGGTTTATGTCTTTGAACAATCCTCCCTTTGAGATCTCATTGCCATTTTCATCACAGCAGATCAAGTGTTGAAGAAAGGCGTTACCATCATGCTGACTGGTGCCTGGGGTCTCAGATGTAATAGTAAATTTGTTCTTCCTTCAGGTTTTTTAAGCATTTTAAAATTTTAATTGGTAGAGACTGTATAATACACCTTATATTTTTTTTCTGTAATATAGAGTTGTAACATAGATTTGTGRATATAACTACTTTTCACAAGTGTTGTGCCTGAGTTTGTAATGTTTGAACCCTTAGACTGTATAAGTATTAAATTCTGATTGTGTAAGTTTTCCTTTTTACATGTTCACAAGAAAATGGCAGTAAAAAGGTGCTGAAATTGCTCTTGCCCGCCTGTCATTCTTGGGTCAAAACACAAACACMCAACCATTTCTCTATCATCACAGTTTGTTGTGGTTGTATTCTGTAGCTTCTTCTGAGCTCAACAGAACCCCAGGAACTAAGGTGCAACCATCTTGCCAGGCCTTGTGACAGATTTTCTTGTTCCAAAGAATACAACCTGTTCRTTATGGCTTTACTGCATGAAGGTCTTCTCATGGTCTGACACCCTTATGCCATGAAAACCTTAGACAATCCATCTCCAGGTTCAGACATACTGTATGTTGAGGAGCTCAGTCATTCAAAAGGCTTTGGAGTAGAGCTGGTTCTCCACATCAGAAGTAGTCATCTGAAGTGGTTTTGTCATCTGACCAGG
>NW_013952480.1:707007-710379 GCF_001266775.1 Austrofundulus limnaeus
AAATACAGCAAATTAGTACATGACTACCATCGTCCTCCTGGTCACATTGTTCTCCAGACGTAGGTTCCAGGGAGGATGAGGATGATGATGCACCAGCAGAAAATAAATGTCAGTTTCTGACACTTGGCTGTATTTGCTTGTAGATGCTTTTTCTTTTCTCTCAATTTTTGTTCTCCTCCCTTATGTTTATTCTCCATTTTTGTTCTTATTTTTAGTATTAGTTTTCTTGAACTTACTACTTCTCCCTCTTCTTCAGAAAACATTTCTTCTTCTTCGGTCTTTGTTGGTGGTTAGTTAAACAGTGAATTGGTGCATTATCGCCATCTACTGGTATTGAGCGTAACTACACAACTTTTTTTTACCTCGCTGGCTGTGCTGGCCCATGATGCACCGGCCCACCGGGAAAAGTCCCGGTACTCCCAAAGGCCAGTCCGCCCCTGCCTCTGGTATCTGCCATTTGATCACAGATGCACCACACTCTTAAGTAGACGAACTTCTTTGTGCACAATGTGTGCTCTCTCCATTGTGACTTTTTGACCAAWTGAATTTCTGTAAAAGTGCCTGAAAGACTCATATAGGTGGATGTACTTTCTGCCTCAGACAGTAGAACCTCAAAACTATCCATGTTGTTTGGAGACACAACAGCTGGATTCTGGAAGCAAAACAGTTRAAGCAAAATGCCACCATTTTTATCTGAGAGCTTTTCTGCATAAACAAACATGCCCACAAACTTCTGACAAATTACATAACAATCTGTGCAATCGCCTGTGAGAAAACATTCAGCCTTGTGTCAAGAAGGGGCAGGCGAAGCTGTTCTCTGAATAAAATGRCCCAATTTTCATCATGCATCTGCAAATATAAGAGATAACTGCAGCTTTGGATAAAAGGAAGTAGGGCCTTACATCACTAGAAAACTTCTAAATCCTTTCTAGACCTGTAACATCTTAGAACACCCTGGGAGAAACACCCAGACTTGTTGTCWCTGTGACCTGACTTTGGATCGATTTCAAACTGATCTTTTTCTTTAGAATTTCCTTTGTTGTGAGTAAACAGGAACATTTGATACACTTGYGCTGTCGTTTCTTGTTCTTCCACTGCCAGAAGAGAAAACTGGCTAAAAAGGAAGCGTCATCACATTTACTGCAGCCGATGCGTGTCCTCGTTCTTTCTCACAGCCTCATTTATTTGCACTTACTCGTGTCTGCCAAGAAATCGGTAAAACAGAAGAGGGAGGAAGAGAAAAGACACGAGAAAAAACAGGATCTGAATGTTGGACATTTCCCTCACTTCTCAAGTTCTGTTCTTGTCTCACAGATCACATCTCTGAGGACGTCCAGGACTCGTTCACTTAGCTTCACTGGCTTTTATGTTCATTTAAAATGTCTCCATGGTGTTGCTAGTTGCAAAAGAAACCAAATGTGGTTTCAAGTATTATATTTCCCTTTAGAATCTGTCCAATTTTATCACATTCTTCTCTTGAAAAGTAAGCAACATTCTCCTAACTAAGTAATGAGGATGCTTACAGTCGTAGGGTCAAAGTGTAATCTTTGCGCGAAGCTTGGAAACGRTCGAAAGAAACGCGGTCCAGCYTTGGWGAATTTTCTCACCTCTGCAGTTCCYGTGGAGCGGCACGCCGTGAGTGTTTTTACTGGGCCTAATTTACAGCACGCACCACTGAACCCAACCTGTCCAGCTTAAACAAAAAAGGTTTATGAATCCCACAGAGACCGTTTTCAGCACCTCCACAACGAATAAGCAAAGTATACCACAAAGAGAGGCACACAGGTGAAGCCTCAGCACACATCTACAAGTGTTCCGGGATAAATTATCGGAAGCTTGCATGCCCACAGATGAAAAAATATTAGATCCTCGAGGCCAYAAAAATCAAAGTACTTTTGGCAGAGTGCTTGCATAACTGAATGACAAAAGTGAGGAAATGGGAAATTTGAAMTCTTGGCTACATGTGTTTGGCACATAGATTGTTATCTGAGAATACAATCACAGGATACATCTAAAATATAATGTGTTGCGTTTGAAAGATAATAAATTCTCGCAGGTACGAACATCTGCTCACTTTCACGCAAAATTAAGTATCCTAATATTTTAAAAACATTCTCTCTTTCAATTATTGCGCAGCTGCAAAGCCGCAGATGTCAGGGTTCCCCAAAATGCTAAGCTTTACAACTTCAGGCAGCAGGAATGACAGAACATTTATGGTCAGAGTGAGATGAGGACAGTTCCTGCTGGGCACAATTTATAATATGAACACAAKGTCATTCACAGGTAATCTTTAAATCAACAATTTCCATTATTTTTCATTATAAATCTATTAGAAAAGAAAGATACCAGCAAATTGGACTGTCCAATACATACAGCCAAATATAAAACATTCTAAAACCATTTTTTGAAGGAGTTACAAAGTTTAAACTTACCATGTTTGTAGAGTTTTTCGAAACTCAATATGCAAATTGATACAGCGATACAGGGCAGCAAGAATTACTTACATATACTTCAGAGAACACAGGGAGCCAAACATGAATGGTCCTGGGATACACAAGGCACTGACAGAGGAGTGATGGACTGACACAGAATAAGGAGCAACTAATTACAGACAAGGACCAACACCTGGGGAAGACACAASGAGGAACAGGTGAGACCAGACGGGGCAGGAGCTGAACAGCAAGAGGGGAAAACACTGGGGAAGCTAAAAGCAACATATCAAGATCTAACTCTAACCAGACAAAATTGAAAGAGGTTTGTCTGTTTTTCTTTAGCCTTTCAAATCCACATTATCGGAACAATAAATTGTTTTTTAAATCTTAACATTTGGATGAACATGTCTTCGGAAACATCAATGAAAATGGAAGCAGCCTGCTGAAATGTAATATCAAGATAATGAACAATATTCACAAAAAGTGTTTAAAATACAGTGCGGGTATTAAAAGTGGGGTAAATCAGCTGTCAGTATAATTTTTGTGACTCGGAAAGGAAGAAAGTTGGTAGATGGATTGATGGATGGATAGAAGTAGGCCTGTCGCGATAGTCAATAAATCAATTAATTGGACGATAAGTTATTTTGAGGTCGGTTAAAAAAATGAGGACGATAAGTTTCATTTTCCTGCTTGTTGGTTTACTTCGTCTCTCTCCCTCTCTGTGCTCTGCTACACAGGAGCTCAGCTGGCCCCTCCCCTCCTGTTGTCGGGAGGAGTGAACTCTCGCGTTAGCGAGAGCTCGTAGCAATAACAAACTAAAGAAACATTTCAAAGCAGAACGCAGCTGCTGCAGTGTCGGAGCAATTGCAGAGCCTGAATTTCACTGCGGGGAGACACAGAGAGAGCGAGAGAGAGAGAGAGAGAGAGAGAGAGAGAGAGA
>NW_013952480.1:711858-715665 GCF_001266775.1 Austrofundulus limnaeus
ACATTGAGGTTGCTATGGAAAARAGATTGGAATTATACCGTTATTACTTTTCTTTAAGCTCATAGATAAGATTTTTCATTAACATATTTAAGCTTGGTGAATTTGTTAAATTCCAGTGGTGTTTCCACAGCATTCCAGCATTTATCTTGTGTGACCTGTGACCCGAAAAAATTAGGTTCCACTATGGGCATTCAGACTTGTAACTATGAAATAGTCAATAGCTCACCATRCCAAAAGCCTAAAATTTGCGGATGTAAAGAAAAGAGCTCTGTGTTAGAAATAAGAAGCACTGTATGAATGAATATATAAATAGGTGGGGTTCAGATTTTTGACTAGCCAACAAAGAAGCCTTAATGATCCAGTCCATATACAGTACCTGTTTTGCCACATAATCTCTCACTCGAGGCGCAGGTCARCCTTGTTTACCAGTTTGACAGCTTGAGGTGTTACACTGAAAAGCCATGCATGAAGATCTGAAATGCCTAGTGCCTGAGCAAACAGGACATCCAGAACTCGTAGTCACACCGCCCCTGCGAGAGAGAGGTGCTTCAGGTGGGCGGATAATAAAYGACCTGCTGAAGACATAAAGCCTCGGAGCTGGTGTTCAGATTTATGCCTGATATTAGCTCGAAAATGATGCTTTTCAAGTTAAATAAATGGCCTGCTTGGGAGACGTGTATCAAGAGAAACACGCTGCTCCCATCACTGCATGATTTGTGTTTTGTCACTCCGAGGTTTTAACACACACACACACGGTCAGTTTGTGCTTGTCAGGGGTAAAAAGTGATATTCAGTCAAGTACGGCTGCTCTGCAGCCATAAGACAAAAGGGGAACTGGTTTGATTTTACTCCAGGGTAAACCAGAACTTTCACAATCCTTCTGCTGAATTAGAATTTACATGTTTGTCACAGCATGAGACTCAAACAAATCAGAATGAATCAAGAGGCAAAAGCTTTGGAATTTTAGTCTTAAGTGAAGTGGAGTTTGTCCTTAGGGTCAATCTGTGCAAAAATACATATAGCATGTCTGTTTTTTTACTTACTATACTCACTATATCTTATGAGACTCGTCCAAGCTGGCGAACTGGAAGGTTCTGTCAGTCTTGTATAAATTCCAGCTTGAGCGGCAAGAAAGAAAGAAAAGGGGGACAGAAAAAAAAGAAGAAAACAAGGCAAACAGTTTAAAAGCATTGTGGGAAAAATTAGGGACAGTAATAAAAAGGGTTTTGAATGGGTAAAACCTGTATCATGAGGAAAGTCTAAAACCTCCTCTTCATCAGATCCTGGAAAGTAGAAAGAACAAAAGAGCAAGAGGAAATTGGAAGCAGAGTGAATGCAGCTTAGCAGCTCCCATCCAAAAAGCCTGGAAGAAAGAGAGGAAGCGAAAACTGAAAACAATGCATTAAACTGCTCAATATTGTACAAGCTCCTACTGAAACCCTGGTGGAACCAGCCGGGTTAAATACAGAACAGAGATCCAGACCGGTTTCAGCACAACATGCCCATCTCCGTGTAACCTGTCATTTAGAAAGGATCTTTAAAGTGAGGTTTTCTGCAGAGGAACTACTAAATATCTTACCTGAGGAATTCAGCAGCTCGGGATTTTGGAGGGAAATGTTCCATTTGGTCTGATGTAGGTCTCTAATGGTTCAAAAGTCTTGGGTCTTCTTTGTCGGATTTGTTTTCATGATGCATCAAATATTTTCAGTTGATGAGAGGTCTGAACTGCAGACAGGCCAGTTCTACTCCCAGACTTTTCTACTAAAAAGCCATGCTGTTGTAATGGATGCAGTCTGTGATTTAGCATTGTGCTCTGAAATATGCAAAGCCTTCCCTTAAAATGTGTTGTGTAAATGGGAGCTTATGTTGTTTGAAAATCTGTATGTTGTGCATCGATATGGTGCTGTTTTAGATGCCTAGGCTGCCCAAACCAGTAGCCCTAATGCACCCCCATACCATGAGAGAAGCAGGTTTTTGAACTGTGCAGTGGTAGTGGGCCCTCCCATTCCCTCTCTTTTTTAGTACAGAGGCTCTAGTAAGTTCCATTATTCCACCTAATTTTATTTTTATAACCCTTCTGTCCCATATTGGGTGTCAAGTGTAAAATAAAATGTTAAAAAAGTCACAAACACGATTTCATTATTTAGCACATTGACTGTAAAATCTTAGTTAAAAATATTTCACTAATTGTTTATTGTTTTATTTGGATCCCCGATCCAATATTATATTAAATCTTCAAAACTTTTCTTTGTTACTAGACACGATATCTTATTTCTCTTTAGACATACCTGACATGTTTCAACGTATTACTTCCGTCTTCATCAGAGGTGTCACAGCTGTCATGTCAGGTATGTCTGAAGTGACATAAAATAAGTGTCTAGTAGATACGTTTTAAGATTCATCAGATGTATAGACACAATAAGCTTTACTGGACTAATATTTTATTGTTGTTTAGCTCAATGTTCTTACATTTTCCTAATATTTAATAAATGGTCAGTTTAAATTTTAAATGCTATGTTTAAATCTAAATGTGTAAATATAAAAGTTGTTTTTTATCTTAAATGTTGTGGCTAAATGTTAAAGTTTACATTTTACAAGTTTACAGTTTACAAGATTGAACTTTTACATTTAGATTTACACATTTAGATTTAGACTTTAACACTTAGATGTAATGTTTAACATTTTAATTTAACATTTGGTTAAAAACATAGTAATGTAAGACCAGTGAGCTTAATAGGTTTTGTTATGTTTTTACTAGGATTTGGTGAGCTAAATAATGAAATTGTGTTAGTGATATTTATTTTACACCTAGCACCCCATAGTCCCACCATTTTTGAGGTGTTACCCTTTTTTTCTTTTAATTTTGTGAAAAAAAATGTACTTTTATCATTTGATCAATTTATTACATTCCATTGTGAATAAAATATGGGTTTATGAATGTGCAAATAATTTTAGTCATTTTAGTCTGTCCCAGCTGTTTGGTAACTGGGATGAAACACAAATAAWCTTTGTAATGCTACATTTAGTATTGCAAAATAAATTGGTTCACATGAACTGCTATGAGATTTACGAGATTAGAGATGGTTTGAGACAACAATAATCCATTTTGGTCTTGACAGCATTTTTCAAATTGAGGTGATTCAAAACAGCCACAAMAGATAAGATATTGACTGTTSATGARGTTTCCGCAAAACTCTAACTTAAAAAAAATCTAATATGTCCCTCAGAGTGTTTTGTTGGGTGTTTCACGCTGCAAATTGATGACCTAAACATRACCTCTCACTCTCCAGCAGATGTACGACCCATTGCTAAAAAGGTAGAGCAAAGCCCAACGTTAGATTTATAGGAAGTGCTCAACTGATTGCAAGTGAATGATGATTCATAATGCAAATGGCTTGCAGATGCTGCAATAGAATACCAAATAAATGCATAATTATGTCTCAAAACCACATCCACTTCTGTTTACTGGGGTGTTTATGCACATAAATCTGAGAAAACATCCTTTCAAACCGCTATAATCATACAGCGTGTGTTTAAGAAGACAAGTGCAAGTCCTGTGAATTACACAGCTCRTGTTTACACGAGCATGTTTTTAGGTGTACACTGTGGGTTGATTTAACATTTGTTAAATTAGCCAACTGCTGCTTCTCAGCCTGGGAATACTTTACTAGTTCGCTGACTCATTTCGTTCTTCTCACACGGCGTGCTGTGACTGTGCATCAAAACAAAACAACAAATTAGTGGGATAAATTAGTGCCCAGCATTCCTTAAATGAAAATATCACCCCTGATCTGTAGGGTTGGGGGG
>NW_013952480.1:715700-717361 GCF_001266775.1 Austrofundulus limnaeus
GGGTTAAACGAAATGTCTACTTTTCCTACAAAGATTCGGTAGCATTTTGCTATTTTAATTCCTGATTTTTTTAATCCTTTCCTTGCTGCTTTCAGATCTGAGAGTCACACTTTAACCACCCAGAACATTTTCAAGTGTGTGCTCAAGGTATGTTGTACAACAGATTCTCATCAACCACTACATTTCGGCCCGATCTCTGTAAACCTGACTGAGTTACAGACATTTTTTTGTGTTCTCTAAGTTCATTTGGTTTTGGCAGCCATCTTGAATTGCATTGAGTCGAAATGGAAATCAGTTGTAGAGGTCAACCCAATGATTTTTTTTTTCAGAAAGCTGAATGAAAATCTGTGCTGTGGTTCATCAGAATGCTTGTTAACAGACAGATAAACTCTAGTTTTTCACATAAATCTTGCTAAATCTGCTAGCAGTTACACAGTATATTGGGGATTGGTCCCAGCTACTACGGCACCAGATATTAGCTCAGTATCAGTACAATTAAATGAGTTACAGTCCTTTTTGTGCTAAGATCGCTGTGCTATGGCAGCCTAATCAAGCTGACTCCAACACCTAATCAGTTGTAGATGTCAACCCTGTGATTACATTCTGAAAGTTTCATTAAAATCCATTCAGTGGTTTGTGAAATAATTTGCTAACAATATACAGACAAATACACACAGGCAAAAAGATAATCACTCCACCTCTGGCCAATGAAACGGGGTAAATGATTAATATATTAAGAACCTCTGGGAAATGTTGAACCAGCCAATAGCAGTGGGTGAAAATGAATAAAGTGGAAGTGGAAGAGAGGGATGTGTTATTCAATAAGCACAGGTCAGTGCTCCGCTGTGTGCAGGGCTCTGCTGTCACAGCGTGCCTTTCACCATTTGTTTCCCATAAACACCACATGGAAACATTTATCTGGCTTAAAGCAGATCAGCGTGCGCTGTCTCGGCCTTTTACCATTTGCTACTTGTTTTCCAGGTTTGTCCTAATAAAGGTTTCTGAGAAATATACGCAGATGCAATAAATATTATTAATAATATGACATATTTAATAAAAAAAGACAAAAATGGAACAAGCTACTCGGTGAATTTAAAGGCCTGGTCTTCCGTAWAGAACTGCATATAGCCCATCACCTTTCATGCCAGGGTTTTAGCCTAAAATCATCTTATGAGGAGAAATTACAGAYTTGGTTGTAAATAACCCTCGTATAATACCACATTAAATTTTACTTCATTATCTGGTAAATTAACTGAGTTWAATTGGTTTTTGTGTTGGCTAACAYCAATTTGCAGAGGTGGCCATCTTAAACTGGACTATAACCAAAATGTACGTCCCACCTTTCTTTTTGTGAAGTGTCATTTAAATATCTCCAGTGGTTCATGAAATAATTAGCTAACAGACAAATAAGGTGGACTCCAACATTTAACACTAGAGCAAAGATCCCAGGCAATGAGTCACACTTTGAGTATTTGTTGTGATCAGTTATTACAACAAAATTTAGCTTAACATCTGCAGTGTGTTTTATRTTTTCTAAAGTCAGTCAGCTGATGTTGTCATTTTAATTTAGTTTGGCTGAAAATGATCATCAGCTGTAGTTACAGCGGGTAAAATAAGTATTGAACACGTCACCATTTTTCTCAGTAAATATATTACTAGAG
>NW_013952480.1:718247-719923 GCF_001266775.1 Austrofundulus limnaeus
CTCTAGTAATATATTTACTGAGAAAAATGGTGACGTGTTTAATCCTTATTTTACCCGCTGTATGTATCCTTTAGTTATTTTCCAACAGTTTTATTAAAAACCATCTTGTGGTTAATGAGATATTTTGCAAACAGTGTGTGTTCACTCCAAATGTTAAAGCTAAAGTTTCAAACACAGGTTTGACACAATCATTTAGCGTATAAGTTGGCAATCAGTCTCAGCTACCACCACAACAAAYTGTAGCTCAATATACGTAAAACTGGCCGAGTTGGTGCAATTTTTTTGTTTGCTAAAATCACTTTGCGGTGGCAGCCATCTTGAGCTTAGTTGACGCCATAATATTATCTGTTGTGGATGCTAATTCAMTGATTATGTTCTGTAAGATTTAAACAAGTCTGTTAAAGTGATGGTTGAGAAATGTCGCTAATTGCACAGACAAAACAAACAGGAATGAACAAAAACATTATCCTTTGCCTTTTCCTTGCATGAGTCATCTTTAATATGCGAGTTAGACAAGAAACAGATCCAAAAGATAAAGCCGTTCCTCGTGGCTCAACAAGTCTTAAGTGTCTTAAAAACAACTTTATTTTCCATCAAATGTTTTCATTCTGTAACATCTGCAGTCTTGCGAAAGGGAATAGATTTCCCATCTGTCCAMATTATTAGAAGTGAAGTCATTTTCAACTTTTGTGTTTTTTTTCACCTTTCATACTTTCTGATTTAATGAGCAAAACTGTGAAAACCATCAACACGACACTCACTAGACATAGCTAAATTGTCATTTTGCGTGTTTGGACAAGGTCCTTTTAGTGTGTATTAACRCCTATATGTGAGTGAGGAAGTAGTGATAAATTCATCCTCACATCTGCCTCGGTGCACAGCGTGCATATTTGTCKACACATTTTTCATGTTCCTGCAAGTATATTGGTGGAGGGGGTACAAATATTCMTGAGCATTCAGGCTCAGCTGTACATCCATCCCATAGGTACAGTTTGAAGCCTGCCAAACAATTTGTTAGGTAAAATAAAAGGAGAGATTTAAAAGATTTCTGCACCGGTTTCAGTCCAGTATACACATCACAAACCTACTGAGATGCAGATGTAATGGGTTGAGCTCTTGCCTAACGGTGCACTGGGGTTTACAGCACACTGTTGGCCTTCTTGGTGATTCCACTTCCTACTGTTGAGCTCCCTAAATAATCACAACACCAGACAGAAAACAGAGACRATAAAAAAWAGACTCTAAAATGATGTGATGTCATWGTTTTTCTAATCTYGATTCAAAGATYATCTTATCATKTGTCAAACTCAAGGCCCACGGGCCAAATGTGGCCCTCCACTGCATTTTACGAGGCCCRCAAGAGCTTCAAAGATGTATTCATGTTTTAAAATAAGCTGCTTTAAAGWCAGCATTGACCATAAACTACATCTCCCATAATGCATGTTGATTATTTCACAAATGAAATGACAGCATCCCACCACTAGGTGGAGAAACGCAGGGTTCAAAAGTAGCTGGCAGGGAGCCGACAAAATTTGTCGTGTTAAATCTTCATTTGGCCCAGTCCCAATGTTGTCTGCACCCCTCTGTGAAGTGTGGATTCAGTTGAAGTGCACGAGTGTTATAAGTGCGCAGGTTACAAGCGTGCAAAACAATTGAGAATTGGGACAGTACGGATT
>NW_013952480.1:721004-723561 GCF_001266775.1 Austrofundulus limnaeus
GGTGAAAATAAGTTTGACACTCCTGTCTTATGTAGAGAAAACTTGGGAGTTGTTGCCATTTTGGTCAAACTTWGAAAATAACATTGTGTGGTCTTGTGCCGCATTTAAAAAAAAACTCAAGCTCAAATCTATTTTAAATCCTTTTAAGCTCCTRCATCAAAATTTAGCTCAGAACTGATCGAATTATAACTTTTTTTTTGTGATGGCTAACGTTGATAGCTTTATGACAACCATCTTGGATCTGTAAGTTAATCAACTGTAGAGGTACATCCAATAATTAATTTCTGAGGTTTTTTTTTTTACTATTATTTGTCCAGTATTTCAAGAGAATTAAAAAAAAAAAGACAAACAAGCACACAGGCAGGGACAAAACCTTTTTGTTCACTTTTATCTCAATGTTTTGTTTTTTTGACCTTCTCAAGGATAACTTTCTGAGAATTTTTTCTTTAACAGTATCCAGCTTTTGCCTAAAGACCCACATATACATCACATTCCTGCCATCACGTTAGAAGTGCTGTTACCAGGAGTGAAATGTCGACAGCGACCTCTGGTGGTCGTGTAAAGAACTCCACCCAGACTTCCTGCTGAGACTGTAAAAGCAAACACGAGTGATAGCAGCTATAAAATAGGATGTGTGGAGCCTTGAGGCTTTCCAGCAGCTAATAGCTGACAGACGTCTCTGAAAAGGAAATCCCTATCAACAATCTCATCCTCTAAGTGCATCGAGCAGATTCGTGAGTTTAGTACTTTGTTACACAATAACACAGACAAAAAAAATAAAGAAAATAAGAAAAACATGGCTAATGAGCTCATGATATCCAGACCAGACCTGTTTTTTTTTTCTTTTCTAAAGTGGGGGTAGAAATGATTTGTGTATGTGTGTGAATAGCCGTCTGTGTTTTGGGTTATTGACGAGGTGTGCATTGGGTCTCGCGGGGAGGCTCTGCTCGTTACGTCTGGGTGACGTGAAGCCATTCACAGGTGTGACAACCACAACTATGTGAGTTTTCCGCACACACAGACACACAAATCAGTTCTGTGTGTTTTGCACAAGCATTAACGAGCATTACATCTGGTTTTGTTTGCGTTTGCAAGAGTGGCTAGAAATATCCATCCATTTTTTTTTTTCTTACTTTCCGGGTTGCGGTGATCTGGTGCCCATCTTCATCGGGTACTGTACGAAAAGAGAGGGACACCAACCATTCATACTCTCACTCACATCTATGGACAATTTAGAGTTACCAATTAACCTAACATGAATGTTTTTGGTCTGTGGTGCAAAACCGGAGTAACTGAAGAAAACCCACACATGCATGGGAAGAATAAACTCCAGGCCTGGAGGCAATCCTGACATCATTTTTGCTAAAAGTATCAATTTCTGGTCCGCTTTCAAAAGGTTTTCAAACACATACGAAAAGCATTGCATCGCATTGGTTGATTTTACTTGAGACAACATAAATTACCAAAGCCAGACAATTGGCAGCAATACAGTTTTTAAACTCTTGAATGTCATGTAAAAGAAGAAAAAACAAAACAGTAATGAATAAAAAATAATAGAGTATAAGTGTGAAGAAATTTTCATTTTTTTTTAACAAATGAAGGGTAGTGACGAATTTGCAAATGTACTTTCAACGAGCTAGAACTTCTATGTTCCAGTGCGATGTCTAGGATTCTTATCGTACAGTTCAAACATAAACTCTCAAACACATGAAGCTACAAGGAAGAGAAATGTCCTTCAGGTCTGATTGATGTTCTTCAGTTGTTCCTTCTTTTAAGTTATTGTCTTTTTTACAGACACATGAAGGAAAGAGTCTTTAGTTCCATCACTCCTCTCCAGCTGGGAGGTTTTCTTCAATCCTCTTAATAAACTTCATGCGGATTTCCGTGATGTTGTCCCCTCGAAGAGAGTCCTGGGCAAACTTCACATCCACCGCCATCTGGACCTAAATCAGATTCACATTTCTGAGCACAAACAAATAACTTGCAGAAGGAAGTGTCTTTGTTTTTACTCACAGTGGTACTTAAAATGTTATTAACTCTTCAAAAGAATCACATTTTATTAAATAACACTTTTTCCTTCTTCATGGTTTGGAGCTATTTTGCTTTATATAGTTTTTTGCTTATTGTTGACAAAGCAGACATTACATTACACACACCAGTGAATTTAGAAAAAGTCCACATATCTGTCCGAAAAAAAAGGGGGATAATGTTGAACCTTAACTGAATCTTTAAAAAGTCAACATTTTTTATTTGAAGTAATCTTTTGTCACTATATTCTAGGGGTGTCCTGATAACAGTTTTTCACAAACCCAGTACGAGTAGGAGTACACCAGTTTGGGTACTTGCTGATACTGAATACTTACTGAGTTAGAACCTAAACATTATACGGATTTCTTTTTCTTTATACATCATAGATGGGATCAATTAAGTCCTTCAAAAAATGATCAAAGTAAAATTGTTAAAGAAATATGAAATTGTTTAATTTGTATTTGTATGAGTTACTGTTTGAGGAGTTGAATTTTTTTTATTTTTTATTTGTTTTATTATTGTTTGAAAT
>NW_013952480.1:724969-726938 GCF_001266775.1 Austrofundulus limnaeus
CTGGACATTTATGGTTTGATTTCTTTGTATGTATGGATCACTTGGGTTGTTACCAACATCTAAATTTCATGTCATAAACACCTCGAGTAACATATTTACTGAGAAAAATGGTGACGTGTTCAATACTTATTTTACCTACTGTAGGTATTTTCTTTCGCATTTAACATTTGCGTGTTTTCACGACTCGCGGATACTCTAAGAACGTAACCCCTGTGAAAATCAGGACTTCACTGTAGCCTGTTTTTACAAGCTACTGCTTTTTGCTCTTTTGTAACACATTTCTGATAATGTTTTATCATTTTACGCAATTTACATTGCTCTTTATTCAGCTTTTCAATCRTTTGGTTTAGGCAACCCGAACCACACAAGCTGTTGTACCATGGAACTAAGTTTGTGTTATTTAAAGAGCCAGGTCAAAGTCCTGACTTTAATCAGGGGGAAGGAAATGAAGCGAACAGCTGATGTGAGGAACCCCACCAACATTCCTGAGTTTAAGCTGTTCTGTAAGAAGGGGAATGGGTTTAAAAGCCTTCAAGCAGAAATGCAGGACATTTACCAGAAACATTTAGCAGTAAATATTGCCACATAAYGGAGAATTTACCTCACTAAACGACTGTTTATTCCTCCTTTTTTTTAATGGTTTCTTTTTATCGAGTTTATTTTCGAATGTGTTTCAAAGAGAGGTCGTCGTAGTTTTATCACCATCTACATCCTCCAGCTTTTCTCCATAAGAAAATAAAAGCGTATCTGAAGTTACCATCTCCAGGGCTCCTCTGAGGATGCCACACAGCAGGYTGGAGTAGATGAGCGTGTTGTGGTTATCCGGCAGCTCCACGAAGTCAGCCAGTGGATTGTTTTCTAAAATAAGCGAGAACTCGTCTCCCGCTGGACTCCAGTTGGTCACGCTGGGGGTAATTCCCAGGTACATCTTGAAGGCAACCTAACAGACCACACAGAGCAGTCAGGGGAGGTATAAAACACTTTTCTTCACTTTGAATTAAAACAATTTCCCAACTTATGCAATTAAATTGAAGTTTTCATAATAAAAAAAAGTGTGATTAGTCAAAACCAACATTGAGATTTTAATTGCACATGCAGGAAAGAAAAACTGAAACACTCATTAGAAAGAACAGTGCTTAAACAAGCATGAAAAAAATCAGTTTTTAAGGCCCTCAATGTTTTAATTTATAAAACCAAAAACATTCCAACAGAAAGCAAAAGCATCACTCCTTTTCTTCCACTCAGCATTTTTTCCACAATGTTTTGGTGTCTCTAAATCTGAACCCCTCCCCCCCACCCCCAGTCTTTGGGAGACGTCCACAGTCACGCTTCCCGCTTACCTTAGCGATGACATCGGCGGTTTCTCGGAAATCCTGACACCTGCCGATGTTGGACCGTGCCAAGAAGTCCTCGATCAGACGCACCCCGATGTTATAACCCCTGTGGAGCGCAGACCCAGAAAYGACAGGGCTGAACCGAACGTCAACACAAACACTCCAAACATTTCGTTTCAGACACTTGTGGCTCACGTATGAAAACATTTTTGATTGAAGAGTTCAAACCTGCAGTTTAAAGCCCACCGATCCATCCTGATCCTAACACGGCCTTTCTCTGAACAGCAGAGAGGGCGATGCGGATTTGCTACCTTCTAAGGGCAATTTAGACCCACCTAAGCCAGATTTATCTGGAGTTGCTGCACAACCAGAAAAATAAAGGGCACACAGAACAATCTGTCAACATGAAGGGATGTTCTGAAATTTTTAGGCTACAAATTTTAACTTGATGGAGAGCAATGATTTATGCACTGAATGACAGAAATTGAAGTCCTATAAAGTATATTACTGTGAGATACTACACTACATCAGTGTTTCCCAAAGTGGGGTCCCGAAAAATCAAGGTGGAGTCCTGAAAAGATTTTCTGAATTAATGACATTTTTGCCTTAGTTGTTACAAAGGAGTGAGGTTAGTG
>NW_013952480.1:727456-740495 GCF_001266775.1 Austrofundulus limnaeus
AAATAATTGTTGATGTAATATTTTCCCTATAACTATTACAAAAACACAAAATAAGTATAAATAAGTATTTATGTTTGTGTACAAGCTGTGTCAAAAAAGCCTGTGTTTTTAGGGTTATTAACAAAGTTCATGTCCTCAGACCAGTAATATTTGGGGTCACAGGTTTTTGCCATGAATATTTTGTGGGTCAGAAGATAAAAAGTTTGGGACCCACTGCACTACATTACAAGTCACTGTATTGTGACATGTAAGGCAAAAGTCTGAATATTTTATAACATTAACGTGTGCTGACTGTGCCATCCTTTACCTGAATCAATAACTTCAAAGATATAATTAAGATGATTGAATGATAACAGATTTGCCAAAACATTAAGTACTCTAGGAGGGGAGTTACAATCAGTATGAAAACCTTCTGTTTAAGTAAATGCATTGGTGGCAGAACAAAATCGGGACACTTAAGAATTTGAGCAACTTAGGCACGAGTCATACTTGTCTTAAAGTGTGGTAGTGCAGTAGTTCAAACGTCTAAAAATACTTTAAAGGACAACCTGTAAAACTGCGACTGACGCGTGCAAAAGCGAAGTCATGTTGTGATCCTGCAGAGGAGCTACTGCAGCTAAAACTGCTAAAAGATGGTTAATAATGCTTTAAATGAAAGGTGGTAAAACTCACATTTTGGTGCATTAAGGGTTACATCTGTCAGGCTTAGAAATGTGCACACGCTGAGAGATAACAAGAAGCTGAATGTGAGTGGTGTAACAAAAACCTTCTACCTATCTAAACACTGATGTGTTCACAAAGTTATTTTCCTAACTAGAACTGTGTTCACCGATGGCTGAGAAATACTTTTTGTTTTCATTTCTGACAAGCTGTAGAGAGCCTTTAGGAATGATTTGAAGATCACAATACCTTGTTGTATTTTCAATGTACCAATTTAATCAATAATCTGAGGGATGTGCTGAACAAACAAGGCCACCTCATAAAGGCTTCATTTGTCAGCTTACAGGGTTTCCAAGAACTTGCTGATGCTGACTTGTTGCCAAGTAATAAAGTGGACTAGCCAGGTTCTAATGGAGTCTAGGCTGTGATGTCAAGGGCTGGTTTTGCAACAACAAAAAATAAAGAAAGAACGAAAAAATAATGAAATGCAGGTGGTCATAAGGATCTGAAAATAATGAAAGTGTCCTTACATTTTGTCCAGCTGTTTGTTGACTTCCTCATCGTTCTCATAGTCTTTACAGAGCTGGGTGACCAGAGCTCCATAGGTCAGTGTGAACAACTCAGAGTTCTGAAACAAAAAAATATATTTCCATTATTCATTTTCTGCTCAGAAGTTACAAAAAAAAAAAACTTTATTTTAATCAAATCTGTCAATGTATTTTAGACTTAAAAAAAGATAAGTTGCATTTTTGTCTGTGTAAGTTGGTTTATAGACAGCTCCTAGTGCTGAAAAAAAATGCAGCTGCAATTTTATCAAAATTTTAATAAAAATTAAAACAACACACTATGTCATTAACCACATTGCACTCATTTATTATTATAGCAAAATCATGTGTCTTAACTGTGTAAATCCATTATTTCTCAACATCTAACTAAAAAAAAAAGTCCTGGCTTGGGTTGCTGCACCAACAAAGCTCACATAATTGTTTTGGTGTTGCAATAAATAGAATGATTTAGGAGTTTTACTCACATTACCCTGCATGTTAATCATGATTGTTTTCATAATTAATTATGACTGTTAGCAAAAATCTCTTAATATTTGATACTGTGGCAAATGTTGATATCTCTACTTAGTCTTATTTAAATAGTCCTCATTTAATGGCCAACTCAGATTCGGTTAGATTTACTATAAAATTGTATAGCATAGAACTTATACATATGCAACATAGCCACCGTTTATAGACAGGCAATAAGCTACATTCTGTATTAACATGTATCCCAAATAAACAATGATAGCTAGTGTGCTAAAACGAATTGCAATTATTCTCAAATTATTGAACGGTACACACATTTAACACGCTCATTTGTCTTTCAAACCTTATAAACACACATGCTGAAAAACAACATATGACTGTCAAACAGCCTGAGCAAAGGAAAGAGGTAGTCGGAGGACACGTAAGTCATTTCTACGGTTAGCCTTCTGCTAGTTTGTTAGCTTAGTCGCTGTTAATCCCGCGGGCCGGATGGCGCCTACCATCTTTTTGCTGTCTGTTGTTCGGTTGGACTGCCGAGACATTGTGGAAAGAGATATAGGCTTGCACCGGTGGTAACCCGAGATTAATCCTTTATTTATTTATTTGATTCCTGCTGAACAGTTATTTCCGTAATCACCAGTTCCGTCACTCACGTCCTGTTTACAAAAGTTAGCCCAAATATAATAAACGTTTCCGGTTTTACTTAAAAAATAAAAGAAACACGGACGAGAAATTGATGAAGAATTCGCAATTTGTATAAATAAACGTGAATTAGTATTAAATATAATACACATATGTGGATATAAAAACATTTTTATGTGTAAATTTTGCACATTTTGTTGTTTAAGGGGAAAAAAGCATATTGTGTATTTTACTTTGAAGGTGCGTGCATTTTGCAATGAGGTGACGAGGAAGTTACTTCCTGCTTGTGATTCGTACTTGTGCGCCCTCTTGCGTCCTGGAGAAAACCATTCATTGAATCTCAATAGTAGTGCTCTAATTGGCCACATGGCGGCAGTACAGGTGCGTGCGCTTCCAGTTAAAACCTCCAGTGATAGGTTACAGATGTGCTTAAAGACGAAAGCACTTTGTGGAAATCACGTGGTTGTTTTCCTGCGCGCTTGCTTTCTGATTGGGGTACCTCAAAAAAAAAAAAAAAAAAAAAAAAAAAACATGCGCACGCCGGTTGACTGTAARGCTCTCATCCCATCTCTGTAAAACATTGGTCTCCACACACATCGAGGAGGAGGAAACAGAGGAGGAACTGAACGCATCACCTTTCTTTCTGCTCGCTCGCGCCGCTTTCATTTCGGGAAGTAAGGAGCCGCTTTTTTTTTTGACAAGAAGAGCCACACCGGCACGGACTGCAGAAGGAAGGAGGGGGACTTTATCAGCAGCGTGATGACGGGCAAATCTGTGAAAGACGTTGACAGATATCAGGCGGTCCTCAACTCATTATTGGCGCTGGAGGAGAACAAATACTGCGCCGACTGCGAATCTAAAAGTGAGTAATTACCTGTAAAATGAATCAGGACTTGAGCTGCTCTTGGGCATAAATGCGGCATTTCGTGCATCGGCCCTATTGTGTTGCACTGTGGTGCAGGAGACGGGGCCACATCCTCCACAATAAGACACACAGATCCGGCATGCAGTTACATCATGCCAAATTATAGGAAGATGCTCCAGACAGCCACTAGATAGGCCTTTTAATAGGTGCACATCATTATCAAAKGAAGCATGAGAGAGAGAGAAATGCCATCCTCAATTGATCTTCTTTTGTTCCCTTAATCGTCAGAAAGTGGAGCAGAAGCTGTAAAAACACCTGAATCATCCTGAACAGACTGTTCCTGCAGGCAGAGAAACCTCTCTGACACTGTCCCCCACTGATCCTGTAAGGTTACTTATGCACCATTTGATATCTGATTGGAATATTCTTATATACATATAATATATGTGTGTGTGTTTGTGTATGTTGACACCACATTAATGTGTGTGTATCCTCAAAGAGGCCTTGAACTACCACCTATTAGCTGAACCTACTCTGTGGCTGGGTAAACAGGGCTGTTTTTGGTTGCAAACACTCTGGAGCTCAAACAGTCAACTATTTCTGTAAAAGTTTAACTTTACATTTTAGTTTTGTCTTGATCTTATCGAATGTTTAACTAAAAGGATTACCTGTTGTTTGTTTGTTTTTTATTCACACTAATGTTTTCTGTAAGGTGTATGAGATTTACAAGGCTTACCACCCCCCCCCCCCCCCTTTTTTTTGTGGAAGAAATGTTAACAATCAATATCTTACCTGTTGTAGGTAGCTGTTTGAATACCTCAATTTGGAGAAACACTTTTTTCTGATTGGGCCAATGAGCTAATAGCTAGTTGGAGTGAGGCCAAAACAGAAGTCTTAAACCAGGGCTATTCAACTAAATTGCTCCGGGGGCCACAGTTACTGCCGGTCAATAGCTGAGGGGCCGAACATCCAGCAATTAAAGTCATTATGTAAATAAACCAAGTATTACAAAGATCTGTTACCTTTGAATTAGTTTATTTTACTGTATTTAATCGTGAATACAACATAAAGAACCCTATAAAAGTAGTGATAATTAAACATTATCAAAAACAAAAAGATCACATTTTGCCTCCCATTACAAGTAATATTTTGACATCTCTGATTTACCAAATTTTAAACCAATTTTATTTTCACTTTCATCATTTTATCTTCAACTGCTTGTAGTTTTAACTGTCTTGAGTGTTTATGTAAATGGTTTTTACCAGCTTCTAGCCAAGATTCTGACGTTTCTGTAGATACCAAACATTTCTATGTTTAACTAAAAGAACTTAGAGTAATTAAAGTAGAAAACCGGGGGTTTGGGCTTAAGAGATGAATAAACCAATTGGCGGGCCGAACTTTGGTCACTCGTGGGCCACGTCTGGCCAGCGGGCCACCAGTTGAATAGCCCTGTCTTAAACCATTAAAGGCTGTTTTCCAAACCTTTACATTTACATAAACAGAAAAAATATTCAACCAGAGCCTTTGAACGCTGCATAATCCTAAATGATTTTAATAACTATTCCTGTATTCCAAAAACACAAGGAGGATTTAGACGTTGCTCATAATCCTCCTGGTTGTACTGCTTTAATCAGACTTATCTTATTGATCAATTTGTTTTCATAATAAACTGAACTCGTGTCAGTTTTGTATCTGTTGTAGCCTAACGAGCCAAGTCGTCACCCACTTCATGTTATATTAAATTAGTGTTTAACTAGTGATAATGGAAAGCATAAGTTGATGTGAAATCCTTATCTGTTGCGGTAATTGGACCAGAAATGCAGCGACACAGACTGCATAATAATGACTACACAAAGTAAAATTTACTGTAAGATAAGATATTGTTTATAAGTTAATTTCATGGAGTTAAAGTGGATTTATTTCTTGTAAATGTTCAACAAAAAAAATTAAGATTGCCTGTATTTTGGCTTTGTTTTTACTTAAAAATACAAATTCAAGTAGTCGGTTTGTTTAATCTTGCATGTGATCCGTAATCAATTATGCTATTAGATTTTTATTATACTTATTTTTTTTTTTTGCCTTTGTTTAACCAGGTAAATCTCACTGAAATCACAGAAGTCTTCCAGGGGAGGTTCGGACCTGAAAGCAACTTAACATGAATATCTTTGGTCTTGATGTTCGCAATGCAAGGTTTACTTTGTTTTCTATTTTGCCTTTGAACGAGCTCTTAAATCTAATCAATACACAGTAAATAATTCAGAGGTTTTAAAGTGTGCTGAAGTTGAGAGCAGGTCCAAACTGACTCAAAGGTCATTAAAATCTGTTTATTATCACTTTTTTTTTCTAATCTTATTAATGAATAAGCTGAGCTTGGTTGCTGAGTGTTCTTCGCTTCTTCTTCGAGGCAGCACGTTTGATTCTTCACCCTTCCCCATCTCTCGAGTCAGGCTTTTAGCCATGTGGCCCGTGATGACGTCTGATCTAATCCTGTTTGTGCTCGTACCAAGCGTCTTATACCGTCCTCCCTTGTAAGTGATTGTAGAGGAAGGGGTCTGTCTTGAGGAAATACAATAAAAACAGAAAACAGTGCGATTGAGAAGTCCGACCGTGCGAATACTGAAGCTTTTAATGTCTCTGATTGATGCCTGCAAGTCGAGCTGCTGTGATTCACAACTTCCTGTTCTCACCACCCTCTGTTCTCTCCGAGGCACGTTCTTACTGTACACTTCATGCTGCCAGGAAGGAAGGAATAGATGACGGTGGAGGTGAAGACAGGTGCACGTTCCAGCCAACAACGCTACAGTCTCAGGAGGCTGGGTGCAAGTTACTGTGTTTTAGCTCGGGCCTCATTTATTGTGTTCATTGTGCTCATGTTTGCACGCGACCCACGTTGCTGTGGAGACATCACCTGGCTGTGTCATGCTTTGCTCCACCCCCCCCCCCACCTCTCCTCGCTACCTTTAATCTCATCCAATAAAACTTCGGCAGGGATTTTCACGGACATGGCTGCCAGTGTCCCCTGACTGACAAAGAGCTCAGAGGCTCACGTTACCAGGAAGAGCCTGGCACAATGGATGATTACAGAATATACTGTATAGTAATACATTTCTACAGGGTTCCCATGGGTCCTTGAATCCTTGAAAGTTTGTGAATTTGAACAAATGATTTCAAGGCCCTGGAAAGTTTGTGAAAACAGCCAAAAATTACACTTTTCCGTGAAAGTCCTTGAATGTTTTTTGGGGGATTGAAGTTCTCTATTCGCACGACTGATTTTCATCATCTGTAAAAAATAATAAAATAAATTAAAAACTTACATTTGTTGCGGTGGATAACTCAGGATTACTGTAAACTGATGTGGCTTTCAACAACTAACGTGAGCCATAGTCATAGTTTTACCCAATCAGAGCAGAGCGGAGCGGGTTGTTTTTTCTGAGCCCAGATGAGAGCGCCACATCTCCTCCTGTCCTCACCAAGCATCAGGACATGCTCACATCCCCTCTTCCCAAACTGAGCTGCTGAACCTCCCAGGACATAATTACATGTCATTATTGTAGATTTGAATGTAGGGTATACATTTAATCAGCTTTCTTCTATGTTGTTCAGTTTTTCGTTGAATTTACATTATATTAAAAATGTTTATTGGCAACATTCTGCTGTAGCAGTAGGGAATTGCCGTTGCGTGTTGTTCTTGAATTTGAGGAAATTGGTACTGGAAAGTCCTTGAAAGGTCCTTGAATTTGATGTTGACCAAGGTGTGAGAACCATATTTCTAATAATCCTGGTTGGTGTAAGCTGGGATCCTGTTGTTTTTAAAGTTTTGCATTGGGGAAGACTGACAGAAATTCTTCCATCTGCGAAAATGGTTTATCTTGAGGTGGTTTCTGTCTGGATAGGTGCAGATAGAAATGGGTTAAAGGGACAGTTTTTTAAATGGGTCTGCATAATAGTGWTAAGTTTTTTCTCTCTCAACGATCAGTGTTGTTTTGGGTGAAGAGTCAGCAGAGGAAAAACCTTTTCTGTTGTTGTTAATGGTGGTGATCACATGCTCCAAGCCGCAAGGTTGGCATCGCAGAGTTCCGACTAGGGGCACGACGGCTCAGTGGTTAGCACCAACTCACGGCAAGAAGGTCATGGGTTCGATCCGAACTGGGGATCGAACCCAGTCGAACGCAGTCTTTTGCTGCATTCCGTTTACATTGTATTCCGGGAACTGGTAAATGGTGGTGACGTCATTTCCCAACGAACCATACGAAACTGCATTCCAGTTAGCCGACAGGCGATTTTATTGTTGCTGCTAACCTAGCTACAATGCTGGTACAATGTAAACAATGTACATACGTCATGCAAATAAACATTGATTTTAACACGTACAGCATTTCACAGAAAACACACTACTTGTGCAAGTGATTAAACATGCACAAAAAATTAAGCAAGATAATTAATAGTAAAAGTTCACTTTCTAAAGCTGCGAGTAGCCTCCATCTTGAAATCGAAACTGGGGGCAGTTTCATTTCTTCCACTTTACGAGTGGAATATTACTAGGCCTGTCACGATAACAAATTTTGCTGGGCGATTAATTGTCTCAAAAATGATTGCGATAAGCGATAATATTGCCTGGTGACCATTTTACAACTAATAATTATAAAAGCGTAATATGTAAGTGTAATAAATGAATAAACTTTAACTTTTAAAAGCATGTTTAACAAAGTGGACTCTCAGTCTCTAACAAAAAATGCACTTGAATAAAAAAAAACAAAGAAAAACAAAATGTAAATTTAAACACCACACACAACTAAGACAGTAAATAAACAATATTAAAGAGCAGCATCTCTTTAGAGATGAAGCAAACTACACAGCCTGGTGAGGACCCACTGTTTCTTATGGGGACATAAGCCCAGTTCAAATCCNAAAGAGCAGCATCTCTTTAGAGATGAAGCAAACTACACAGCCTGGTGAGGACCCACAGTTTCTTATGGGGACATAAGCCCAGTTCACATCCCATGTAAAGTTTAAGGCTAGGTTTAGGGTCAAATGGTAATAGAAAATACTGGTAAATGAGTGAAAGTCAATGCAAAGTCCCCATGAGGATAGAAGAACAAATGTGTCTATGTGTGTGTGTGTGTGTGTGAGGAGGGGACAGTCAGTGAGGAGACAAGCAGAGCACTGCGGGGAGGAAAACAGACAGTTCGAAGTTTTCCTCATGAGTTGTTGGGACAGCTACAGGTTTTTTGGGGTGTTTTATTAAAACACAGATGGTGCGTTTAAGTTTCCTGTTATTTTTGGGAGCTACAGGTAAAGTCTTGACGAGTTTGTCGCGGGTCTGGGGGAGTTTCAGCTCCCACCTCTTCTCCTCCTCCTCTCTCTCTCTCCCTCTCTCTGTGTCTCCCCGCAGCGAATTTCAGGCTGTGCAAGTGCTCCGACACTGCAGCAGCCACGTTCTGCTTTGAAACGTTTCTTTAGTTTCTTATTGCTATGAGCTCTCACACTAACGCGAGAGTTCACTCCTCCGACACTAAGAAAACAGGAGGGGAGGAGTCAGCTGAGCCTCTGTGCAGCGGAGCACAGAGAGGGAGAGAGACGAAGTAAACAAACAAGCAAGAAAATKAAACTTATCGTCCTCATTTTTTTTACCGACCTCAAAATAACTTTTCGTGCAATTAATTGATTTATTGACTATCGCRACAGGCCTGAATATTACCACTGGAATGGGCGTTCCAGTTTAAATCTACCAATGGGAAATGGGAAATTACCACTTCCCAGGACTACTGGAACGCAGCCTTTCTGTGTGGAGTTTGCATGTTCTCCTCGTGCTTGCGTGGGTTTTCTCTGGGTACTCCGGTTTCCCCCACCCCTAACAACATGTAGAATAAGTTGCCTTCAGGACCAGGTCTCCCGTGTAAAAGAGATCTGAGATCTCAACGGGACTTGCCTGGTTAAATAACGGTAAATAAAATTAATAAAAATAATGTACACGATGGCTGTCGGCAGCGGGAGAGCAGATGGAAGTTACGCAACTTTTTGTTGCTCAGAAGGGGGAACATGGCGTGCAACTCGAAGTATAAAACAAGCTTAAGCCACCAGGAGATGTAGTCTCAGGCGAATCAATCGAAATGGTAAATGGACTGTACTTATATTGCACTTTTCCATTCATCCAGGACACTCAAAGTGCTTCACACCACAATCTGTGTCCTCATTTACCCATTCACACAACACTCTATTAGGTCTCTACAAAGCTAACATGTACAATGAACTATGGAGACAAATTAGTGCCAATCACATTCATATACTGATGGGACACACATCAGAGGCATTAGGAGTGAAGTGTCTTGCCAAAGGACACAACAACTGAGACAGATGGACGGGGGATCGAACCGGCGACCTTCCGGTTCCAGGACAACTACTACTAACCACTCTGCCAMMACCACCCCAAAATGTCAAAAAGAAAAGCTGGTGCTGTGATTCAAATGACAAAAAACACATTTTTTACCAAGGAAAAATTGATGCTGACACACATCAACTTTGTACTTAGTAAAAAATATTCAACCACAAAGAGGATCTCTGAACTGAGTTCATCGTTGATTTAAAAACAACATGAGGAAGATGTCCATTACACATTCATGTATGTTTGAGAAATCCTTCAATCTCCGGTAGTAGCCATTTGGAACTGCCTAAATGCTCACTCATACAAAGCTCCACCTATTTGCCCAAAGCTCCTCCCTGGATCTCAGTCCCCAGCCGAGCTCCCACCCCACAGAATACTCTCCCCCCACGCCACTCCTACACGTCCTGGTGGATTGCACGTCTGGTGAGCTTGTAATACTAACTGATTCTTAGTCCAGTCCTTTTTTTAAAAGCCTTCATCAAGGAAATATATTTGGATGTCAAGGAGATTTTTGTCTTACAACGCTCCTATGAACGTTTGTAAACAGCATGAATCATTGTGAAGACGTGCTGAAGTGGGAGTGTCAGAAACGGTAGGAGGTTCTTAAAGCAAAAGAGGCCAAATTCAATGCGTTTAGAAAGGCTATGTTGCAAAGTCAAACTTATTTTTATTAAATACAGTATCTTCATAACAATTGAAGTTAATATAGTTATTGATTGTGGAATAGAATTGAAGCATAGAATTTGTACTCCATAATATTCAGGCATTCTAGCTGAGCTCACCCACGACCCCTGTTTCCACTTTATAATCTTTTCAAAATAAACTTTAATGGCAGAAACTAATGCCACTGAAGTTGTTTTTTTCTTTTCCCCTTTATTTTCTTTATCCATTTCTTTCTTTTTTCTTTTCTCTTCAAGAAGAAGGGTGGGTGGCAGTGTTGTGAAAGGCACCTGGACTGGAAAAGTACTATTAGAAAACAACTTGTGTCACCACCACTAGTTCTAACAGCATTCTGCTGTAGATACTGAATACTAATATGCGCTCTACAGAAACCCACTTAAAAAAATCAGAGCTTTCTCAACCATGACTGGATRATTTGAGTGAATGCTTTCAGTAGTTCAAATAAAAGAAACAGTAGGATTAACACAGGGCTCATGTTTTTAATTTGACCTAAAAAGTTACTTTACATATTTGTTGAAAGACCAAACAAAGAGCACTCGTGCTGGTAAAGGCGCTCTCATTGTAGAAAGTACATTACCAGGACAAAGTGTCATGTGTAACAATAGTGCTCTGCCAACAAAAGTGCCTGCCTCCTTATCGGCTTATGCCTGAGTATACTAAGCTGATTAAAGGCCAATACTGATTATTTACATTTCTGCAAAAATTGGCCTAATTTGTTGGCCAACTATTCATTCCATCCACATTTATTTCTAAGCAATTACAGCACTTTGTAGCTCAGATGAAAGACATTTGATACTTTAATTTTAGTTTGTTGTTCATTATATGCATGACAAAAGTCTGGTTGGTATTTTTGATCACAGATTGAATCCAACAAAAATTTTATCTAAAATATTATATAAAGATTTATGATATGACACCAATAAACGGTGCAAACGAACGCCTTGCGTTTCTTGGAGTGTGTATCACTCACTCCCTAAATTCCAGAGTTTTAGACTAATTCCATATTGAGAAGTGATGGAGCTGCTTTTAAAAAAGCGCACTCTCTTGCAATTTTGCTGGACATCTTTTTTAGAAAATGTGTTGTGGATGACTCTCAATACCAGCCCAAAGCTTCGTTCAGTATCTTTAAAAATAGCTGAATTGTTGCCGTTTTTAATCTTTTTAATGCCTGATAAGCTGTGGCAGTCATCTTGATTTTTTTTTACTCCAAAAGTTGGTGATTGCTTCAGTGATTCACGGAATTTACGGTGAAAGGTAGAAACAAACAAGCAGAGGCTCCTCCCTCGATGATAACCTTTGACCTCGCAAATATTTGAGAAGTTCTGCATCTTTACTGTGTATATTTTTTTAGAATGGTGCATAAAATGTAGAAATGTGTTTATTAAGTTAGAGCATATCGTGATGAAGCGTTGCACTGTTTGCATGTTTAACCCTTTTCAATTTCACCTGACAGCAACTTCAATGGCAGCACAGATGGTGGGCGGGTGTTAGTAAATTATCAATAGGGGTCCATCTGCCATGCTCAGACTCTGGGACTGGGTCACTGGTTGGCTTTAGGGTTTCTGCTTTGGCTTTTGTGCAAAGGGGCAGGAAGACGGGACAAGCGTGTGTTTGTGTGACGGCCGTTCGCAGAGCGTATCATCCCCTGATGACTGAGGCTCTGCAGGATTAAGTCGGTACTTGCAGGGAGCACCGTTTATCCTTGTGGGATGTAGGCTAATGAGGCATAGGCACCTGCTCAGGCACAAGTGCAAGTGTAAGTTAGTGGGCGTGCACTTCAGCTAATGTGTTTATATAACTTGCGATTTGTGTCAAGAGGTGTGAAATGGGTAAATAATTGGGCGCGCGGCCATGTTTGATTTAGCTCTTGTGTTGCTTTTGTTGCAGATTTTCTCTGCTTGCTTTTCCTCTCAAGCCCCTGGACACGCGGAGAAGGTCGTCAGATTATCAAAGTTCACCTTTAATCACATTCCCTTCCATTATTTTCTACCTTGTCCACTCACTAATGTGTTTCAGCTTTGATAAACTCAACCAGTCCTCGCTTTTTGCCAGAGTGATTCATCAGTCTAGCACTCTGCTTTTGGATACCTTTTTATAAAAATGTAAGAAGAATTTGTTAGTCATCATACCTGGACTAAACATGTTTGCATTAGTTTTTTATAGTAAAAAAAAGGATTATTCACCTGTCTCGCTGAGCAGAGGCAAAAGCTACACTGCAATACTGTTTTTTTTCTTACTGCTARTGTTTGCTCAATCKTTCTTTCCTTTTTTTAGACTTTTGTTCCTCCCACTCTCCTCCAGTTAGAACAGTTAAAAGCACCTGGAGGTGTGCGGTGTTGCTGGACCAATATAGGAGTTCTCACTCAACTACTGCCTTGATGCACAGTCACATATCCAGCTATGATTTGCCTTATATTTTTATCTTTAAAACCTTCCTAAAGCGGCCATAAAAACATGCTTGTTGGCCCAAACTTTGAAGTTTTAGCCACAAATAGATCAATAAGATAGATACGTCTTAAGTTTTGCAAAAGGGTTGTGGCTACTTATCGTACGACAGACCATCCATCCATCCATCCATCCATCCATTTTCTTCCGCCTATCCGGGGTCGGGTCGCGGGGGCAGCAGCTTCAGAAGGGAGGCCCAGACCTCCCTCTCCCCAGCCACTTCTTCCAGCTCCTCCGGGGGAACTCCAAGGCGTTCCCAGGCCAGGAAGTATGCGAATGCACTCTGGAATTATACTCTGCACTTTTGTGTTTATGTATTATAGTTTAGCC
>NW_013952480.1:741508-743751 GCF_001266775.1 Austrofundulus limnaeus
GGCTTAAGAGTGTGACCCCCCTGTAATTGGAGCACACCCTCCGGTCCCCCTTTTTAAACAGGGGGACCACCACCCCAGTCTGCCAATCCAGGGGATTGACCAATACGACAGACCAATACGTACAATAGTTTAAAGATAATTTAATTGGGGGTGCTACTCTATGTTAGCAAAATCAATAAATTGCATCCCTCTGTGTACCACTTTGGACTGTTTTTCATGGTAAAATTACAGCAAAAATACTTAAGAATCCCTCACAGTGGCAAAAAATCAAGAATATCATCTCCAAATGGTTAAAACACACACACATTAAAAAACCAGTAAATCAAAATAGGTTTTGCATGAATTATAAACAGGCCCCTCCCTCAAAGACTTAATTAGGCCTTAATAAAWTGGCTATGCAAAAAAAACATTTTCTAATTAAAATGTTTAATGTGTGTAAAAAGACGTCGACGCAGTTTGAATACTTATAAAAGAAGAAACTTGCATCAAGAGAATTTAGTTTGACTAATCCAATTAAAGTGGAATAAACTCAGACTTTGTATAAAATATCTGTAAAAGAAATTGTGTTGACTCATCCTAGATGTCATAAAATTGTGTGGAAAGTGTTTATTTCTGATCATTGAACAAGTTGCCCTAATAAAATCTGCAGTCTTTTGTGGATCGATGTTTTCGTCGAACAACTCAACACTGTTTTGTGCGAAACGTTTGACCAAATATCTCAAATTTGTCMGACGAGCATTTAAAGAAGCAGTTAGGCACAAACTTGAACAAGAGGTGGGGGAGAAAAGAATAGAGACGAATAAAGGCGACTGTGTGAGTGAGATATGAACAGACCAGGGAGTGGAGGGAGGGAGGCGGCGCTGGTGATTTTTTTAAGATAAAAATTGGTGGCAAGAACACACCAGAGGTGGAATAAGTCCTGTCTCAATGGGAGTTCAATAGAAATGACCATCTGTGTTTGTGCCAGTGTGTACCATGCTTAAGCAGGCTTTTCAGTTTAATTCTACTATTATTAGCTGGCATGAGAGCTGACGCTGCGGCTAGACTCTCAGAGTGGACGCTCTGTACCATAATCCTGTAGTTTGCATTTATGGATCTCTGTAGTGTTTTTACATTTTTATTAAAGCCTGTTTGTTTTTCATTTTGAAAACCAGAGATTTCCGGCTATAAACACCCAGATGCCTCTCAAATATACAAAAAGAATCCACGTCTTTTCTGTAACAAGACAAGCGGCTAGTCTTTGCACTCCATGCCCAGACATGTTTTTTCACAAGAGGAAGGTCTGACATGTTTTTTTTCTTTTTCTTTTTGATAGTCAGCTTCCTCTTTTCATTTGCATAGAATGTCTTTTTCCTGCTCTGGTTAAGAGGAGAAAGGAGTCCAAATCAAAAGCTGCCCTTCCACCTAGTGGTGATAAGGCCACAGTGCGTCAAGCTTAGGCAGATTAACGAGAGAGGCGGGGGCAGGTAGGCAGTGCAGCATTGGCATTGTCTTTGAGGCTGATTGCATTTTCCACAGAGGGCAGTTGTCTGTTCTTGAACTGAAAATAGCACAACGCTCTTGTTTTTCCTCCCTGCTCTCAGATTTGCTTGTTCAGACGATGCTTTTTATAGCGTCTTATATATAGGAACCAGTCCCAGGCACAAAAACACAACCCATTAAATCTAAAATATCTATATACATCACTAGGAGATGACACAAACATCAACTGGGTCCATTTAGATACAAATGGCAGTAACAAAATGGCCTGTTCAGAAAACATTGCTCCCACACGCACATCCAGGCTGATGGCCAAATGAGTAATCATCTCTGCAGGTATTCAGTCTGTGTGAGTGTATGTGTTTTTATTACTTGGTGGGGACAATGTTTGACCATTTTCCCAGTACGCATCCTTGTGAGGTCCCACTGTTCCTTATGAAGACAAAAGCCCAGTCCCCATTGTCGGAAATACTGTTGGTGGKTCAGGGGTTTGGGTTAGGTCTAAGTTGTGAATTAGCTTTTTAGGATTGGGTGTGTAATGGGGTGGTTAGGTTTTGAGTAAAGGGTCAGGCTTTAGAAATAACCAGTAAATCAATGGAAGTCAATTCAAAGTCTCCACGAGGATAGAAAAACAAACGTGTGTGTGTTTGTGGCCTTGTTTTTCCTACATCGTGGGGACAATTTTCCCCAAAACACAGCCTCGTGGGGACCGAACGTGCATCGTGGGGACTAATGCCCAGTCCCCATGGGTCCAAATGCTAATT
>NW_013952480.1:743784-748451 GCF_001266775.1 Austrofundulus limnaeus
TGCCTGGTCTCCACGGGTCCAAATGTAAATAACGGGTGAGGGGTTGGGGTTAGGACAAAGGTGTGAATTGAGTTTAGGTTTGTTTTAGGGTCAGTGAGGTTAATTTTAGGGTAAATGGTCAGGGTTAGGCTATAAAATTTCAAAAAAATGAATGGAAGCCAATGCACGGTCCCCACGGGGATATACAAACCAGACCTGTGATTGTTTTTGTCCTTCAGTCTCAGCTTTGTAGGCTAACGCTTGTATTAGATCCTATTATGTGTCATGATTTACACAAGAATAGATGTGTTCCCTGCTGGATTCAAACTCATAATTGAGGTCTCAGACTTGCCTCTATTATTGCACTAGATGATGATTTTTTTTTTCTAATCTCATCTCCTTGTTTTTTTCGCCCACGTAATCCACCTATTAGCTACGGTTAGAAGAACTACTCCCTTTTATTTGTCATAAACTTCCAGCATCTGTTTCTCCCAGGTCCAAGATGGGCTTCCTGGAATTTGGGCATCTTCATTTGTATCCGCTGCGCTGGTATTCATCGAAATCTAGGGGTCCACATCTCAAAGGTCAAGTCCGTCAACCTGGATCAGTGGACACAGGAGCAGGTTCAGGTCAGTACTGTTAATCCCAAAGCCTTTATTGATTTCTAACACAAACATCATTCTTGAGTGTCAAATAAAGCATTACTGTTGTTATGAAAAGACAGCATTAGGGTCATATTTATAAATAAGCTAATTTTTTCATTAATACTCTTGAATAATGTAAATTTGTGTTGCTTTTGGTGACCTTAGTGCGTTCAAGAAATGGGAAACGCCAAAGCCAAGCGTCTCTATGAGGCTTTTTTACCCAAGTGCTTCCAGCGCCCTGAGACCGACCACGCCGCAGAGATCTTTATCAGGGACAAGTACGAAAAGAAGAAATATATAGATAAGGTCATCGACATCCAGATGCTTAGGGTGAGTTTGTATACACAGGTTAAACATAAAGGTTGGGTCTTTGTTTCAAGAAGAATCATCCAAATAAAACTCTTGGACAATAAATGTTTTATGCAGCCTTGAACGTCATCATTTAACCTCAAGAACGTTAGTCTATTTGCTTTGTCTTTCCAGAAAGAAAAGAGTTGTGACAACATCCCCAAGGAACCAGTTGTGTTTGAAAAAATGAAATTGGTAGGTGCATTGTTCAGCGTTCTATCTTAGACCCTGTTTACATGAGGCTGGTCTCTAGAAATGCTAATGTTTACTGGGGTGAATACACAGAAAAATCATTTGTTTATATAGAACCACTGCAGTGATGTACCAGGCAGGGTTGCCAAATRGGACTATTCCTTTAAAATTGCCGAACCGCAGCAAAGAACTTGCAGTTTCACCCAAAACTGGCATTGTGTAAACGGGGCCTAATTTTATTAGTAACAATAACTTGGCAGATTGACATTGTCGTGTTTAAAAGTCATTGCATTCACATCTTTTTGTCAGGGCAGATTTGCTGCATTAATTCTATTGATTTTTCTCAGAAAAAAGACGTCAGTCCGARGACAGACTCTCAAGCTGTTACAGATCTGCTTGGACTGGGTATTATAAACTTCCTTACATGCACTTCTTTTATCTGTGTAATGACTATTCTGAGTTATTTCTTTGGTAAGAAAGCCACAGTACATATATTGCCTCTACATTAAGATATAAAATGTGAGGTTTAATTTGATTAATGGGTTTGAAAATGGAGGTTTGATAAATGGAACAGTTTTAACTATGGCTGTTGTTCCATCTACCTTCCATTAGATCCTCCTGCTCAGAGTCCTGCGGTGTCTAATGGTGGAGGATGTGTTCCAGACAGCAATGAAAGCCCCGTGGTGTCTAATCCAGCTCACACACACCCTGCCCTGGATCTCTTTGCCTCCTTCCCAGCCCCATCCCCAGCTTCTTCTACTAAAACCACGGTAGTAGACAGAAGTAGTAATAGTGGGTTCTTTATATCTACTTCTGCTGCATGTCTATGATATGACCTTTTTATGTAGAATTGTAGTGAAGTTTAGGATAAAGCTGTTTTTATAATGTGAATGCTGATTGAGATGATACATTTTTTTCCATACATTTTTTGGCATGTATCCCGTTCCACAATTTTTGTGCTATTTGCACAATTTGTACATAAAAAAATGTTCAGCTCCTTCAGGACATTCTGGCTTTTGGTACTTCAGCTGTTTATACTTTTTGAAATATTTAGCTTTAWRTGACCATTTTTTTYCTYATARAAAACGAATAGAGCTGTTTTCAGCATCCTTAAAACCCTTCAAAATCCTTTTACATCTTTACTGTACCTTTTTACCTTTTCCTCCGGTTCTGCTTTTTTAACTTTGTGCTAATTTCAAATTTGTGATATTGAGAATTGCATTGTCATTCAAAGAAATCAATATAATGTATTGTGATCAAKCTAGTGATTTACACCCGTACCTTTTAGCTACTCTTCTGTTAATTTCAGCTTTTTGGGCTTCTTTCAGCCATTTTAAGCTTTTTATGCCTCTTTCAGCTGCTTTCAGCTAATTTTAGCCATTTTCTGTTTTTTAGCAACTTTTTCACTATTTTCAACTAATTTCAGCTTTTTCAGCTATTTTTTTGCTACTTTTCTACAAATTTTAGCTGCTTTAGCTATTTTACATTTTAAATTGCATCTTTTTTGAAGTACCCTTTTTTTTTGGCTGATTTTTTGCTTTTGTTCTACTTTCAGCAAACATGAGCGGTTCGAATTTAACTTGCATTTCATTTTGTTATTAAACATTTTCAGTAAAAAAGTCTTTCAGCGTTAAGCATTCACACTGCATTTTTGCAGGAAATACGAATGATCTCGTTGAGTTTGTTTTAAGATCGCATTCCCTTGACCTTTTCGGTTTGTTTTTGTTGCCATCTGTGCCGTCTGTTTTCCCTCCTCCAGCCTGTTTCCAGCTCCTTGCCTCAGAGCAGAGTGACTGCCTCAGTGCCTGAAAACCTCAGTTTGTTTCTGGATCCGAAACCCAAGTCGGAGGAAGGCGCTGTCAAGAAGCTGTCCAAGAATTCTATTTTGTCTCTGTACGCCTCCACCCCCTCAGTGCACGCCAGCAGCATGGCGGCACATGGTGAGATCTGCACAGATTTCTCTCAGGATAATTATATTATATTCTTTGAACATATTTATAATTATTTTCAGCAGGTCTGTACATGAACCGAGTGGGATACCCGACGCATCCGTATGGTCCGTACCATTCTTTAGCCCAGGTGGGTGGGATGGGAGGAGCCATGATGCCATCGCAAGTGGCCATGATGGGACAACAGCAGAGTGGCATGATGGGGGTTCAGCAAAACAACATGATTGGAGTCCAACAGAACTGCTTGATGGGACAGCAGAATGGCCTAATGGGTGCTCACATGGCACAGCCTGGCAGCGTCGTGGCACCGCCCTACATGACGGGGATGAGCCAGGGCTTGATGGGACAGCAGCAGAATGGAATAATGGGACAGCAGCAGAATGGAATAATGGGACAGCAGCAGAGTGGCATGATGGGACAGCAGCAGATGGGAGGCTTGGCTACGGGACCTCATCAACAAGTTTATGGAGCRCAGCAAAGCCAGCAGCAGCTTCAGTGGAACATCAGCCAGGTGTGTGTATTAACTCTGGATCGGGTCCGTTTTGAACACCGTGACTGTGCCGCCGCTAACAAAAAGTGCGTTTGGTTTCTTTCCAGATGACTCAACACATGGCTGGTGCGAATCTCTACAACACCAGCGGCACGACGGGATATGGCAGCAGCACCGGCAGTCCCGCAGCTCCAGGTTCAGCACACATGACGGCACACGTTTGGAAATGAGCTCACAGAAGCTCGGTATCTTCAGGAACGGGTGGGGAAGCAGTTGGATCAGACTCCACATGAAACATTGTCAAAATCAAGAGAGGAGGAGGCAGGTGTGAAGAAGAGTGGAGAAACAACGACTACCTCTCTTTCTTTTCTCTCTCTGCCTAAGCTTCCTCTGGCCATGTCATCCATAGAGCCATGATCTGCAGAATTCCATGTTTGCCTTCAGGACATGTTGGTTCTCCAACCAAGAAAACAGGGTTCAGAGGCCACCGGTTAGGACTCTGCATCTTTTTTTGTCGAGCCATTGTGTGGAAGTATGCGTGCCCTTAAATCTGCAACTGCTTTGTTTACTGAGAACTTTTCAGTTTTTTTTTTTTGTTTTTGTTTTTAAACAAAGTGCCGAAGTTAAGCAGAGCAATTTATATTTGATTCCATAGAACCTAATGAAATGAGACATAAAATTAGTAATGCAGTGAACTATACACTATCACATTTATTCAAAAGAAATGCTACATTTTAGCATGAATAATATATTTAATGAGCAGTTAAAACAGTTATGGCATGTACATTGCTTAGGGGCTTATTACATCAAATCTAGTCTATTATTTAAAGTATATTCTTACAGGTTTAAGAAGAGCTGCTACTACTTGAGCGTTATTACCTGATGCGAGTCACAAACRGGAACTCGTTGAGCTGGAGTCCAGTTGAGACAGATATAAAACTTTCTCATTGTGACCTAATGCTGCTTGTGTTCTCACAGAAATATATTAAGTGGCAACAAAATACAGATCAATAATAAAATGAAAGGCAGCAGAAAGAAGAAAAAATCTTATTATATGTGTCCCTT
>NW_013952480.1:749247-758403 GCF_001266775.1 Austrofundulus limnaeus
AATTCTATCTGTATCATCCCCATCATTCGTTCTGTCTTTACCCAAACAAAAAAATGTAGGATCATCTGCAAACAGACCACATTTTAAAAGTCCCGACATATTTACCAAGTCATTTACATACAAAATAAGAACCTTGTGGAACTCCACATGTGATTACAGAGTTCAGATCTTACATCATTTACTTGTACAAACTGTTTTCTACCTTTTAAATAACTTGATACCCACTGTAGTGCTGGTCCTCTAAAACCATATCGATTCAGCTCTCCAAGAAGAATGCTGTGGTTGTGTTGAATGCTTTCTTCAAATCAACATAAACACTTACACATTTCAATTTGCAGTATGTAATAATTATAGTAAATTGATTTATGAAAAACTTGTCACTAGATTTATATAATTTTCATTGAACCAGTGTTAAGATTTGTTTTAAAATAATTGATTGCCAAAAACATTCAAAGGTTTTAAAATATGTGGTACTTAATGGCTCACCACTCAAATTATCCACTCAAATTGCTGTTAAACTATGAGGACTTAGCCATTATGCTGCTTCTTGGCATAATAGGACTTGAAAATTATAATTCTAACATTGTCCAGAAACAAGCGCAAATTTTTGAGTGTTTACTCCATATAGGGCCAGTGGAGACAAAAGTACAATATATCTAAATATTTAGTTCTTCTAAAAATTATTCATACTCTTGAATGTTTTCATGCTTTATTTATAAAWCAGTCATGGTCCATTATAAATTGGCCATCTTTACAAAAAACATCAAAATTCAAACGCTTGGCAAGTTTTTCCTTTCTGGTGATGAGAATTAATATGGCCAGTGTTTCTTTTAGTGCATAACAAAGCATCCATCCATTACCATAACCATGCTTCTTTCTTTTTCAGGGTCATGAGGTAAAGCAAGCCAAGTACATATTAATGTCATTTATTAAAAAAGCAGAACAAATTAGTTCTAATGGTTTCAATATTTAATTTATTTTAAGCTTATTTATTTATTTATTGTTGCTCTTTTGTTTTAGCACCTCCCCTTGCCAATAGAACAAAATGGTCTTTGTCTGATAAATTTGGGATTTATTTATTTATTTTTTTTATCTTTTCACATCCAACATTCATCAAATGGTTTTGAATATAAATGAATCTGAATATGTGTCCGGATTCATGAAGGATATTTCCAGGGTCAACCCTTTCAGCTTAGACATAGTACTGAAGTTTTAGTTTGGACCATTATTCTGTTGCAGAAAGCATCGTTCCTCCTGATTTTCATCAAACGTAATTTAATTTCATCAAACATTTGCTGGTTTGTAGTTGAATTCAGTCTTTTTCATGTAATATTCCCAGTGCTACATTCTGCAAGACTCGACCAAAGCAGGTGTTTCGTTTGCAAACTTTATCTTTTTATCTCCTCTGTTACACTCAAAAGCTACAGATTTTCCTGTCTATTTTTTTTTAATTTGTGCACTTTAATCACTGTAATTTTTTGGTGATGCCAAAACCAAGATTTGCTTCTGTTGAGGTTTTCAGTGTGCATGTAGTTGCAGTCTTCTAAYGATGGTATGCTTTATCTGTTTGTCATTTTTGCAGGGATTAATGTTCGAATTCTTTTGTTTGGACCGCTAGGACAAGTAGAAAAATCACCATTATCTTTCCTTGTGTATTTAGAGTTTAGTATTTAAGGATTACCCACTGAAGACCCCTATCAAAGTCATCTTAAAACCTTAGTTTTTATGGGTGACTCTTATATAATTTTAATTGAAAAGTTTCCTTAAGTGTTAAGTATCTAGACCCACACTGTAACAAAAGCTAGAGCAACAAAGCCTATTTAAACATTTCTACATATTATCAGAGGGCTTCTTTTACCATCGAACACTGTCAACATCTAAGTGTTGGAATATTTGAAATCTAATTTTGGGAAACCAAAGATCAGCACTAGCTTTATTTAGGGTGTACTTCAGTGTTCTCGTTTTGTTAGCTTGTGGGAAAAGTGCGGTTCAGTTTTACGTTCGGCAATGCAGTTCACTGTGCTATCGCCTCCAATAGTGGGAACACTTAAATGAAAACAAAAAAATAAAAACAGAAGATTGCATGCACTGTCATCACATAAGTGCTCACACGCCTCGAGTCAAACATCYACTTTGTGCAACAGTGGCCTCAATGTCCAATGTCTGTAAACAGAAGACAAAAACGCACAAGAGAGAGTTGGATATTTCCACTGAACTGCATGAAGCAAATGTGTATCCAGCTCCGATTGTATGTTTGGATCTTCTCTCTGCTGTATATATTGATCAGTTGTGACTCAGACCAACAACAACAACAACAACAAAAAAAAAACTAACAATGAATGTGGTGTCCTGAATGTGTTCATGATTGTAAGGGCTCGTTTGGAGTCTAAAACCTGAGTATTGCTGCCAATTCTGGTTTTATGGTTGTTGTTTTTTTWTATCTTAAGGTCCAGAAGTGGACTTGTGTGGCCATTAAATGTTTCGTGGTTGAAAGCCTTTTGTCCATTTTTGGTTGAACGTGTCCAGAAACACTTCTAATTTGGCAAAGTGTAAAGCTGAAAGAGACAACAAACCTTTTAATGACAGAAATATTATATTTTCCTTTCTATCCTGACTCCCCATTAAGTGTTATTATCATTTATAAATGCATGAAGCCATTTCTGTTGTCATTTTTTAGGTTTTAGGTTGCTGCTTTTCATATGAGGAACATATACCAACYAGTAATGTAAAATATCTGTTCTTTCCTACTATCTCATTTTAATTTAGCCAACATGGGGCAAATTAGGCAACGTTGTCACAACAGCAATCTGGAGTGTTTTCTGTAATCTGAAAACCAGTAAAGGAAAGTATCTTTTCACCGACTCATCAGTTCAGCTGTTGCACATTTTATTTATCAGGATTTCACCCTTTGTTATGTKTTAATCAACAAGATTCTGTTCTGCGAGCAGATATTTTAGCTTTGTGTTTTTTCTCATTCTTTGATTTTTCTGTCTACAGAACTTCAATCAAATTGACCAATATTTAAAACATATATTTGTTCTTGTGCAAAAAGAGGAATAAATATTGTTTAATAAATTACGCATATTGTACTGCGTCTTTATTCGCCGCTCTTTTAAATTCACCAAATCTCTTTTGTTGTTTTTGATTCTAATTATTTCCGTGTATGTGTAAGTTTTAGGAAGCAGTGACACAAATAAATGTTGTTTTGTATTTATAAGATATAGAAATGTGGGGGGAAAAGGAAATAGTTTTTGTTCTACAGCAGCAGAAATGGTCATTTCCACATGAAACTCTTTATGGGGCTGTTACCTGAGAGGGCGCTATTGAGCCATATTGAAGTGCCAATGAGAAACTCCTAAAATAGAAAAAAGTTTCATTACTTTTTACATGTGTGCAAAATGTCAGCCTTTTTTTTTGTACAATCAAAGAGTTGTATGGTGTGTGTCATCTGTCTGTCTGTCAGTCCTGTCAGCTCAACTCTTAAACCTTTTAAAGGAGTTTGATGAAACAAGATGGGAAGCACCAAATTTATTTATCCCATCTGGTTGTGTGACTAAAACAAGGGGAAAAACATGTTTAGAGGCTATAAAAGTTTAAATATAATGTTTGACTGTGATGTACAAAGTGAGTCAGAAGTCACAGGACACCTTACATAAGAGAACATGACACAAGAACCCCAGCAAATAAYGGTTGAGGGGCCTCATATTTTTAGGTTGATGCTAGAAGCTCTAGCTGTCAGATGTGATGTATTTCCATGATGAGTTCAAAGGAATTGTCTATTAATTTACTAATTATTCAGGACAAAATTTCACAAATTTACATTTAAAAAAACAACTAATTTTGTCATCTGATAGAGTTCACACTTCAAACGCACTCAATTTATTTCTCCACTAATCAAAAGGCACCAAGATTTTTTAATGACTTGTTCTCATTTTGGAGTTCCTGAATTTTTATTACTTAATTCTTTTTTTGTTTTAATAATCTGCTTAATTTAATAGCCTTTTTATTTTTATTCATTCATTTATGTCATTCATAAAAACAACAAATCCATTAAACAACCAAGTAAATAAATGACTGAATGAAAAGGGTGCAGAAAGAAAGAACTAATATATCTGCCCCTTATTTAAAAAAACAACTTAAACTTGAACAATCTCCATATTTGAGAAAAGAAAATCAAAATTAAAACTAGAACAAAACAACATAAATATTCCTATATTTGTTCACCCCCCCCCCCTGTTGTTTTGTACTTGTGTAACTAAGTTATGATGGATCAAGAGCAAGTTTTTCAATAAATGATAGGTCCTGTCACCCATTACATGCTGAGGTACTCAGATATGTCATTTTCCCTTTTCTTTTCGAAAATTTTGATTCTCTTTTCTAACTTTTTAAACATTGCAAGTCATTTTCTTAAACAACATTTAACACTAAAGAGAAAATACATGTCCCCTCCTTTGCTTTTTGAATATGTCATTATATATTTATATTCCAAGAAACTTATTAAATACATGGAGTATGCAAAGTACTCCAATATAAAATTATTGCATACATTAAAAGACAAAAACTATTTAAATTTTAAATGAAACACACTGCCTCCTAGTGACAAAGAACTCTAACTGCACTATGAGATTCATCAAATACAACAGGACCTACAAATCACTGGACTTGACAAATGTAGGTGAGTCAAATAAACTTTATTGACTTCGCATCCAGATGTTAAACAGGCATGCAAATACAGGCGTATGAATCTGAAATTGTTTTTGTTTGGTTTTTTTAACCCCAGTTTGGTTCTATTGTTTTTTTTCTTCCTTTTTTACAAAACTACGTGCACCTCAAGTAATCAATTTTGCTGCGTACAAACCACAAAAATACCAGTTTTACATTATCAAATACTGCACATAGAAAACATTTACAAAGCACAAGTATAAAATTACAGCTCCCTTTTTGTTTGTTTGTTTGTTTGTTGTGTTACTGGTTTACCACAAACTACATCTTTCAATCACAGTCTGTTTCTTTTAGCGTCTTTGCGCTGCCAACACTTCTCAGTGGAACGGTTAAGGCCGGGGTYGGAAAAGACAACCGCTCATTTACCAGCACCGGTGGATTTAGGGTACAAATTTGTGATTTTCAGAAGAAGCTTTCTTGTGTTTTTGCTTGATGTGCTTGGCAAAATCTATTTGGTCCATTTAAGATGAATGAATCTAAACTTCTACCTTATTTAAACTTAGACCATTACTGTATATTTAAGCTTTTGGGGGTAAGGGAGGGGCTTGATAAGATRAAAGGTTGTCTTGACGGTTCAGATGGAAGCCATGTTGGCCTTAAAAATAGTCCCAGCAGAGCAAAAAGGGAGGAAATGGCTACGAAAACGTAAGCTGTGATCGTTGATGTTTCTCGACGTGGATGAAGTGGGAGAATGTTCAGCAGCAAGAAATCCCARTAAGCCCTCATTAGCAGTTATTGTCTGCTCCGTTTATGCTGACAGCTGTAACTCAATCGAACAGCCACGTGGAATGCATGCTTTAAAAAAATAAGAATAATGAAATTAAATCTGCTGTGCATTAGGGCTATAAAAATATCGAATATATACACACAATGCTGTCCATGCTCAAATGAGTCGCTTCGAGTGCTTTCAGGTTTTGGACTTTTATTGTCTCAAATGGCACTCTTCCAGCTCTAAAAGTCGAGAAACTGAACTAACGCCCTGGCAACAGTAGAGGCTACAGGTAATGCTTATTGCCAGAAGAAATATTTGTGGGACTGTAAGGCTAAGTCCATGCTACTTAAAGATTTCTACAGCTTTTTTTTAGACAATTATCTTGCATTTTGCACTCGCTCAAACCAATCCCCGTGTTTTCGCCGTCGCATCRTCGCGAAAGTTAGATTCAAGAAAAGGATCGTTATTTATCGTAAAACACCATGCTGCAAACGTTTGCTAGTTCAAAAGTACAAGCTTGAAAAACTTCAGTGGGGGAGGAAAGGGGGGCAGCAACGCTCGCAAACCGTCAGGGCGATTTAAATAAACCAAAACAGAGCCGCTCTCCGYCAGGACACGAGCAGTAAAACATACAGTACGGATAAAAGTGGCGGCCGTCCGAGGCGAGGCCGGAGGAAAGTCTTCAGTGACCACCTGTGACGACGATGAAAATAAGCACTCTAAGTGTAACGAGTTAGAAATACATTCATAAAACTATACATTTAGACTTTCAGTACAATTAGTACAAGCAAAATACATTTTGTCAAAACGTTCAGTTGTGTGCAACAATGGTGAAGCAATGTCTCCTAAATTAAGGCCATTGGAAACTGGTCGAGCCCTCATTTTTGCTAAAAGCTAAAGGCAGATTTTGCCTACGCTACCTCTCTGATTCCCCTCGCTAATAGTTCTGTCCTTACAAAAATAAAACATGTTCTCAACACAGTACTTTCAACGTGATTAAAGAAGGAGATTACATTTAAGTAAGTGCGTTCATGAGGTTTACATCCTACACATTTACATTCTTACAATTCATAATTCTGCTTACAAGATTCATGTTTTACATCCTCCTATTGTCGATAATTGATAGTAYGATTATTCCAAGAGAGAAACTTGCTTCATGCATCGTTACAGTGGGGGTGGGGGCTTAGGCTGCTTTTGGCTTCACAAAACTGTGGACTACACTCACAACCGGGTCACAATCTTGCAGGCAGGCYGCAGAGTCATCAATGGAAAACTGGAGAAATAATATGGGTTCATATTTGCTCAAGGTGTCGATAAATTAGTGCTGTTAGACTGTGAAAAAACAGATGTGATATGTAGGATCATAAGAGGTAATGGCATGCCATTTTAACATAAATTTTTTCATTTTCAAGATATCATCAAATTGGTTTATGAGTAGATTAAATTAAGATATCTCCATAACCTTCTGACTAGTATAAATGATTTACTATTAAGTTGTATGCAAGCTCCAATTCTTTTAAGGAATTTTGACAATAATCAAAAATACAGTTGTACATACATGTATCTCTAAGTCAGTCTTGCTGAGTTATTATTTGCTCAATTATTTGAGTTATTAATGGCAAATCCAGTGACGTCATTTGAGATATCTTGAACGGTATTTTGATCCATCAAATCAAACATATCTTGTTTTTCTGACGTTTCAGAACGTAAATGCAGATATCTTATATTACCAGTCAGGATGGTCAAAACATAGTTTTTTTCTAGTCAAAACTCATTTTAAAATATCTAGAATGTAATTACAGAAAGTTAGATGAAAACAATTTTGTGTTAAAATGGCCTGCCATACAGAGTGCCATAAAACTACACGGCTTGGATTGGATCCTTTCCATTATACTGCATATATTGGGTATCTTGCCCCATGTTGTGTGCACCTCCTACACAAGAAGGTGCATAATGTATGTATTCTTGAGTTTTCACAATACCTATAGGATTTGCATGTCAACGACCAAAAGTCTTCACAATCAGTCTGCAGCACAGTTAGGCCAAAGATTTCCTCGTAAACTACTCGCAGGAGCACCTACACTTTAGGTTGTGAGTGAGCCATTAAAAGACCGTGAAAGTAAAGATTATCCCCAATGAGGCCTGATAATCTCCAGGAACTTTGTTCATTTTCTTTTATAAAATATTAAAAGCTGTTCATATAAGATGATAAAGTTCTGAAAGGATCTTTGTCCTCATCTGTCTCAGTCATTATCTACAATAATACCCCACTGCCACCCAATAAATACGCCTCATCAATAAACACACACCACACTTTGAAGAGAGGGAAGAATCAAACTTGTTCTAACTGCAAAAAACAGAATGTTTTGCACAAATTGGGCAAAACATTCTCTTCAGAAATACACCTCATTATCTCTAATTTTGTTCACCTTTAAAAAGAAATGTGTTGGGTTAATCAGTGTACGAGAAACAGACATAAACAGTACAGCCTCAAACATTTGGTCTCACATGGGAAAAAGTGTTTTGATATAGTATTACATATATTAAATATTCATTTGAAGGATTATATTAATAAGAAATTATTTTCTTTTTTTTTCGATTTCACTTTACAGCTCATCGTCCAGCTTTTTTACCCTTGACACAATGTGAACAAATAGAGTTTCTTATATTTTAAACCATGCCAGCTGAATTAAAATATATAAAATAATATGAGATAAATGAAATTACTTTGTATATTTGACCATAAAAGCACATATCCAGCAGGGATTTGTTTGAAAACAGCAAACTGAGGACCTGGTCTTGATCGTACTCATTAGGGGTTAAATACATGATGAGGGGATGGGCAAAGGTGTCTATTGTCTCCCCCACCCACCCCCCACCCACCTTGTGTAAGTTGGGAGTTGTAGAAYGCCCTCTTTTCTTCTCAAGAGTGCTAAAATCTGAAACACTATAGATGCTGAGGAGACCAAACTGATGAGAGTAAAGGGCTCCACAGGTCTCAGACGATGGAACACACAGTGACAATAAATGATGCTTTAGAGCTAAACGCTATGAACTCTGGGAAAAAGACAACCCAGTGTGGTGTTGTCTCAGCTTGAGCACATACTGACATGTACTTCAGGAGTCTACTTTGGCTGCTACTCTGTTGGCACGTCTCTTTTGCCTTTTGATTGACTTTTTTAAGCTGTATTATAAACCTCAACAATTGAAGTATTAATTCGGGTCAGTCGCTGTAAACATAGAAACCTGTAAACAAAATGATTTCCAGCTTTTGAAAGCAATTCTTGTAGTTATTTTTTGGGTCATATATTTTAGTACTGTTCACATATTTGTGATTAAGGTGTTACAAATTATTATTATTATTTTATTATTTGCAAGAAAAGTACGACTGATGACTGTTTGGACTCAAAGCTAAAATCCTCAGAAGAACTGATCTGTTTCAGTTGATCTAGTACATCTCCAATAAGTAATAAAATACACTCTGTTTAGATTTCTAGCTGAATTTGAGAGATTCAGATGAATCTCTAACTCCTGTTCGACTGTATTTAATAAAAATGAAAACAAAATAAAATACAAGAAGCTAACAAGAGATAAAAGGTTAATTTAAAAAAATAATTCCTAATTTACAGTAAAGTGCCATCTAAAACGGAAATACTGAAGGATGCCTTCTCAACATATTGCACGTAGAACAAGTGCCATAATATGGCTGCGTACTTTATATA
>NW_013952480.1:758424-760397 GCF_001266775.1 Austrofundulus limnaeus
AAAAAAAAAAAAAAACCTCAACAAAGAATAAAAGAACCTCACCTGGAGCTATTTACATGTTTACACATTTACAGCAGGTTTCAGAGGGACAGACCAGCAAACACAAAAAGAGCCACAGGGTGAGTGCTCACCGTTTTCCCTCCCCGTGTCCAACACTGAGCAGGAAGAAGAATTTATGACATCAAAAACGAGGGAACTGGAAGTCCAAAGGAGTCCAGGTGCTGGTAGACAAAGTGAGCCCGTGGCGCCCGCTTGGCCGTGGAACACAAACCCCACGCCGACGAGCCTGATCCTCCGAGGGCGAAGGCAGCAGCGTAAATTCAGCAGCTGACCGACACTGTTCTCTTCGGCGGATAGCGGACCCCCTGACTCTCCAGACAAAGTCAAAGCAGCACTGCGCTCCTGCTCGCACCAGTCGCGGCAAGCGAAAATAAAAAGACTGAAGAACTTCAAAGTGTCTCGCAAGCAAACATGCAAACTGCAGCTGATACATGAGTAAAGACAAAAAAGTATTTAACTACCTATTCAGATATATCTGTATATAAACTCTGCCCTGTGAAAATTATAGAATAGCAGTGTTGCTACCTCACATAACAGCCATTATGTGAATATTTGCACTTGTTAGCCAGGTTTGTGTGTTTTACTTATAGTTTTGAGCTTATATGTGTAAAATTTGTTGTCTTTTTATTTATTTATATATATATTTTTTTGCATTACATCTAAGTCATTGACTCTGCTACATATTCATACTTTATATAGTGTACTACTTCACCTACTACTTATAGTAATAACAACAATAACAATTGCTTTGGTTTTAAAAAATAAAGTTTTTTCTCAGTTTGGCATAGAGAGTTTAGAAACTGGCATCGGGATGGCCCTGGAATGAGATGCGCAGGGTGTGGCACCGGGTGTGTGGTGAAATGCTGAAATGTGTGGATGGATTGGGGGAAAAAAAGGGAGGGACTGCATGTTCAGGTAATTTATGTGGATTTAGATTTTGCTGCTCATTTTGTCAGCTCGGGTTAATTAATGGGTGAAAACAGGAGCGATACTCCTTCCTGAAGGATACGGCAGCCTGGGAGTGTGTGTTTATAAGTGTATGCTTGTTGCGCTTTAAAGACAGTCGTCACGTGTAAACACCACCCGGGCTTGTGCCTGCTGAGTGTCTAGGTGCACGAGGGGCTGGTGGCGCTCTCCAGGGAGGACTGCGAGAGGCGTCTGGTGAGGGGTCCGATGCTGGGGTCTGCCAGGGAGGAGGTAGGGAACAGCTTGTACCAGCCGCTGACTGTGGCGGAGAGGTCCAAGTCCTCCAGAAGGATCTGGGCCATTCCCATGAAGCACTTGTGGTCCATACGCCCGTAATCCCCCCATACTATTACCTGGGGGAGACAAGACAGTGATAGCTTTACCAGCCTGTGTTGCAGAAGCTTGGAGTTGATTTTGGCACCTTAAAAAGGTAAACTGCATTGTCCTCAGGTCTGTATTGTAGAATTATATGGATATTTTTTAAAACTCTTTTGGCTCGGATATCAAACTGTTTCTGCAGGAATAACCAGGTAATGCAAAACTGATGAGAAATTAGTAATATATTCTGTATCTTACAGTACTGAAAGAAGAAAAGGCTTGAGTTTGGTTCAGTCCTTCTCATTACTGCTGCATAATTGTTTCACACAAAATACAGCATTTTAACTTCATGTATTAAAAAGGTTTTAAAAATGACAATTTTTGAAAAAAACAAGCTGGATCCTGAGCATGGTGCTTTTCCAGACGGTTTGCTAATTTTAGCACAAAACTCCTTCACCTCCAAACCACCCTCTAAAACAGTGGCTCCCAACGTTTTTAGACTTGTGTACCCCCTGAGCCATTTTGTCATGCCACTAGTACACTTTCAGTAAAATGTTATGATGATTCTCCAAAACTATAATGTACAACAACTTATTATTAAATGAAAATTATTATTTAACCCCCTAGAA
>NW_013952480.1:760951-764796 GCF_001266775.1 Austrofundulus limnaeus
CTTTCAGGACCTTGGACAGTGTGAAGGGCTGAAGGAACTGTCCAAGGTCCTGAAAGTGCTGGAATGTTTCAGTTCCCTCAATCCAAGAGCCACAGAGAATTGACTAATGATCTTTTTCTGTACTATGTCCTTATTTTAGCATCAGACAAATGGCTTTTTAGTGAAGTCTTTTTTTACCTGATTAGCTGGATTGTGATAAATTGTATCTCTAAGATTATAAATGAAAAAGTTGTTGAAATAAAGCACAAAAAATTAACACTAAAACATTTTACCAATTAGGTTATGCATGTTCTAAAAGCTACAGAAAACATAATTTGGAAAAAGTTATTTGTATTTTTATAAAATGATGTGTTATCTAACATTTTCCAATAAATGATGCCTGGCTTTGACCAAGTTTAGAATTTTGGCCCCCTTGTGAGTTTGACCCGCCTGCTCTAAAGGAGCCCGTTTCTGCCATCATAGTTTTATTTTGAAATGATTTTTAAGTGAAAAAAGACCACAGGTACTGCCAGAGTGCATGCAGATTCCTCCATGTTGATCCATAGGACTGGTAAAAATGAAAAACACAAATCTGGCTAACACAATGAGCAGGATAGAAATATCTTCAGCAGCATGATTTTTGCTAAGTGGACCATAAGTCATCATAAGTCTTCAAAATTCAAATTCTTTAGATATTGAATAACATATTGGAAGTCTACTCAATAAATAGAAACAAAAGCTGAACAATTTTATTCACTAGATGAATGAAAGATTGGCTGGAAATGCTAAAGATTAGAAAGACAAATTAAATGTCACTTACTTGTAAGACTTTGCCCTGAGGACTCTCATCAAACAACAAAGCCTGTTGGTAGGTGGGGTCCAGATTCTTCTTCACTACTTTGGTTTTCTTCTTCGCCAAGCACATTCCATTTTCTAACACATACACTTTCACATAGGTGGCTGGAACAGAACGAATAAATGAATAAATAACACTTCCCRCCAGGAAATAACAAAATAAACAGTACGGTAGTTTTAACAGGTCAGGTTAGTACCTGGTATGTTTTTGGAGCCTGGTTTTGGGGTCAACCTTCTGGCTTGGTTCACCTCCACCTCCAGCTGTCCTCCTCGGTCAACCATACCTATATGGACATCCCCTAAAATAAATAATAAATAAATAAAATAACATTAAATTACAAACTGGTTAATGTTAAAAACAAGGCAATGTCGGCTTGGTCTTTAGATGAGAATGCTTCTTGAAGCTGCAGTAGTTGATTTTTAACAGCAGAGGGAGTCAAAGAGCTATCAGCCTTTAACAACAGGCACACAAAAGAACTCTGAGCATCAAATATTTATTCCTTCTTCTGAATGAATACACAAGTATTGTGTGGTATTTTTAGATACAAAGGCACAGTTAGATGTAAGGGAAAGAAGGAAGTTCAAAAGRATCTGTCTCCAAACAACTTCAGTCACCTATAACAGCATAAATCATTAGAAAACAACATACTGTGTGAGGCATTCATACTGTCTTCCTGTGTTATTTTCAGTCTAACTACTTTTGCACACTTTGTGTTGTTTCAGCTATTCTTTTACTAAAACATCCAACTCAGCCAGGAGATGGTTGCTGTGATTTTTGGTTTTTGTAACTTTTATCCCACCATCCATTTTCTTCTGCTTATCCAGGGTGGAGTCATAGGGGCAGCAGGCTAAGCAGAGCGGCCCAGACGCCTCTGTTCACAGCCCCATGGGCCAGCTCAACACACCTCAACACTTTGGCTGCGCCTAGAAATTCTGTCCATAAAGTTATGAACAGAATTGGAGATAAAGGGCAATCTTGGCAGAGTCCAACTCTCACTGGAAATGAGTCCGACTTACTGCTGGCAATGCCGACCAAACTCTGGCACCAGTTGTACAGGGACTTAACAGCCCATATCAAAGGGCTTGGTGCCCCATACTTCTGGAGTACTTTAATCTTAAACAAATATGTTTTTCTCGTWAAATACATAAAGACTTCTTCAATTCCTTCAAAAACGTGTTTTTAGAAATCTGCTCTAGCACACTGGCTTTAAATTTAATTTATATGCCAGTGGTGTTTAGCAAGGCTTTCGCTCCTTTTTACTTTAACTAAAGTTCTACTACTTTTAGCTTCACGCTAACATTTTAGCTGATTTTTTGCTACTTTAAACTTTTAGCTAACTTACAGCATTTAGCAATAATATTGCTATTCTAGTTTTAGCTAATTTTCTGCTACATTTAGCTAGCTCTTTGCTACTTTTACCTAATGTTTTGCTCTTGTTAGTTCTGCTTTTGTAACAACTAATTTTCAGCTTTTTCCTGTTTCAAAAAAATGTAATTTCTTCAGTTTGGTCATTTCAGTGCAAATGCAACAAATGAAACATTAATGCTTTTGTTTTGATTGTTAATAAAGAATAGGACATGCTCGTGGCTTACCCATGGGGGGTGTGGCTAGTGTTTGCCTGCCCACGATCTGGGCGGGGCCAAGTCCATCCAGGAAGTCACTGAACTGGCTCTCAGGCCCCAGGCGTGTGGTAGGAAAGACAAACCTGATAAGGNGATGGATGGATGGATGGATGGATGGATGGAGCTAGTAGAACACTCACGTTCCATCAGAGCTATTAGAGTTGGTGCTGCCATCTGTAGACTCCTTGCTTCCTTGCCGCGTCACTCGATTCCTCATCTCCACAGCGATGCCGGTCTCTGTGCTCCTTCGGATGGTGCTACGAAGCTTCTTCATTCCACCATCTGAAAAACACAGAGGTCACATTTTAAAGACTCTTATTCCGGCAGGATTTATCATTAAGTATAAGAATCAGAGGAGGTATGCAGGATTAGTCATTCGGCTGCTTGGACACTTTGTGAATGATATGAAATGATCAGATTGATAAAGTTATAGTTGAAATGATTAGATCAGTTCTGCCAAACTGTTTCCTCAAGGTTTCACTTTTCAAAGCTTCTCTCCACCACTGAGGAGGAATTCAAATTCACCTTGAGAACACCCATCTCTCTACTATTTATTTTGAATCAAGCTCACTCAAGTGAGAAAGCAATCTCGCCTAATATCCTCTGGGATGTCCCTGCACTATTGAAAAATCTCTCCACTTTTCAGGTATTAAGACACCATTTTAAACTCACACACATAAAACCCATTCAGCAGTTGCTCCTGTGAGCAGGGAGCAATAAGTTTTTAGGACTCTGGTAGCTACAGTTGGCAGGTAGAAACCCAAAGCAGCAGCGCAGAAAGTGACAAAAAAAGTGAAAGACAACAGGGGAGGGGGGGGGGTGTATTTAAGCAACTCTGCTGACATGAGGTAAAACAGAACCAACAGGAGAGCAGCTGAACCCAGAAGAAGCTTTCCGTTTCAGGTGAAATGAGTTCACAGAATTTCACAGCAAACCTATGCATTTCTGTTAGAAAAGCTGTCTGCCACAAAGGATTTTAATACAAGTCGCCACTAAAACATGTTGCACAAAGCTAAATATGAGCAGTACATTGAAGTTGCAAGTACATAAACAACTTTTTACCAGAACCACAACCACAAAGAACTCTGCACTCAAGGTGTCTTACGCCGTTGCACTTCAGCTCGCTAAAGAAAGTGTTTGCTGTTTGATTTCTTCAAATGTGTTGTTTTAATATTTATTAAACAACAGTAAAACTGGTACACATGCATTTGAGCATGAAATATGTTAAGTTACTGCACTGTATGTTGGTTTAATAAACATACATAAACAGTAATACTCGGGGAGTTCCGGCAATATTGTATGGTTTCACCAGAAGTTTCCCAAATAGTGCCCTAACAAAATATAAAGCTTGTTATTGCCTCAACTCTACATGTGTATATATATATATA
>NW_013952480.1:766246-773795 GCF_001266775.1 Austrofundulus limnaeus
CAGCTCGACAATAGACAGACTCAGAGGCAGTTGTACAAAAGGTAAGTGTTTTTTATTTACAGACTGTTTGCTTGGATCCAAATCTGGAAGGGAAGAGGTCCTTGGTGAGTATTTAATCAGGTAAGATGAAGGTGAGTATTGTGGTGGAGAAAAAGATCTGTTCTTCTTGATATCAGGTGGAGGCTCGGCACTGAGGGAGAGGTCCAGGATTTTCAGGTGGGTATTCACAGGTTTGTCCAAGGCAGGTGAGTTCATTCCAAGACTCCACTGTGGCTGAGTGGTTAGGGGAGTCGTCCTGGAACCAGAAGGTCACTGGTTCGATCCCCCGTCCAGCCGTTGTGTCCTTGGGCAAGACACTTCACCCACCTTGCCTACTGATGGTGGTCAGAGGGTCCGATGGCGCCGATACATGGCAGCCCCACCTCTGTCAGTGTGCCCCAGGGCAGCTGTGGCTACAGTGTAGTTTGCCATCATCAGTGTGTGAATGTGAATGGGTGAATGTCTGTTAGTGTAAAGCGCTTTGGGGTCCGGAGGGACTTGAAAAGTGCTCTATAAGTTCAGTACCATTTACCATAAATATATATATATACGTAGCCTTTTTTATCTTTGCAACCATTGTTTTATTTAATTATAAAAAAGATTCTTGTTTTATTTAGAAAAGAAAAAGAAAAGAAAAAGGAATCATATACGGATTCAATCTGTGATTGTAGTTTAAATAACAAGTAGCTAATAGTACGTGAGTCACATGCTGCGTTGCACTGAGAAATACACCAGCTTCAACACAATGATTGTGTGTAGCTGCCTGTTATAAAATTACATTTCAGTTGAAGATGTTCTTACTCTTACTCTTACATGTGACTCTTACCTGTGCAACAACCTGCTACACAAACTGTGTAATACATGATATGTGCAATACACATATTCTAGAATACATGTACATGTATATCATAACTACTACTGTCATTGGTGAAGTACCATATGTACTGTATATACAGTATGATGTGCACCCTGCCTGCACTGTTCTGTTATTTCTGTTACCCAAATTTTGTTTTCTTTGCTATTTTTTTTATTATTTGCTGTTCGACATTTTGACTTTACACTGTAAATTTTTGTTTCTTTGTGAATCTACTGCAAACTGTGAATTCTGTATTGTCTTTTTTTAATTTTTATTCTTTATAGCGAGTCGAAGGGTTTCTTCTCATCCTAAGAATTTCATTGCATTGTTGACTCTTGTTAACATGCATATGACAAAAAATGAATCCTGAATCTTGGCAGGCTTGTGTACTTAGCTGTAAATTAGCGACAATGAGTGTCCACCTTTACTGAACTTGCTAATACTAGGATAAATCTGTGGTTATCAGAGCAAGAACAGGAAACAAGAAGTTCCTGGGTTTATGCCTCTGCGCAGCTCATTAAGGTTTCATCTGTGGCTGAAGGAGGAACTCGTTTATAGGAGCTCGGATGCTTTACCAATCTGTGAAGTCACTTAAGGAGACTTTTAACAAGCCGTCGTCCATTGTCACAGGGTAGGAACACACCCTGCTACTGCCATCGCGCCTTGTTAGCCTGAGCAACTCCAGTCTCATTAAGCATCCCTGCCATGCCCGTCTCATTGCCATGACAACCACAGACACCCTGCATCATCACCATCACTATGGAGATCAACAAAGGCAAACAAAGCCACTCGATGAGACTTCAGGGGGATTGGAGGCGATGAGGACGGAAGGGTTTTGGATGAGGGGGAGGAAGAGTGGCGCTGAGGAGCAGGAACAAAGGTTGAGGGGAGGCAGGAGAAGAAGAGAAAGATGAGAATGGAGGGATGGGGGGGTCCCACAGGTGTTTGTGAGAAAGAGGAGGAGGAGAAGGGTACTTTTTTATGATGCTTTCTATTTATAATCCTGCAGTCAAGTATATTTCCAACAGAAAGTAACTTTATAGCATTCCATGTATTTCTGCTGCTGTGACGACTCCCCCCAAGCCCCCTGCCTTTTTCATACTTAAAGTTTACACTTGTTTGAAACTCTTGCTCTCTAAAAGTACTTGCACATACCTGATGTATATAAAAACTATAATTAGACAAGTGTGTGTAAACTATCTTAAATAATCACAATATGAGTTTTTAACAGTTTAAGTGAACTCTTAACTCGTTGCCCCTCCTCTCTCATTAGTGCACACACCCCTCAAACAGTGCGAAGCAGTGAATTCTTCCTTCCTTTTTAATCCCCCCCCCCTCCTCCTCGTCTGCACTTTCCCTCCATTTGTTTCCATGGCAATGCCTTCTGCAATGCACCAAGAGCCCGGCCGGCATATTCGCTCACAAGCTTTTCCTCTCACTCTGGATCTTCCTTTGCTTTACATTGTCCTCTTCTAAAAGTCTTAATCCTTCATTGCCTTCTTTTCTCTCTCTTACTTTCCCTCAGTGTTTACCATTTTTTTCTTTCTTTCCTTCTTTATTATTATTATTATTTTTTGCGTGGCTCTTTCTTTAACACTTCTGTTTCCGGTCTGCTCTTCTCAACACTTAAAACAGTTTCTTTTTCCTCTTTCGCCGTTTCTTTGCGTTGGCTCTCGTCCAGATTTGTCGCGCAACTCTAATCTATTTACCACTCACTTATCAGTCAAAATAAATGATTCAGAGCATTATCTCCTGCCCTGTTGGTGAACTGGCTCTGTTAGTCCGTATAAATATCAAACACACACAGCCACACATCCTGGTAGAAGTGATTAGAAGTTGATCTGATTTGCGGCTCTAAAAATTGCATTACACTCTCTGCTAAAAGAGGGTCTTTCTGGGTCTTTGTGTGCCACCGAGCCGTTAAAGTGTATTCTGGTGGCTTCACAATGATCCCTTGCTCTTGTAAACACACTTATGAGTCAATGTGCAGCGAGTGTTTGCATGCTTGAAACTTTCTTTTTTGTGTGGGTAAATGAAACGGAAGGGGGGGGAATGGTGCAAGTTACCAGTTTGATAATCATGATAAGGAAAGCTTTGAGGAAAAATATGAGACAGGGAAATAATTACAACTCTCAGTGGTGACAATTAAAAGCAGAGAGGGAATAAAGACAGGTGAGATTAGTGAAAACGCCAGCAATGCAGAAAAATCTGTGTGTGTGAGTTTGAGTTCACTGAGCAGATCATTAAAGCCGCTCTGACATTTGGAGAGAACACTGATGAAGCCCCTCTCATTATATGCTGTAATATAGAATGCTGTTTTTAGACTCCCTGGCTGCGCCGACGTGCCTATTGGATACACCGGTGACGGCAACGGCCCGCCATGCATAGCAACAGTAACCAAGGACGGGTGTTGGAGATGAAAGGTCTGTTGGGGTATCTTTAACACCAGACTGCTGCTAAATCTGGAACCACAGGGAGCTTTAAGGTACAAGTTAACAAAAGAAGGTAATGCACACGTCCAAGTGATTCTGTTTATTGTTGTTGCCAATGGTGGGCACAGTTCCCCTAAAGCACTAAAGCACTAATAGGGGAACTATGGTAACTTCCTGATTAGTGCTTTAGGGCTTTTGCTATTTTTTTAAAATTCATTCAAATTTATGGGCTAAATTTAGAAGCACTAACTGAGGTCTACAAATGTTATTGATCAACATTATTGTCTACAGTTGAGGGTGAAAGCTGTCATGCATTTTGTTCAAATGCGTGTCACTTATYTACAAGGTCACATGTGTCAAACTCAAGGCCCGCGGGCCAAATGTGGCCTGCAGGTGACTCCCATTTGGCCCGCCAAGGGCACTAAGTGACAATGATCTGCACACAGTAAATATTGTCTATTGTTGACAGAAGAATGTTTCATGTGTCAACTGGATTATATTAGTGCTTATATTATATTAGGGGACCTAAATATTTGAGTTAGTGCTTTAGGGTTAGTGCAACTAATATTTAGATTAGTGCTGCCCACTACTGTTTGTTACTACAACGTGGCTCATTTTAGTTAATATGAATGAAGTTTGTTGCAAACCAAAGCTTGAGTGTACAAATTATGTGTTAAAAACTCCAGGACTTCCATGTTCCTTTTTGAGAAATTAGTATCAATAAGAAGCAATTAGTTTTGCTCGAGGTTACAATAATGGCCCAATATGAGTAGCAACAAATGAACCAGAATCTCTTTTTAACAAGAAGATTATCTTGCTGTTTTCCATCAAAATGACAAAACTTGGCAAATGTCCCACATAGCAGATAGGTGTGGGCCAGATCTGGTATCAAGCTGCTACTGCTGGCACGGCAAGTGGTTAGTCAACCAGATGTGGGCCAAGTCTGGCAGTGGTGGCTGTTTTTAAAATGGCATGTCACAAATGGCCAGGTTGTGGTTTGATTTATGTGGTGCTGGCCCATGTATGGACCACCTCTGGCAAACCACATCTAATTAACTATAATTCTTTGTGGCATCTGGGCCCAGTGTTATTTGTGGACCAGACAAATGTTGCTATCTGGAGTACCCTACCTTTTCTGCAACATAACAAAGATCAAAAATGTGTTTGATGTTGTGCAGTTATTTTGCAGGTGATGATTAGGCTTCCTTCACAGATGATAATCTTGCTACTCACTAAGGTCAACAGTCCACAGGTCCAGGTGAGTGTTATAAATGGAGTATGGAAGGACCATAATGGTTTTCTTTCATTTGGTCATGGTGGTTTACCTCATGGCAGAAACATACTGAAGGTTCTGGTAAGAATGTGTGATGGTGCACTGTATCCATGTTGGGGCTCATGTGCATCAGCGTGCAATGGTTGTTGAGAATATAAAGCAAGATTGACTTTGCTGGCCTCATGCCTAAGCTACGAACCACCCACACTTCGCTGTAGCATCATGCTAGTTTAACCTTTTAGTGCAGAGAATTGTGTCAGGACCAGGGCATGGTATCAACGAAGCTGTACACAGTACATTCTTTGTTGGAGCACACTACGTTGTATAGAGCTGGATGAGAGTGTCAGCTTGGGACACACAAAATAACAGAGAAAAACCTATGTGGTTTGTACCAAGAGAATAGCAGCACAATAATTGCCTTCCCATTCAAAGAGATTATACAAATTTTTTCCAATCCAGCCATGCTAATGGTTCATGTAGCTAGTAGAGAGCTTATCAGGATAGTCATTAAGTGTGAAGATGGCTTAGACTAGCCTTGGATAACAGTAGAAACCAGTGAATGGTGGCTGTGGCAGAGTGGTTAGGGGAGTCATCCTGGAACTGGAAGGCCACTGGTTCGATCCCTTATTCCAGCTGTCTCAGTCGTTGTGTCCTTGGGCAAGACACTTCACCCACTTGCCAACTGGTGGTGGTCAGAGACTCCGGTGGCATTGGTGCAAAGCAGCCCTGCCTCTGTCAGTGTGCCCCAGGGCAGCTATGGCTGTAGCTTGCCACCATCAGTGTGCAAATGTGTGTGTGAATGGGAGAATGCCTGAAGGGTAAAGCGCCTTGGGATCCAAATGGATTTGATAGGGTGCTACTGTATATAAGTTCAAGACATTTACCATTTACCATGAAGTAGACAAGTGTCCTCCCACAGACCAAACACATGCATGTTAATTATTAACTCTGAACTGTACCTAGGTGGGAGTCAGAGTGTGAATGGTTGAGTCTTTTTGTCTCTGTGTGGCACTGTGATGGACTTACACCTGTCCAATGTTTGCCCAACTTCTTGCACAGTGACCGATGGACATATGACACCAGCTGGCTGTGACCCAGATGGGAAAACAGGGTGAAGAAGATGGAATGGATGGATGGATGGATGGATGGATGGATGGATGGATGGATGGATGGATGGATGGATGGATGGATGGATGGATGGATGGATGGATGGTAAAAGTCATAGTGAAAATGTAATTGTTGCTCCTTGAAGAAGACTGGATGGAGCATTAAGTAACATAGAAAATTACACAAAAGTGATCAAATAGCTAAAGTTTTCTCTCAACATCCTATTAAACTGTCATAACAAAGAAGCCAACAATCTGATTTGAAGACAACAAAACATCTGCACTGTGTTAAAACAGAAGTGGATGAGAGCGCCAGAAAATAGTGACATAGACAAAACAGAAAGCAAACTTTCAGCTGCAAATCAAACACATTTTTAGTATATTTATTAACCGGTAGGTTACTAAATCCATGAGAAAAAAACAATCAAACGTGGTGATATTAATTTTAAAAATGCAATAAAATTCTTCATTTGTTTAACATGACAGTAGCAGTTTACATTTGTGCTTTGTTAAAAGTGACAAAACACCAGCGGGTCAGTTCACACCCACACCTTGTCTAAAAAGTGTCAACAGTGGGAATAAAGTGCTGTTTTGTAAATAATTATAATGCAAAGGAATGAAGTGAACCTAATCACTTGTGTGTGAGACAGAATGTGTGGGAATTGCATTATGGGCTCAGGAAGAGATGTAAGCCAGGGAGCAGTCAGAGCAAAGGAACTGACCATTCAGCAAGTTGATGTACGTGAAATGATTTCTTCTAATCGAAACTCTTAATGTTTGGCAGGATGTCTGTCGATGAGTTAATGTGCCTCACTGGCTCTCATCAAGATGCAATTAATTACAACGAGGAAAAGAGTAATCTAATTCCGATGTAATTTCTTCTTGATTACTCATTTGATGGCCGATGACCGAGGGACGAGCGGTGGCAAGACGGCCGTGGAGTTGGACAAGAAAAACGCTGATGAGAGGAAACAGATAACTTAGGACTGCAAATTAAAACTTCCTAAATGAAGTGTTTCCTGCACAACAGAAGTTGCCAAACAGTATCATAAAGTATGTTTAATGAAAGCTGCAATCCCAGAAGGATTGCTTAATGCCTGCTGCTGTGTATGCTGGTGCTTTAAAACTATGTGCAACCTGTTAGCGCTCAGAGTAGGTGCTTGACAGGTTGCATGCTGGGAAGATGGCCGCATGAGTGCCTTTGTCTGTTCGGTACTCTCGTTAATCTCAAAATAACTTCTGATCTAAGAGACTAAGTTGGTTAAAACGTTGGTCAGTGCTTGACCAAAGTCTTTGCTCTGTATAGAAGAAAAAGTGGTGATTTTCGGCCTATATAATGGCTGATAATACGCGTCAGCGTAAGCCGAAGGACGCCGACGGTGATTTGGTGACTGAGCTGCGCGCACTAAGTGCAAAATTTGACCGTATGCAGACTTCGGTGGAGGAGCAAATGAATGCAAAGATTGATAGCCTGCGTGGAAGTTTGGAGAGGACCATCTCAGAGAGCCAAGCCGCCCTGAAAAGTGAGTGGGAAAAAACTGCTACTGAGTTACGCCTGAACCTGGACATGGAAGTGGGCATCTTGGTCTCCAGAATGGAGAAGATAGAGCTGAAAATGGCAGAAAATGAAACGCGGGGGAAGTCCTTTGACCCAGACGTTTCATTAATTGTTGCTGGATTACCGCAAGCGGATGGGGATGAAGACGTAGTGACCAAGGTGAAGGACCTGTTACGCGAGGGGCTGCGCTGTGAACCCGTGCCCGAGGTGGTGGCTGCGGAGCGCGTGAGGGCGAGAGGACAACACCCGGGGCTTGTCAAAGTGGAGCTGAAGTCGGTATAAGAC
>NW_013952480.1:777449-785538 GCF_001266775.1 Austrofundulus limnaeus
TTCATTCATTCATTCATTCATTCATTCATTCATTCATTCATTCATTCATTCATTCAGGTGTTGGGGATGAAAATCAGTGACTACCGCAACAAAATGTAGATCAAAAAGTCATGATTTATTGTCCCAAGCACTGTCTCTTAATTCCTATTTTTAACCTTTGGCACCTAGATGTGACCCAAACCCTAACCCTAAACTWCCATCCCTGGCTTTGTCCACCCCTAACGCCATACAGAAATACATGGGTTCAGAATGGTAAGCTTTTGAGTATGACTGATTGAGTACAAAATGGCAAAACCAAGAACTGACCAACTCCCCTTCTTAATCTTGTGGATGAAGAATTATATACATTACGATATATATTATAGCCCGTGTTTCTTAATAATTGTATTCTTGGCTTAATTGTATAACTGGCTTGTGGGATAGAATACGGAAAATTCAGGAAATCCTTGTCTTATTACTTCTGCTGTAAGTTCCTCAGTTTGTTGTACTCTGGAAAATGTGCGACAATGCAATTGTGTTATTCTTGTTCCTATTTCATAAATGTATTTTTAATATTAAATCACTTCAAAAGACAGTTGACTTGCCCAAATTATTGAATTCACTTTTATTTTGTAAAAATCCATCACAATCTTACTAAGCAGCAACTGTTACTGAATACTTGGAGACACAACATTTTATGAAAATATGCAAATTATCACTTGTTACACTAACTGGTACAACACATTTAAATAAGTAAGCAACCGCAAATCAGCGCAAATCATTTGCAGCAGTTTTACAAACAAGTTACAATTTTTTTAATTTGTTGCGATTTAGTCCTAAAGTGCTTTAATCATGGCACATTTTGATTGCAGTTTATTCTATTTTTTGTCTCTGATTTGTCACATTTTGACTAGCGACATTCAGACACGCTCAAAGTTTTTCTTACTCCTCTCTTTCGTTATTAACTTTCAGCAGCCTTAGCCCTTTGCTCCAAGTACACAGCTACAACAGCTCAGTCATCCTGTTCGACCCGTTTAGACCAGAAAACCTTGAGCTGTCATGTGAAACGATTAAGATTCAGATTCTGATTCTGATCAAAGTACATGCATTACGACTTATTTGCCTTAAATAAGCAGCAGCTTAAAGTTGGCCCTTTAAGATTATGCAGCAAGAAAACGAATGTCCTCAAAACCAAAAAAAGCAACAGCTGAACTGTTCAGACAGTCCGGGCAAGAATAGAGTGCAAAATCACAGACAAGCTGGCGGGTGAGATTGAGAAAACGTGTTAGATGTCTAGGTGAAAGTGAGATCTGAAGAAATGGAGATGGAAATAGGAGGAAATTAGGATTTCAGCAAGCTGTGGTGAAACTCAAAGAGGTCACCTAAGGAGAACAGTGAGTGGATGGATGGGATATGTTAGCCTCCAAAAACCTCAGTGGAAAAGTGAAAGCTATTAGAGGTGTGTGAAGTTTCAGTGTATAGGCAAAAAGGAAACCTAAAACCTCAAACTTCAGGAGCAACGGGAAGGTAGAGCATGAGATGATGTGCACCTACAATAAAGCAACCGTTTCAGCTGAAATACCATGATAAAGACACACAGAGGGTTTTTCTATGAGTCATGATGACTATGAATACCAGCCAGGTCTTATATCCAGGGAAATATTTTTACTATTATTACAGAAGAGCTGTCAGGGGTGTTTCCACAATGACTTTCACGTCATCATTTCAACAATTACTAACATTTTACCCACTGCTGCTCCTCTGAGCTGTAAACTGAAATGCAAGTGTTAGACATGAGTCGTTTTACTCAAAGTATCTGACTGCTGTAAGCTTTCCAAGCATCAAATTTCCTTAAAAATGTATTTCCTAGCCATGACTCAGAATTAGTTGTAGGGCACGAGTGAGTCACGCTGAAAACAGGCTCTGATGAAAATGCTAGGATTGCTCCTAAGTAACCAGTAGAAAGTCATTCAGTGTTTGACTGGTTTCACAATTCAAAATCTTCTTTCAATCCTGCATTGAGTTTGATCTGCTTTTTGTGCTTTATTATTAGAAATTCACAAATCAGCGATTGGATAAAGTGATTTATTTAGACAAATTATCCAGTCTGGAAAACAAAAGCAAACATGAAGGTAAAAAAACAAACAAAACAAGAAAATTAAAGGAAGACTTACAGCTGGCCAAACAGAAATGCAACCCCTAAATAAAACGTGGTTATCACTGCCCTGCATCACATCATCTTGTCCCACAAAGTTATGTCAGTACTGTGGAGGACAGTGTTGATGTCGCATGTGAACACTACAAAGAATTCTTATGTATATTCTAGAAAAAAAGGTATAAAAAATGATCAAAGTACATACGAGCTTTGGTTAAATATTTCCTTTTTCAGGAAATCAGTGCTGTTTGTTATTTTAAGAAGTGACCAGAGAGAGGCAGACAGTTACTGGAAGTAAAAAATAAAATAAAGCAAAAATAATGCAGACACCCCTTTGCATTTTCCTATAGAAACGTGAAACTACAAGTGTCAAACTCAAGGCCAGCGGGCCAAATGTGGCCTACTACGGCATTTTAAGTGGCCTGTGAGAGCTTCAAAAATGTAATAAAATAAGCATATGCCGCTTTAAAGCCAGCATTGACCATGAACTATGCAACAAAGTTGGTGAAAACACCATTTGCCAAAGTATTTTTAGTATTTTTAGTTAACCTTCTTGTTGATTTAGCCACGTCTTATCTTTTTTCTGTAGTCTGCAAACATTTACTATCCCAGGTTTGTTTATATTTTGCACTGTTACATATTATTTAACATACCATCTTAGTTTCAATCAATTTTTGACAAGTTTTGTAAACCTAACATTTTATTGTTTAAAACAGTCAATGCGTGGACTTTACTGCTTGTGAAATTTATTTCTTTACCTGTGTTCAAGAAGCAAATGGAAGAAACTCACAAACTACGTCTCCCATAATGCATGTTGATTATTTTACCCGTGAAATTTTGTCAACCCAATATTTGGTGCACAGGATTCAAAAGTCGGTGAAACTCGCCGTGTAAAATCTTCATTTCRCTRCATTTTGCAGGCTACTTTTGCTGCAGCCCAGTTGTAATGGGATGTGGAAATTTCCCACTTACAAGTTGTAAATTTAAACTGGAACGCACTCTCCTGTGGGAATACCCTTTCAGAAAGTGGGAGAATTTAGAATTCCAGAGGGCAGCTACCCACCACAACTCAACAGTGAGCAAAATGCACTTAATTTTACTTTTAATATTATTCATATTTAATTTGTTTCACATTTAGGCAGTTGTACTTTTCTGTGTTTATAAGAAAAYGTGTTAAACACTGTTTCTATGCAGGAAATACCACGTAGAGCTCATTTATTGTTTGTTAGCGGTGCCTAGGCGTAGCAATGAGACTAAGAACGTGACGTCTCATGTTTAATCAAAATTAAACACGAAATATTGAAGTTAATTACAAATGGCCCTTTGAAGACCACCATAACGCTCATGTTGTCCTATTCTTTTCATAGTTCAGCAGCCTTCAAAAACAAAAAATACAAATATATTAGGACACTCTCCAGTTCAGCACCTGGAATTTAATACTGTGTAACATTGGCCTGTTTTCAAACACTACAAATCAGATGTATTTGTTTACCTGCTCACTCACTTTGGACATTTCAGCTTCTGCTGCAGCCTATCTCTGCTTCTTAAGCACTGATGTTTGACAGAATAAATAATCCTAATGGGCTATGTTTTGCAAGCAGAAACATCTGTGCACTTTTCCTGGAAGTCTGAACCAAAGTGGGTGAGAGATACTTAACATTACTGGAAATAGAGCCACCTCCTTCACATAACTTTCCTCCCAAACAGGAGCTGCAGTTACAGTCAGCTAGCGCCAAAAATAAAATATCCGTCTGGCAAAAATACAGCAATAAATACATTTGCTATTGGTCTTGGAGCGAAACTGGATCCAATTTTATAAGCAAACTAACAAGTCATCTCTTCCCGGTGTCAGATAGTTTTCTTTCGCTGTCTCTGTTTGGTTTTTTTCCTGTCTCTGGTGTTCTTCCAGCAGCAGCTACAGCAGCGCAGAAATAAATACACAGAACAGAGGATTCAAATAAAGAACATCTGAAGGAACTGAGAGGTTAAGAAACAACGAGGATGCCTGTTAAGCCAGCTGAGAGCTAAATACAGCGCAAAAGGGGGGAGGCGGCGGACAGAGGATAAATTTGCACCAGTCAAACATTTACGCACTCAGATATAAACTGTTTAAGATGTTCCCTTGTTGAGGGAGAAAGGGGTGGGGTGGGGTGGGGGGGGGGGGGGGGGGGGGGGGGGGTAGGTGGATGAGGGGCTGAAATCTCTCACTGGGACACTCACCGAAACACACATATCTACACCTGTTTTCCTTTCATCTGACTGCTTTACAACAGGGGTGGTCGCTTCTCCTAAAGCCACACCGCACCGCGCCGGCCAGCAACTAATCGGTAGCCGTTCGTCTTCACAGTCATGGATAAACCTGCTCAGGAGATAAGAGCATGTTCAGCGGAGGAGTGACTCACCAGTTAAACCTGGGACACTGTGTGTGTGTGTATGTGTGTGTGTGCTTTCTTCTCACTGATACTAATAATAGCAGGTAATAAATAGAACACAGACAAAACCCAAAATGCCATCATCACAGCTTGCGTGTTACAAATAATGATGAGACAGTGGGAGCCAGAGACATGCATGGAATGGCAGAAGAAATTGCAGTAGCCTATATGAGGGAAAAAAAAAGCTTGCATCACATCTGAAAGAATGCATGAAATGGCCTGTTGAAGAAAGAAAGCTTTCTTTAAAACCACAGCTTATATAACAAAACACTGCTCAACTATGCTGCGCCTCAATACAGAACTTACACAATTCTATTTTCTGGGTTTTTTTATCTGTCCTAAATGCAACAGTGACTTGAACCTTGATTTCTTTATTCACAGTTATCAATTGATAAGGATCAAGTCAGCTAAAATGCTAATATAAGTGACTTAATTTGAGGTCTCATGAGCCCCCAAACGCTATCAACAGAAGGTTCAAAGTTGCAGCTGTTTCACCTAAAAACTCCCTGAGGCTTTAAGTGTTGTTAATGAAGAGTAAATGGCTAACGAATACTATCATCTTGTATTTTCTGATACGTTTTGCTCCCAGCTCATTTACCCAAGACAGCTAAAGTATCAGTTTCTCCATTAATTGATCTGAACTTCAAATTTATAAAAAAAGGCTGTCAAAACCTGGTCAAAACCACTTAAATTATGGCGTGATCCCCAGTGATAGCACCAATCATTGCAAGAACCATTAGGTTAATAAACATTGTGTTTGAACATGAAAAACACAGTAAGAAAAAAATGAATATGCCAGTTCAAAGAAAGAGATTTGTGCCCCTAACCCTAACCGTTACTTATCTGTGTCTTTTTACTGAGAAAGTCTCCAAGGATGTTGTTCAAAACCAGTGAATCTGTTTGGTGACAGTGTCTTAGTGATAGTCTTCTTTTTTATGGAAATTAATTAAAATTTTAGGATTTTTGATGTTTAAAATATGACCTGTACTTCTTCACAACTTTGTCTCTATTCTTTTGTTTTGAAAACCCCACTGTAAAGACAGAAACTCGTTTATAATCATGCACGTCTCACAGAAATACAGTGGTTGCAGACAAAAGGCTATAAAGCAAGGATGGTTTTGTAGACACTTTGTCTTGATCCAAATCACGAAATGGAACATGGCTAGAACATTCCCTCCAGAAAGTGACACAATAACAACACCTTAACAACATTAGTGCCTAATAGGACTTTAATGGTGAAACACTGACATATTATCCAGCTGTCTCTGACCTCTTTGGGTTTTTTTTTTTTTGGTCCGTTTTAGTGTTTCGGTCACTAGCTTGAATTATTCTCACCGTTATTCTCTTTTCAGTTTGTTTAGTTATTACCACATTATTTTATCATAAAGAGGAGCAATGATTTTGTTACTTGATGCAGCACAAATATGAGGATTATCTCAAAAGTAATTTAAAAAACTGATTTAAAATCAGAACTGCATTGCAAATGAATTATATTGGTTTGCTATTGGTTTTTTCTCCCTATAGGTTAGCTCTGTACCAGTATGCATCTCTCAAATAAGTGAATTTATAGTTAATTTGTCACTTATAGAGAAGGTTTGTTTCGACTACTTTCTCCTATTGATGCATTTGCAGTACAAATTTACTCCATCTCACTTCTCTCTGGACTAAATCCATCCTTGGCTTATAGGCTATTAGCTGCCCGACTGAGCAGAGAAAGGAGGGGCCAGACTGCCGGGTCGGCTCACCCCATTGACCAGTCAATGCTTGTGTCACACGGAACATGGAGTGCCAACAGCTGACCAGACAGGACCACTAATGTCTGCCAACAAGGCCTAAAGAAAGGAGTCAAATCAAACCTCAACAACRTGGGAAGGAACATTGACTTATCACTCAGACTGCAAAGGCACATTTTTGTTTATTTGGCCATASCTAATGTAAATTATGAAGTTGTAATCAAAGTGGCACTTTTCAGCCTTACTGAGCTTTTTGAGAGAAGTACCTTGTTTTTCTGCAGCAACGGGTTACCAGTCTCAATTTAGAAAGGTTTCTAAATGTCAGCCGATTCCTAGAATAGCAATTACACCATCTAGCTGGGTACATTTTTACGTATAAGCCCCGGGCCCTAATTCAATTTGCAGGTAAATCAATTGGAACRTTAAGCGTCTGAGCCTAAATCACGTTACTTGGGTTCAAGGATCCACTGATGCGACAGTTTCCAGAGATCAGGGCACTCGAGTAACAAATGGCCAACGTCAGGTTTCCCCTTTTATACAAATGTATTTTGAGCTTTGGAAGCTGGTTTACCAAACCCAGCTGGGCAGGTGGGTCAGAAAATCGTGCTTCCTTTTTTACCCTATTTATTCATTAAAATATATGGCAACTGTCTAACTGCCAACCTTTTATTAAATTCCATGGTTGGCTTAATGCAGATTCTGCTAAAGTATCACCAAAAAAAACTGTACTCACCAGACACCTGACTGTTTAAAGTTAATCTAAAAACCTGTTGCTAGTACAGAGGGAGGATAATCACAAATATGACATGGAGCATTGTGGAGAGGGAGGGGGGGATACTGTGATTTTGTTCCAGGCATGATGTGTTCCTCTGACAGCAGAGAGACATCTAAATTTAGGCACACCCTCCTTCCTCTCCTCTTCATCCTCAGCCTCTCCTTCCACACTTTCTCCTCTACTCAGCTCCCCTCATCACCACAGAGACGGCGACAAGAGCCTGCGGTGAAAATATCGACAGCTCTTCCTGCGTCAGACAGGAGGTAGCTGTGCCCGAGTGGAGCAAGTCCTTTGTATGTGTTTATAGGGTCTATATTTATTACAGTGTGTTCTAAGATAGGGAAACGGTAAAAAAATTGTTTTATTATTGTCGTTTAGATGTGGTTGGAATGAACTAAGAATTTGTTGAAAGTTTAATTTAGTAAGCAACAACAACATATCTAAACAAAAGATGAATTCATTCAAATTTACAAGGCCATAAAATGCATTTACATTAAACTTTCTAATTTTAAAAGATGATGACATATTCTCAATCAATGGCAATCAATTTGGTATTTTCAAAGCAGAAACAGAAAATCAAGACAAATATTTGGATACTAAGAATAATGAGCTGGAGAGAAAAAAAAACATTTATGTAGCTCGCAGGGAAAATGACAAAAGTTTAAGGCTTTTCTGCTGAAAATCATGTCTTTTGTAGCAACAACTCAAAAGATAGCTTCAAAAAATTATTTAAGATTATATTTTAAAACGACACATTTGGACAAAATGTCAAAATAAAAATACTAATGTTTTAACCAATTCATTATAGCTGACTACTGGTCCACATAAGCACTTTGTGATTTAATTTACAATTCAGTGTGATGGGTCACATACAGCGGGTAAAATAAGTATTAAACACGTCACCATTTTTCTCAGTAAATATATTACTAGAGATGCTAATGACATGAAATTTTCACCAGATGTTGGTAACAACCCAAGTGATCCATACATACAAAGAAATCAAACCATAAATGTC
>NW_013952480.1:787036-806388 GCF_001266775.1 Austrofundulus limnaeus
CATTATTACAAATAACTTCATTTCTGGACATTTATGGTTTGATTTCTTTGTATGTATGGATCACTTGGGTTGTTACCGACATCTGGTGAAAATTTCATTTCATTGGCACCTCGAGTAATACGGTATATGTATTGAGAAAAATGTTGACGTGTTTAATACTTATTTTACCCACTGTATGGATTTATTTATTTATTTATGGATTTATTGTAAATTTTTTACATGATAAATTGATGTTTTGTTTTTCTGTAAAGACACCTATTTTCAGCCACTATCTTTTTGAGTCCTAAGGCATATTCACCGCTGACACATTTGGTCCACTTTAAATGGACCTGAGTTTGTTTTCCCCTGTTGATCCGGACCTTTTATGCAGATGTGAATTTACTTAAACCCTGGTGCAAACCGAGCAACCGAACCAAGACCCATTTTTGAGGTGGTCTCAGTCCGCTTCCAAACGAACTCTGGTCTGGTTCGCTTCTAGTGTGAAAACAGACCAGCCTCGGACCGAACCAACTACAGGAAACATGCGCCTTTTGGAACGTCACGAGCCACCTTTGCTAAGCGTGATGGTAACAATTAGCCCTTCAGTGTTGCTAATGCTACCACTGAACAAACAATGAGCAAGCAGAGCATCTCATCTCCTTTGGGTTGCGGCACGTATTTGCCAATGCTGTCCCAAAATTAGAAGTATATCATCGTGAAACATCCTGTGAATGAGCTGCTCTTGAGATTCTAAATGGTATTGCAGTTGTATTAACAACAACATATTTCTTTCCGGGTCTGTGCTCTTTCCTGCCCCGGTCATTTTCTGTCCAATGGGAGCAGTGACCGTCCCTCGCATGGCTTTGTTTATAAATTATAGCCTGCTTGCAAAAAACTACAAGATGTCATGTATGCAAAGTGCACCAAATGAAAAAAATAAAGCCCGCTTTTAATCTGGTCCAAACAAGTGGACCAAAGGACTTTCCTAGTATGAATGTACCCTTAGAAATTAAATCAACACTGGAGCTGGTTTTACCATTTTCTCCTGCATCTGTCTCTCAATTATCCCAATCCTGTAACCACTGTATTTAGACTGTGTGCTTTAATATTAATATAAGTGGAAATTGTAAACAGAATTAAAAGAGGGAAAATAACAAATTGGTTTGGGAAAATCTTCTTTTTTCTGTATTTTACAGTAATCTGTTGTTAATGTGGACATATTGTTTTTAATATGGACATTCTTGCCAACTAGTGTCAAGGTAAGGTTATTTCAGTAATTTGTTAGAATAAGTGAACAAAAATTCATAGATAAAAAGAAAAAATACGTCAGTTTAAAATCCAGAGTAGTGTAGGCAGGGCCTTAATGTACAGATATTAAAATAAAAAAATGCTTTAACTCTGTTCTGGTGCTGCCTCTCAGCCTTTACAAAGTCTCAGTCTGTGACATGTTAGACCCATTATATGGCAGAAAAGAGTGGGCTTCTGTTCGCCACCGAGGCTCAAATTGAGAAGCACTTTTGTTGCAGCTACAGAGGATCTGTAATTATTCGCCACAGGGGACATATTAGAACATGAAGCCGGTGTCACCGCCATAACAGTCACAATGCTTGCATGCTGCTGCAAAACTCACAGCAGACTTTGGCTCGCAACAGAGCTCCAGTCTGTAAAAAAAAAGCCTCTAAGAGCCTGTTGAGTGAGATATTACATGTACTGTAATTACAGCAGTGTGCCACAAAGCTCCTCTTGAAGTGGATGATGATAGTACTGCTGTACAAACACAAAAATCAACACTTTTATCATGCCGGATTTAATGTTTTAACTACTACTGTACATAAACGCATTAAAGAATGTTAGTTCTGATGGTTAATTGAGATTATGAGACTTCATAAAATATATACTAAACAGATGACTGCGAAGAGAAAAGATTAAAACTGACAAAGGATCAAAAGAAAGAAGGAAGTAATAAGAAAAAAGGGGTGGAAAAAGTTTTTAAAATGTATTAAATGGATAAAAACTGTTTATTTGGTTGAATAAAAGTGTGAAAACTGAATTCTATAAAAACATTTTAGTAACAGTGAACTGACCTTGCTGGTTGAGCTGCTGTGTGCTTCTGCTCCACTGGGACAACCCCACGATGGCCACCATTTTGGCACCCAGACTGGAGCGCCGCTTCTTGTTGCCGGTGAGCGACGCTGAGTCTGGACCCCCGTTGCTGGGACTTTTGTCCAGGCTGTACATGGCCCCCGAGATGCTGGAGGAGCGCACCACRTTCCGAGCAGCCGCGCTCAGTCCACTGAGGCCACCTATCCCGCCCGAGCTGGGCACCTCCACGGAGCTGCTGAGCATCATGGTCCTGATGAACTTTGGAGGTTCCGATGGGCTGAGGGAGTGAGGAGGGGGTCCGGAGAGTCGGAATGGGACTAAAAAATAAATAAAATGAAGAAGAGGACAAGAACAATGAAGAAGATAAGGGTCACACTTGTGCATAATACTGAAATACAGATAAGATCAGAGGTTTACATGCATCTGTCTTTAAACTACAACTAGTAGTTTCTTTTGTTTGCACAAGTCTAAGAGCACATTTTGGATTGACCAATGTAAGATGATCTCTGAGGACCTTAGTGAAGATCTAGGAAGGACAAAAAATTGGTGAGGATGTTTAGGAACAAGCAGGYAACCACCAAGGCCCAAGCCTGGCATGAACTGGAAACTGTTAGAACACCAGTAGACACATCTCATTTGAAAGCTACCCACACAGACAAGCCAAATACAATCAGGAGGACTCTTTTGGGTGAGATAAGAGAAAGATTGAGCCGTTTGGCCACAGAGGTGCATTTGGAAAAGTCAAGATAAAAAGCTTGGAACACCGATTCAAATGTCAAGCAAGGTGGTGGTAGCATCATGCTGTGGTACTGGTGCATTGTGCAAAATGGAAATGACAATTAAAAAGGACTGCTTCCAAATTCTCCACCTACACTTAAAGAAGTCCATAGTAAGTTCAAACTTGTGCATGCAATTTTAGTTTTTTTAAAAGAGACTCAAGTTGTAGTTAAAATCAAAATCTACAACAAAGTGTGTAATGGTGTAAAGTATRCATCATAAAAACACATCGCTAATAGTTTTCTTACACCTATGTGAATTCCATGTRGCAGAGGAACAATGAGTTTATGATGGAGCCAAGCTTTGGTTTTCAGTTTAGGTCTCTATTTACTGAAGTGTCACAAATGACCTCCTAAAGAACAAAGACGTCAAAAGTCTTCCCAAACTTCTTCTGATATTTGGTAGTTTTGAAAACTGAGGAAACAAAGAAAGCAAAAGGTCAACCAACTAGGAACGTACAGACGTGCTGTATACAGACTGTTCAAGCCAAGACACACACATAGTCTCAAACACACACACACACGCACACACACACAAACACACACACGCACACACACCTACTATGTCTCTCTATCCTTGTGGGAACTTTTCATTGACTTCCATTCATTTTTTTGAAATTTTAACCCTAACACTGACCATTTACCCTAAAATTAACCTCACAGGTACCTACCTGACCCTAAAACTAATCTAAACTCAATTCACACCTTGGCCCAAGGAGCATCCAGTCCCCACGAGGTTGCATTTCCTGAAAAATTGTCCCCACCAAGTAGCAAAAACAAGGGCAAACACACACAAACACACCAAGTGAACTAAATGTCAGGGCTGACCTGCTATTGGAGGGTGACCCTGTCAGCTGCCGTTAGACTTGTGTGATTTTTTTTATCCTATTCTTTTCTGACCTTAAGCAGAGACAGATGATCAACTCTGGTTATCTCTGGCTATAGCTCTTTTGTGAAAAAAAAAAAAGTAGTCAGAGGACTCAGTAAACTAAAAAGCTTATTATTTTTCTAACCATAGACACAGTCGTAAGCTTAAAGTGCATGTAGCTTGCATGTCCTTGACAAACAAAAAAGTTAAAGGAAACATATTTATATTTAAGAAACTTAATTATTCACGATTTTACCTATTTGGTCACATACTGTAACTGGCAGATTTTCTTCAGAACTTGGCTCAGTAAAAGGGAAACAGGAAGTGATACCAAAGGGGAACGCCTTAAGAAATGGAACTCCCTGGTCTTTGTTTATCGAAATAATATCATTTGAACTCTGACTCTTCTGCATCTTTCTAATAGTGTCTCTAAAAAAGTTTTATTAGATGTTTTTTTAAAAAAAACATCAGATTCTTCTCTACAGTTTGTGTTGTCAGCCATTATAGCAACGCTCTGTTTTCATGCTGATATTCCCCTTTGACATCACTTCCTGTTATTTCACATACGAATATCTCAACAGCTGTTTGTCTCAGTGTCGCAAATTTTGCTTTTTGCAATATGTTATGATTGTTATCTTTCCAAACATGCATTCATATATATTACAAAAATTTGATGTCACAGGCACTTTAAGRCTTGACATAGCAGGAAAATCACATCAGTACATATATTTAACTAAGAGAAAACACCAGAAACCTGGATGCAAAGCAGCAAGATTTATCCAAATTATTTGCTTATAATTTCCTAATATAAAATCARATATGACTCCAGTAAGATATGACTGCAATAATACAAATTTTCTTCAATAACCTGATTTGCAAAATCTAGTGTCGCCTCCTTACTTTTCACTTCCATACCATCACACTGATTTCACTGAGGCCAAACAGACAGCACGGAGCAAATGAAATAGGTTGATGCAGCATGCTACAGCACTGCTTTTAATATTTCTCGTTCCTCACCACCACTCTCACACAAAGGAAATTTTATTACAACTCCCGCTGAAGCTGCAGCCGACACTGTTCATAACCTACTTCATAAGAGCCTTGCAAAATGTAGCCACCTCGACACGATACGCCGCATAAATATGCAAGATGATGCAACAAGGTAAAAAGGAGCTACAGAGAGTGCTTGAGTGCGCATAAATTATTTGTAGGCGATTTTAAGAATCAGTGTGTTAAATGACGACAAGGCGTTTATTTCAGTGTGTACTGTTTTATCATGCTGACTATGTTAGTGGTTAGGTTTCTCTTCCATGCAGGCAGGGTGTTGTACATCTATCGATTATGCAATGGATCAATGAAGCAGTTGAAACTAAAGTCAAAGCAGAACTGCCTGAAAGTAAGATATAGCTGATCGTATTATGTCCTAATCCTTTTTGGCACCAGTGAACTACCATTTGTCCCTTGCTTTGTTCAAAATTCAACATGCTGAGTTTAACTGGATTGACTATGCTCTACTACTAGTATAAAGCTGGTCATATTGCTCAAATCTAGGTTTCTTTGTAACCTCAACCTTTTGTGTAAATGTGGTCACTAATAACATAACACATACAGCACTGGTGAATTTCTTTAGATTAAATGGTAAATGGCCTGAACTTTATCAAGTCCGAGGACTACAAATCTCTTTTCACTACAGTTATTCACCYATTTTACACACTGACGGTGAGGCGAGGATGCCATGCACTGGCGCCACCACACTCTCTGGAATTTTGCTACGATAGCTGGACTCTAAATGAGAGAAGTTAAACTAGACTTGAAGTAGAGGCACTGCTTATTCACATCGAGATGAGTCAGGTGAGGTGGTTTAGGCATCTAAGGAAGCCTCCTGGAAGCCTCCTTATAGGGAGGTTTTCCAGGAATGTATAACTGGGAGGAGACTCCAGGGAGAGACAGTCTCTGCTGATTTTTAACTCCTTGGAGTCCTACAACAGAGGTTCCCTACCAGGGGGGGGGGTCACCAAAGAGCACACTGGGGGCATAACCTTCTGTGCTCAGAGGTTGTGAAAATATATTTTTATTGTTTGTATATGAAAAAATCCACAAAACCAGTCCATTTGAATTATTAAATCTCAGCAGAACTTGGACTTCAGGAAAGAAATGGCAAGTTACTGAGAAATGCCCACCATTGTCCATATGCCACTCTAGATTTTACTTTATTCTTTTATAAGTCTTTTATAAAAAGATTAAAGTTGAACATGTCTGGGACAGGTGGGGCGTAGCGAGGGATTGGGGTGCTCAGCTTGACTTGGGAGTAAGAAAAGGGTGGCTTTGAGGAAAATAGGTTAGAAACCAGTAAGCTAGAACAGTGATTCCCAGCAAGGGGTACAAGTACCCCTTGGAGTACGCAAGCCTTTTACAGGGGGTACGTAGAAAATTTTCCCAGGTGCATAAAAAAATTTATTAAAATGGCAATGCAAAAACCACAGATTTGACACAAAATGGAATCCAGTATAAAACACAAAATCCCACGGAATTTGCTCATTTGGGCAAATCTCTAACGTATTTTGGATGGTGCTGCTTCCTGCACCTGCCATTACCTGGTTTATTTATGTAATTACTTATTCACTTTCAAGGCAATGTTTTTTATCTTTATCTTTCTTTGAAAATAATAAAATGTCTGAGAACTAAACGTTCCATGGGGTTAAATAATTTTCATTTAATAATCAGTTATTGCACATTATAGATTTGGAATCATCATTACGTTTGACTGAGGAGGTACTAGATATGATAAAATGGCTCAGGGGACACACAAGTCTAAAAAGGTTAGTAACCACTGATCTAGAAGATGTCTAAGCCTAAAGATGATAGCACCCATGATGTGACCCAGGAACAAGCAGAAGACGATGGACGGACGGACGAATGGATGTTGCTAAAAAACCACAAAAACCTGTTTTAGGAAGACTATTGATTAAAGTGCAAGAGACRTTGCAGAAAAACTTTAGCTCGTTGCTATTTCAGCAACATTGCACCAACATCACATTTATTAGGTGATTCTTGTAATATTACAAAAACATTATCAGGATGTTACATGTAAAATGCCACAATCACAGCGTTGTATGGATTTAATCTTGGAGATTGCAACTCAAGTTCTTGAGCAAAACTAATGGAAACAACTTTTAAATACTGAATTCAAGAATAAAGCAAAACATACGCCCATAATGTGACAAGGTGTTCTGATTACAGGCCTTAGTTTGTCATTTAAACAAACTGATGTATTGTTTTGTTTTCTATACACCACTTTAGTTTTCTCTTTGTTTTACTTTACTCTCCAAAATGTGAAGGTCTGTCTATAAAATGAATCACATAGAGCTTCTTTCTCCTTTCATTTATTCTCTCTTTAAATTCTTTAATGTAAACCTCATGGCGGGGATGGAAGAAAAGCCCAGGGATCGCCAAGTTCTGCAGAACTCATCATCATCCAGAGTCRGTCCACAACTTTGTGGTAATCTATCACAAAGTTGTTGCCAAAAAAGAAGTGATACATCCAGCTTTAGAGACATTCCACTAGCATGTCGACAATGATTATTTTTTTTAGCATACACAATGAGGAATTTTAGAAAATGGTGCACAAGAAAGCGTTACGTTATTACTTGAAAATGCTAAACACAAATAATGCAAATTGTACGCATTGCATTAATTTTTCCCTTCGTAACTCAAATAAAGGCCCTAAATGCAAGCACACTGAGTTTAATGTGTCTTCATTAATCATTGCAGCCTTGCTCTTTTCCACTACAATGATGCTTACATCCTAAAGGACTTTGCTGACCAGGACTTCTGTAACGGCAGTGACCTTTCAGATTACCAGCAAAAAAAAAAAAAACAGGGGAAGTGAAAGGAAAAGATTATAAATAAGAGGTCTGAAAAACATAAATTCAGGTGAGCATACAGCATATGTCCTAATTCGCTCTCCTYTCTCCAGCTTTCTCATTGCTGCCAATGCACACTCTTTTTCGGCCCCTCTGGGAGGGAGGGGGCTTTGCGCCTCTCCACTTTGAACACAGCAAGCCAAGCAAGAGAAAACGAGCAGATGAAAGGAAGAGAGAAGGCTGCAAAAGATAAACAGAATAATTTTGTTTTTAGAGAGACAGGAGGATGGAGAGGAACAAGTGAGGGGAGAGGCGGGAAGGAAGCGTGGAGGAGGAATACGCTTCATAATGAATGGACGCTTAGAGAGACGCTGCAGGAAGCTGGGGTCCGAAATGTGAGATTTACAGAACAAGTAGGAATATAAAGAAAAGACACTGATAACATCAACAACTAGGAACAGATTGATTCCTCCCGATTACTTAAGGACGAGGTCCATCTTTGTTTGGGATGCTTCACTGTAACATAACCAGAACACAGTATATAAGTGTACTTGTTTTCTAGTTCGCCCAAAGGTCTAAAAAATTAAGCTCAACTGTTTTTAATCCAACCCTTACAATTGTTCGTTTTTTAATATCTTATATTTCTACCATACTGTGCCACATCATATTTGATTTAATTTTGTTTTGTGCTGGACCTCAAAGACCCAGGAACCATATATTTTCCTCTCTGTGCCAAACTCCTCTCTCACCGTACATCTCTGCTCACCAACTCGCCATGTAAGAGGCTGATTTATTTCTCTCCGTGTCAGCGAACCGCTCCACTCTCAGCTACCTCGGCGCAATCCGTCTCCACCCAGTTCGACCCGCGCCGAGTGAAGTTTGACCTGTTCATTTGTACGAGCATCGGAACCGTGACCCAGCTTTGAGGGCAAGAAGAAAATGGAAGCAACACACACTGAAGTTTGATGTATGGTGGAAAAAGCCACGGTTAATATGTTGTTCGGCGACASTCTTTTTGGATCAGGTGTGTCATTTTCTCAGCATAAATATATTTCCTATAAAACTTGGGGCTAATTTATMAAATTAAAATTCTGTTTCTTTTTAAACATATAAAAAACTTTACAATCCGTAATACTCAGTAAATGACAGACATCTTGCAGATTTAGATCACTTGTGTCAAACTTAAGGCCCGCAGGCCAAATCTGGCCCTCGATAACTTTTTATCTGGTCCAAAAGATTTTTTTTAAATGCAAAATCGTCACTTCTCTTTCTGTGTAAAAAAACATACATTTCCTGCAGATAGTGCAGACTTCTCATGACAGTTTTTGAAGCCAAGAATAAAAAAATAGGAATTTTTCAGTAATGTGTGATTTTGTTGCGGTAAGAGCAACACAGAATGTCAAGTTAAACCAATAAAACTCTGGTTGATAAATTTTCAGCCTCGAAATTATGTCTGACTTGAGGTAACTTTAGCAACAGAGTCTGATTCACTTGTCTTTTTTTTTCTGTATTCACGTTTTATTTTAGCATCAAATGATCAGAATTTTTACTGGTTTTCTTATTTAACTGATTTTCTGGATTGTGAGAAAATGTGAGAAATAAGAAATAAAAGAGTAGAGCATAAGCAATTAATGCTAATGTGCATTTCATTTTTTTTCTTTGTTACATTATGTATGTTCTAAACTACTGGTTCTCAGTGTTGGGGTCAGGACCTCACTATGGGATTTGAAACATCAACATGGGGCCTTGAATGTATTTTCAAAATAAATTCTGTTTAAAAATGACTACCAACAGTGATTTTTTTTCCTTAGTTGTTACAAAAGAGTGAGGYTAGTGTACATAAAAATTAAATACTGTTGTTACGCCCATTTTTTTTGACCTGATGTCCATCAATCAAAACTAATTGGGGGCACAGGTCTCTGCTACTCTTATTTTGTAGGTCAAAAGCGGAAAAAAAATGAAAGTCATTTTTTAAATGATACGTGAAATATTATTGGAAAAGGTACTTTGTATTTCTATTAGAATAATTAGTTATACTACATTTAAAACCAAAATAATGTATTTCTTTTGAATTAATATTGACTAAAACTGGCACTCAACTTAGACCAATTTTCTTTTGTTTTTGTGTTTTTTTATTAAAAACAGAATTAGAAACTCCATTACAGAACAAAATATATGACTTAAGTGTCTCAATCATGCCAGTGCAAGTGTTGTAGTTTGTGTTAAGCTTTAAATCAGAACAAAAAACCAGACAGACTAAAGCCTAATCTTTTTTGTTCCAATTTTTCAATAATGTAGCAGAAAAACCTTGTAAATAGAAAAGATCCGTCAGCTGTCGCCTCAAAACTGCACCCCAGCACACARTCATTCCACCCTTCTGCTGCAGAGTTAACTAACACAACACAGTGGCAAATATAAATCATTTTCACTGGAAGTGAATTATCTTTTACTGCTGTTTTTCTACTTCTCTGTCAAGTCTTTTTTAGCTTTGTTTGCTGAATTTTCCACAAGGGAGGCAAGGGAAAAATAATAATAATAAGAGTAAGCTCACCAACATCAATTTAAAAAAAGCTCTGCTGATCATCTGATAAAAATTAAAATTGACCATTCCGATCAATAAGCAGTTGTTGTGTTATTGATGCTTATAAGTGAAGCAATTGTCATTGACGTCTTCTGTTTGACGCTTGATTTAATTACCGTCGTCTTGGCTGGAGGACTTTGTAAAATATTCATGTTAAATCGGAGAGCTACGCTGCTTTTTCTATGTGTGTATTAAAGTTTAAAATAAATGTTGCAGAGCATCTAATTTTCCTTTCACAAAATATGTTTTCAAAAATCATTAAAAGACGCAATTCGATGGTTTTCGTTTCTGTTTTATGTGCTGGTTAAACAATGTTATGGGTGTATAAAATAGGCTGGAAATCTAAAAAAAATGAATAAATAAATAACAAGAAAACAATCAACAATCACAGCAGCAGTGCACAAGAGCACATGGGAGCTGTAATGCACTTCCTGTCGAGGCTGCCATGGAAACGTCCCAGGCTATGATACTCGACCCGGCGCCTGCTGCCATTGTGTTCCGTGTGTGTGTATGTGCGTCCGACTGTGTGTGTGTGCTGATGTATCTCTCTGATCATAGGGGCTCTGTTAGGGCGAGAACACAGAAGGCTGCTTTTACAGGAACACACACACATTTAGATGAAAGTATGCCAGGTTGTGGGGAAAACATAGGAGCCAAATGGATCATGCACAAAACTGCACACAGAGACAACAGAGTGGTGCAAATACACATATGCTGCACTGAACGTACACGCCAGAGTGAGCAGAAGACCGAGCCAAAAMATTGAATGACGGAGGGCATTGATGTCTTGGCTGTTGGACTTGAATTAATCTGTTCCAAAACGCTCACAGCCTCTTATTTAAATTCCCTAATCTCTCACTGATAGGAGGGACACAGAGTAYACAAATTTACCTCCTAACACCTGTGAAATGGTCACCATTCATATTTCTATCCAATAACGTTCTTAATGAGGTAAGTTGCTGCAGCTTCGCCTCGTGACAGAAAACATAAATTTGAYCCGTCACGTTATTTTCATTGCATCAAATCAGCCGTGGCAGGGGAAGCAGACGATAATAATTTCCTACACAAACTGTGTTTGTGAGACCGATTGACCTGTCTGAGGTCGTGGAGGCAGAAAAGTTTCATTTGTTGTGTCTGTGTTAAAACGGGAACATGTGTTCCAGTCACATAAATTAATCCCAACATATGGTTTTAGTAATGGAGAGGGCATTCGACAGCTCCGTGAGTATGGGATTGTGGGTCCGTTGTCAWAGGCCATTCAGTCCTCATACAAGCGGTGTGAGAGTTTGGTTTGCACCAGAAGTCGATCCTCTTCACGATGGGAGTTGGATTCTGCCAGTGCTGCCATTTGTTATGGATTCTGTCCAAACTTTTTTGGACAGATTTTCTCAGTGGCTTCAGGATTCCATCTCTGTTATTTGCAGATGATGTGATTCTTTTGGGGTCATCGTGCCGCGATCTTCAGCTCTCACTGGAGTGGTTCACAGCTGGGATGAGGATCAGCACCTCCAAATCTGAGTCCATGTTCTTTAGCTGAAAAAGTGTGGATTGCTCTCTCTGGGTTGGAGATGATGTTCTGCCTCAAGTATCAAGTACTGGGGTTTGTTCACAAGTGGAATGGAACATGAGATTGAAAGATGGATCGGTGCAGCTTCTGCACTATTGTGGACTTTATTATGGTTTGTTGTGGTGAAGAGGGAGCTGAGCTGTAAGGCAAAGCTCTCTGTTTACAGGTTGGTCTACATTCCTATCCTTACCTATGGTCAAAAACTTTGGGTAGTGACCGAAAGAACAAGATCATGGACATAAGCTATAAAAATGAGTTTTCTCCTTGGGGTAGCAAGACTGTCCCATAGAGAGGGTGAGAAGTTCAGTTATCCAGGAGAGATTCAGAGTAGAGCCACTGCTTCTTCACAATGAGAGGAGTCAGTTGAGGTGTTATGGGCATCTTAAAAGGATAACTTCTGGATAGGGTTGGGCAATGTTGGCAAAAAAATTAATCACAATTAGTTGTGGCATTTCGCCCATAACAATTAATTTGACGATTAATCCCCTGGAGTCCCTGGACACATTTACGGTGTGTCCTAGTCACGTGACCATTTTAGCGGGAAAGATTTGCTCTTCGTAAAAATCTGCTCCAAATTGTGTCAAAATTACAGACTTCAGGCAAATTTAAAATTGTGTTGATAGATAAATAAATTACAGAACCTTTTTTTTAATGTTCGTCGTATTTGAAGTGGAGAGGAGCATCGAGCGGACTCTGCCTGGTGGCAATAATCGTATTAATCGTCAAGTGCCAAAAAATAATTGATTAATGTTTTTCTGACGATTAATTGCACACGATATGATTATGCCCAACCCTACTTCTGGACGCTTCCCTAGGGAGGTGCTTCTGGCATGTTTGACTGGGAGGAGACCTGGAACACTCTGGAGAGACTGTTTATTATTTGGCCTGGGAATGGCTTGGTACCTCCCAGAAGATCTGGAAGAGGTGGCTGTGGAAAGAGAGGTCTAGGCCCCCTTGCTCAAGATGCTGCCCCTGATACCTGACTCTGGAGCAAGCTGTAGATAATGGATGGACATGTGGCTTTAAAAGTATTTAAATTAGAACTACTCAACATTGATCATAAAGCAAAAATAAGCACCAGCTGTGACAAACGTGACCAATTTATCATTGAAGTAAGATTACTAAAAAAAACTTCAAACCGCTGTGATTTTATTTAAGTGTGCACTGGCTCATTCCCAGTTCCTCTGATTTTCCAGTCTAATCCTGCCACAGCTGAGTTGGCAAATGTGATGTTTTTATTGCAGTAGTAAGTCAGCTCTGCAGCAGGGTCTGAGCCAGCAGCCTCTCGGAGAAGTGAGACCTCTCATTTATCATCACACAAGTCCCAAACGCTCGCAGGGCTTCTTCTTTCTCCGCACCTCCCTGATGGGACTTCTTTTTTGTGTTCTCTTCATAACAGCTGACCAAATACAGACCTTTTTTTAATTATTACACTGATATTTAAAGCTTTGTTATCAAATGTTAGTTTCATCCCTGCAACCCATCCAGTACTGAACCATTCTTTTTGCGCCCTCTTCTACTTTTCGAGAGATGGCAAAGTTCCTCCGTCAGCAGCAGGAGGGGAGAGGAGCGAGCAGGAAATAGGAAAAATAAAAAGTCCGAGTGGTTTTGGCTGGAAGGAAAGTGGGTTAAGAGGGGTGTGATGGATGGGGCTGGGAGCTTTCCTGACTCATGGCCTGCTTTCTCAGGTGACTAATGTGGTCAGTGACATCTCTCCCTCTCTCTCCATCCCCTCGGCCATCTTTGTTCCACCATTCCTTCCATCCATACTGGGATACCGGTAGCTGGAAGTGGAGTTGTACACCAGCACTCACCCTATGTTAAAGCCCCAGCTTATATGGGCTGTGCTGCGCTGASGCTGGGGACAAGAACAGGGCTGAGCAGAACTCACATCTTTGTTTTATGAGGTGCCAGATCTCTAGAAGAGATGTCTGTTCAAAAGTAGAGCATGCAGTGAATCAAGAAAAAAGGTGCCATGTTTATTGCTTTCCTTACAAGAAAATCATTGCCTTTATAGTTTTCTTTGTTCGTTAAGCGTGATTTAATTTAGCWTTCTTTTGCTGATCTGACTGATCTCTTCTTTGCAGGTGTTGTTCTATTTTAGGGCTCAGATGACAGATTCTGACAGTCCAACTTGCAGATGCCAAATTTGGCTCGCTGTGATACTTGTTTTAAACTTCCACCGATGACTTGGGAAGTTAAAACCTGTGAATAATACAAAGCAGATGCAGAAATGGATGCTTTCTGGATTTCCTCTAAACCAGAGGAGCCCAAAGTGRGGCCTGTGGGCCAAATTTGGCCCACGAAGCCATTTGATTCGGCCCACCACCAGCTGTAACCTCTTGTACTATATAGAAACACAGTGAAATGCAAGTAGGGCTGCCACGATTAATCGATTAATCGACGACTAATCGATTATTAAAATAATTGATGACTAATTTAATAATCGATGAATCGTTTTCTTTTTGTTGTTGTTGTTGTTCTTTACTTTGTTTTTCTCTCCAAACTGCTTTGACACCTTCCACTGCCACATCTACCTTTCTGTCCTTGACACACATGCACAGTAGTGGTAACTGGGGTAGGCCGTGGACGTCACAAGACATTATACAGACAGGCTCTGGGATCATGGCTACCTGGCAACGGAGCTCAAAAGTGTGGGATCATTTTAAGAAAATGAAAGAGAAACCTGTGCAATATCTGCAAGGCAGAACTTACCTTCCATAGCAATTATTTTTAGTTAGCATATAGCTAAAATCTAACGATGGTTATACAATAGCAGCTGCAATCTGACCTGATAAGCTCTATGTTTTATATTCAATTAACGTATAGAGTAAGAGATATTTAGATTAGATTTAACCACACGTGTAGATTTGCACACTTTATAAGGCCACCAAAACTCATTTTATCAATTTATGAAATGTTCCATGAGCCTTTGCTACTTGAGTCAGTGTATGACARACTTTCTCCAAGTGCACAAACTAAAACAAAGGTAGGCCATCACACTGGCTGCTAGCTTAATTGTTAAAAAATACATGATTTTACTTTAAAAATATTTGTATTTCATGTATCATTGCWTTATTATTAATGATTTTGTAATATTATTGCATTTGGCCTGCAGCCCCGGATAGATCTTCATTTTGGCCCTCTTGGGGAAAATGTTTGAGTGCCCCTACTCTAAACTAAAGTTTAAGCATTRACCAAAACTTGGGAGCAGTTTTGGAACTTTCTGTTCTTGGAGAACTACATTAGGCATAACATGATTGTGCGGCAGTGCTTGTGTCCCACTGCTTGGTCACATAAATTGGGTGAAACCATAACAGTTAGCACTTATGCTAACAGTTCRTCCGAACCCTGTAATTAATTGCCTTTGGCATGTTTTTGTGCACTCAATTATGCACAAAAACATATAAACCAGTGTTTATTTTAAAAGAAGCCATAATTTCAGTGTATAAACCTGTATTTCAAAGTGTTGTGGGGTAAACATCATAAGCTCACCAACTGCCTCCTGGTGTTTATTCATGAACGTGACAAACACAGACAATCAAAATGCATCATTAACCATTTTGTAATTGCACCACAACCCTCTGAATTGTAATGAAACTGTGCGGTGCCCCCAAAATTTCTACCCCTATACATTTGACACGAGGAATGATGAACAAGCAGCAAGGGATTCATATAAGGTACAATCATACAATGTCAGCAGTATGAACTGCCACTCTGTACAGCTGTCAAGCTCTTAAAGGGTCTTCTACAAGAGAACTATGTGTGACCTCCTGTTATATTTAAAGTTGAAACTCAGAACAATGGTTGTTTGAGGACTGTTGCCTGCTAATCCCACTTGTCTAATAACAGTTCACAAATGAACATAAAAGACTAGGAAGTTAAAAAGCTGTGTCTTCACTCTATCAACCCTTTTCTAAGATGTTTTGTCTACATATATAGGCTGTCTCAATTCATGGGTTTCAACAGACGTAGACTGTGGCCGACGTTTGCCACGGTCTACGTGGGCCGTAGGCTGTTTGTGTCGGCTGCATRAACAGCTCTGAAAGGAGTCTAGTCTACACAAGATGTTTGTGTGACCATGCACTGCCTAATTACCATGGCAATACGTTTTATAGCACATCGCTTTAGCTGTTTTTTTCAAGGTTTAACTTCACAAAATTCAGTTTTAATAGAAAAATTTTATAAATAAATAAATCAAAAGCATTCATAATTTGGGATTAGCTCCAGAATACTTGTAACTGCATTTTAATTAACATCTCATTGCAACAAAAGTTTATTCAGCTAAATTGCGTAACTTACATTCTTTGGTCATAAATTTTCAAACTCCGCTGTCCAAAAAAAACAAACTACACCGTCTTTGTTTTTCTTTAATTTGTTGATGCCGCAATGGTTTCTGGGATACCATTAGCTGTGTAAGATACTGAGATGTAAACTGCGTTTTGGGGGTTTGTCGGCCACATGTGTAGTAGGGTTGTAAGAAAATATCGATACACTGAAATATCGCGATATTTCATTTCCCGATACTGTATCGACAATTCTCTAAAGCCCTGTACCGATTTTTTTATTAAGGTTTAAAATGTCAACTTTCCTGCCAGCTGTTCATTTTTATGTTGTAGTTCAGATTCTGACCACTAGTTGGCAGCAGTGAGCCAGCCATTTGGCTACTCTACCTCTTGAGGTAGAGGCTATTGTTAAGTGTTGGGTGACCATATTGTAAATTAATATTAAAACCTAAAAGCTGAAAAATATATTTAAATAAATTTTCAAACTATTTATTGTCAAATTTAGTCTAATAATTGAAAACATGGATGAAATAAGAAATATGAAACAAATAAAATAAAATAAATACAAAGCAGAACACAGCTAAATGAATCAAAAGTATGTCTATGTGATATTAGAATTTTCTGAGACAATGAATTTTGGTTTTTCATTTTTTTTCCCCTGTAAGAGGTTTTTATTYAATAGAATTTTTGTACTAAAAAATCTCAATATATCGCAATATATCGCCTTGCTTATAGTATCACAATATATCAGGATATATCGTATCGTGACCACTCTGTCATGAAATGTATCGTATCGCCAAATTCTTGCCAATACACAGCCCTAATGTGTAGGCGCCTATGAAACAGCCTACGGGCTGACGAAGTGGTCGACAAATGCGGCCGACGTCGGCTGCACCACATGWGTTGAGACACAGCCACAGTCATTCTAAAGGTCATGGCAACAATAAATAGATTAAAGCAATTACAAGTCATGAAAAAGTCCAAGTTAATGAACAAACACAGATCAACAGCTTTGTAGCCCTTGTAACTACATGAACCATGATGTTTTAGATCACATTTTCTCCAACAAAAACACATCAGTTCATGTGTTTGATTGAACCACTTAAACATTTACAAAATTTGAGTTGTTTCATTGATCTAAAATTCACTTTGGAACTGAAGCTGTTAGCTCGACTCCTCCAAAAGAACGTCTCCAATCTCAGATCGCCCTAACTGCTGTCTTCTACTGCAGAGATTAATTAGTCCAAAAAACCTGACTTCAGAAACAMAAAACACATCTCAACAATCTTTTAGGGGGATGGAAACAGATCCAGCCATGGTCAAACTTGGAGGAGGGCATTCATACAGAGATATGAGAAAGATTATTGGATCTTAAGTAATTAGGTCATGTCTTCATCTGTTTATCCAGCCTTTGTACTTCCTATAACACCAGCATACCTGATGAAGGTCCTGAGATGAAATCTGTAAACAGAAATGTCCTGAGCTGAATAAAGAAACCAAACTAGAACAATTTAATCCACCTTAAACTGCATAATAAAACAGTTTGGAGCTGATAYACCGCACCACTTTTGTTTTCATCCTTTGTGCCAATCTTTTATGCTAATGCTACAGTGCAATGGTCAGGTTTCAACATGAGCTGCAAATAATATAAAACTCAACAAGCGTTTCTCTCTGAGTAACTGAAGTTAGAAGAGGAATTGTCTAATTGTTGGCAAATAAAAGGCTTCATTTCAGTGGGGCCAAACTCATGGATCACTTTAAAGCCTTTTATAGTTTATCATGCATAAATCTGTAACAGCGTCTAATTCTGCCATCTGTTAATGTGAACGCAGTCGGTTTTTATCGGAGAACATGATGCAGAAGCAGATACTTCAGCTGATTTAGAGACGTGTTCTCATCCGACCAGCGGAGCAGTAAGAGGCGGCGAGATGTTAACCAGTTTATAATTATTGCTTTATTCAGTTTAAGACAGCAGGAGAGCTGTCAGAGCATCGATTACTGACGTCTCTGTGACAAACACTCTGTCTTTTGACACGATTCCAATCAATTGTTTCGACGCAGACTCTGAGGTAAATATCCAATCATTTAGCAACTAAACAGTTATATTATAGATCTGTAATCAGGGAGAAAACTAAGTTTGTTCAACACCCAAAATATTACTAATGAATTCTAAATTTAATCTGGTAGGAACTACTTTTTCTTCCACCATCTGCTCATGTAACATAAATTAAGATGTGTTTTCTTTTTTTTATAGTAGTGCTTGATGATTAAACCATAATTATTTGAATAGTTTTATAATTTTTACTTCATTTTTATTCTTTAAAATCTTATTTCCAAATTTATTGTATGATTGTTTTTTCCTGTTGTAGCCTATTATTATAAACGAGGATGCTCTATCAATTCTGAGTTTAAAATGAAGAAATAAATTACTTTAATGTCTTGTAGTTATTATGAAGCTGTGATTTGAAATACAGTACTTTTTTTACATTTTCACATTTATTTGTTTAGTTTTGTTTTCTTTTTTTTTTAAGGTTAAGTTTTTAACAGCTTGGCCAAGTAGAAACTAAGCTACTTGGTTAGGTTCAGGAAAAAAAAATGCTAATCAATTTAAAATACATAACGTTTAATGTTAAATTTGTGTTCTGAACAATATTAGTTCATATTCATAGTTCATATTCTCTGGTAATGGACTAGAAATTCTGTATTTCTCAGGCTTTATGTTACACAAATTAATCAATAACTTTCTACAAATTTAATTATAATTTAAAATAAAAATATATTTTTGTAGATCTAAAGCTCCTTTAGAAGAAAACACAAGTGGAGTTGGATAAGAGAAAAAAAAAAAAACCCAAATTGCCAAATACAGATCAACATTTTGTTCCATTTTTTTTTCTTTTTTTTTTGGTCTGAATGTGACAAAATAAAGCCACACGAGGCCAAAATATGTCGTTAACAGGTCCGGTTTGTAGAGGGAGGAGAGGAGCGACACCAACTGCTCACTCTCAACTCATCGCCTCTCTCTCTCCGACGGTACAAACCACTTGGCCAAATCGTGGCCTCCAGATGGCAGACCGCTGGTGCACGCAGCGACACACTGTGCAACAACACACGCGCACATTTGCCTGCAGCCGGGGCGTGCAGGCTGAAGCTCCTTCTCATTACTATGATAAGTGTCTGCTCACCCTTTTTCTTGTTTTCATTCGATTTTCATTTCAAAGAGCAGAGCGAGCAGCGAGGGGGCCGACTACGGACCTGAAGTGTGGCCAGATGTGCCAGTGCATTTATGAGTGTGTGTGTGTGTGTGTGTGTGTGTGTGTGTGTGTGTGTGT
>NW_013952480.1:806670-809784 GCF_001266775.1 Austrofundulus limnaeus
CACACACACACACACACCTGAAAGCTACAAACCTAACTAAACTGCTACACAAATCCATGAATTCTTCACAGATGAGCGAGCAAAATGAAAAAAGGATGGGCTGAATCATTATTTGACTTTTGTTCGAACAAATTTGCGAGTATTTGACTCGTGTGTTTTATTTTCTTTTTATTTTACTAAATTGAGGTATTAACAGGTCACAAGTTCGAGTCTCAGCTATTCACTGAATTATTTGAAAGGATTTTTGCATCAGCTGGCAGAGATTTGGCACAAAGATAATTAAATCACCTCTCRTCAGAGTTTTAAACTAAGATTATCCCAGGATCTGAGAAATGAGGCAGTTTGGTTAAACCTTGAAAACAATGTTAAATTATTCTCATGTAAGGTTGCTAAATCTCACCATATCTTTTGGATTAAGGGTTGTGAAGGATGCTCAGTTACTATCATACCAAGTCTGAACTCAATATCTGCAAATCTGACTAAGTTATAGCCATTTTTGTGTTGGCTAATTTTGATTAACTGTGGCAAGCACCGTGAATCAAGTTGACTCCAAAAGCTAATCATTTGTAGATAATCATCCAATGGTTACATTCTGAGAGTTATTCAAAATACGCCTATTGGTTCATGAGATATTTTGCTAACAGACAGATGAAGTCGGCGTCAGCCTTATCACTAAAGTTTTAAGCGAGGATCTTGTGCCATGTGTAAAGCTCAGTGTATGTGTTGCAAATTATCCTCGACTACTACCACACCAAATTTCAGCTCAATATCTGTGGAATTAATTGATTTGTGGTCATTTTTGTGTTTAACGAAATTAGCTGGCTGTGGCGGTCATGTTGAATTGGGTTAACTCTGAAATGTAATGAGTTGCAGTTGTCCACCCAGCGACTGCTTTAGGAGAGTTTTATGAAAATCCGTTCAACGGTTTGTGTGATATTTTGCTAACAGACACAGAAACAAAAGCATTATCAACCAACTTCCGCCTTTCATTGAAGGGTGATGATCATTTGTCGGTGCACGTGTCACAGCCAGATGAGGATGTTGTTGGGTTCACATCCATGCCTGAGAGGCTCACAGAGGACGGACATCTTCTGCATGTTGCACCTCTCCTTCCTCTCACGTGTCCCAGTTCACAAAAATAAAAGGGACGCTTATAAAGCTCAGATGACTTCTCATACTGATGCAACAACACACACCCGCTTCTCAGTTAATAAACGAATCTCAAAACTGTCCAAATAAAAAATAAAAAACAGCGCAGGTTGTAATTGAGAATAATCTCATCCTGCTTTATGATCAGTCCTTGTGTGGCTGAACCCACAATATGCTAAGCATCAGAGCCCCCCCAAGAAACAGAGCTGCAGGAATAAAAACATTAAGGAGAATTTACTCACCACTGAACAGCGAGGAGAATGGGAGGCAAGGTGCGTGCTCTGAAGTTGTCAGATTAAGGTTGGCCCCTGACGTCCGTGTGAGAATGTCATCGTTTTTTTTTTTTTATTGTTTGTTTTTTGTTATTTTTGTTTTTCCTCTTCTGTTCGCTGTGCTGCTCGGTCTGTCCGCTCGATGCTGCTGCTCGCTCCGAGGCGCGGCGGAGGGAGAGGGACGCACTGCCGAGGAGAGAGGAGAGGAGAGGAGATGAGGAAAGGGAGGAGGGAGCAGGAGGCTTAGAGAGGATTTTGGAAAAACAGCGACCACGTGTGGTCAAGTCTGTGAAGCGCGGACACCACAGACACTACCTGTGTCATAAGCGATCATCAACTGGTGGTCCGCGGACTGCTTCTTGGCAGTGGCGCCTCCAGAAAGGTTTTAATGGTGGCCCATTGTGGGGGCTACTGAAAATCGTGGGGTGGCACCAAAACCAAAAACTAAAACAAAGTTTTGGGATATGTTTGTGTTATGTTGTCATATATACTGTAAGTTCAGATTTACACAGGTAGCTTTTGTTGTTTTTGATATTGCTTATTGAGAAAACAGTCAATTTATTGCAGCTTGTCCTTCCATGAGTTTATAGTTATATAACAAATATGAATACAAGGTTATGAGACCGTGCATCATGATCAGAACACTGGCTTCAGACTGGTAATTATTTATAAACATAGCCAAAAAGTAAGGAAATTTGGTAGATTGTGTTGTAACAAATCATATACTGGAAAGCCTGTTAATTTCCCTTTTAAATGGTGCCACATTTGTAAGGAACATGCATTTGTGTGATGTGAGCTTCACATCTGAGGAATTTGCCAAATCTTCTCTGCCAAACAGCTTATTTTGCAGTTWTTGACACTTGCTTTGAGCGTCTGGACATAGTCAGCGGTCAGTAGGTGTCAGCTTATCAGCATGCCATATTTGACTGATCTGGAAAGGGACAACTTCAAGCTGGTGTTCTGCAAAGTTAATTTGTGGCGTTTAGAATGAGCCCATGTACAAACTCCAAACTGAAGGCTGAGTTCCATATCAGAGACAGGTGTCCCAGGAAGACAACACCCCAGGAACATTGTTTCCTCACCCTGTCAGCACTTATAGGTACAGGCTTCCTTCTACAGATTTGCAGTCAAGGTTTCCAGGATGATATGGCTGATGGCCTTTTGTGACCATGGTTCTTCCACATAATACTGAGTCTCCTGTTTGTTAAACTGCCTATGTGTCTAGTTTCTTCAAACTTTAATCATCCAGTCCACAAAGCACCCAAGAATCAGCTGTTTGGCAGAGAAGATTTGGCAAATCTTTAATGTGCGCAACCCACATACTCTTACACTCCACATGACTTACAAATCAACAGGCTTTGCGATTTATTGCCAAGAAGCATTGCTACAACAAAGAAATTATCCACTACACGCGAATAGCCTTACTTTTTTGTGCTAAGTTTATAGTTATGCTTTAACTCCTAATAGCTCAAAAACAATATTTTTTTGTATTATGAGGTTCTAATGATCTTAAACAGGAGAAATTAAAAAGGCACAAAGCAAATAACAAACTGATTTTTTTAATACAAATGTAAGATTACAAAATGTAAAAGTAGAGTATGATATACAGCGGGTAAAATAAGTATTGAACACGTCAACATTTTTCTCAGTAAATATATTACTAGAGGTGCTAATGACATGAAATTTTCACCAG
>NW_013952480.1:811154-815606 GCF_001266775.1 Austrofundulus limnaeus
CTGGTGAAAATTTCATGTCATTAGCACCTCTAGTAATATATTTACTGAGAAAAATGGTGCCGTGTTCAATACTTATTTTACCCGCTGTACCTGAAAGTATTTTTATGGGGAACACTGTGATCAGAGTGAAAAAGAGGGAGGAAATAACCCACTTGTTTATACCTTTCAAAGATACTGTTCAATTCCAGCCGTAATTGGAAAGAAACATTGCATTAATGTGTGATATCAGTCTGTTGTGTGGTCGGGGCGTGGTTGTCTCGAGTCACTGAGAGTTCAGCATCTAAATAAGTGACCGTCTGCGAGCAAATGTGCCAAATAAGCCTCTGACATGTCCTGATCATCCAGGTAAAAAAGGGACAAAGATGATATAATACGTCTGGTTCAGGTCACCTACTGTGAGCTCCACTGCTTGTTTCTCAAATACAGACAGATCGGTTCATAACAGTTACCTCTGTGTTGTGCCGTCACTAAAGCTCTGAAAGACAGAAACCTGGGCCTGTGCAGGAGAAATATACAAGACTCAAGTCACCCATGAGGGAGAAACACTCCAACAGGCATAAATCACAGCCTCTGAGATCAATGCACCGTTTCCCATAGGCAAAGTGTTCTGGCTGAACACAATCAATTCCACCCCAGGATTCATTGCTCCAATAAGTACGACTTGTTCTGCGCTGGTGGGGGGAGGTAAGGAGGCTCTACTGGAGTCAGCTCCCGCTGAACATTAATAACAGCGGCTCTGAATCCGAATCGCTTCATTATTAGCATTCTGCAGAGGCGCTTCGGAGCCGCTTTATTAGCCCCTTATTTCTGCCAACAGCTGATGTAGGGACCACTGCTGTAACACCACTGAGCTTTTCTCTTCGAGATTTAGACAGCTGTTTGAAGGTCCTCACTTTAGATTTTAAATTTAACCAGATTAATGAGCCAACAGCTAGTCTGAGTGAGGCTAAATCCAATCTGAGTTGTCTTAAGGGTCATAGTTTGGTCGTTTTTTTGAAGTTCTGTCAAATAATTCGCAATATTCCTGCTAAAATATATAAAAGTTACAGTAGAGGTGTTCAAAACAGAATTTACATGACCTACTAGTATTTCAGATTGGAGCTGCTTGCTCTGACTGGTSTGTAGCTCATCAGTCAGGTTTGAATTAAACCCCATTTCTCTAAGGCTGCACGAAAAACTACGACAGCTACAATCTAAGACAAGTAAGATATTAATTATTCAAAACCTCTCCACAGAGCTGCGCTTTAAAGGAGCTGGGAAAAGACGACAACTCAATTTAAACCGCAGGTTTCGCACAAACATAAAAACTAACCAACTCTTTGACCACTCTGATCTTTTCTTTCATGCGTGTATTACACGAACACACAAGTTTCGGTGAAATGAAAGCGCCTTTTCACCAGAGTTTGTTTAATCTGTTGAATTATTTATGCATTATCTGCTCACAAAGGCCAGCGAGGAGGGGGAAGGGGGGGGACTGCTGCTGATGGAGCGAGCAGAGAAAAGGCTCACAGCTAATGTTCTCTAACCACTTTTTAGATGCATCTTTTGTAGTTGTCTGTTTGTTGCACCGGACCTGGTGAGGCGGTCCGCTCTGCTCTGGCTCCCTTTCACCTCGCAGCAACATCACAAAGTCCCCGTCAGCTGAAAAGATGCTGGAGTCAGCAGCCTCCATGGTGAAACTGCTTATTGCYGCCTCTGTCACTGCCTTTACTCTCGGTGTCCATCTGGTGCTCAGCTAATAAATACAGTTTATTCAAAGCAGGTTTGCTGCGTTTATTGGATAATTTCTTACAAGCATGAATATGTGAAGAATACTGGGATGACAAAACCTCAGTCGCATTTTATTATTATTTACATGAGCTTTAAAGGTTGAGCAATTGTCTAGACATAGGGTATTACAGCACCCTCTGCTGGCTAAAGACTACAACTGCAGCTCTATTTTTAAACAAATGATGCAGGCTGGCTGCTTTTAATTACTTGTTTGGATAAGCTAAATCATAACAAAAACAGTATTTATGTAACAAAATATAGCTTTTAAAATGTGTTCTGTGATTTAAACAATTGAACATAATATATATCTGTTGCTTCTATAACATTTTAAACTACAACAAAGCAGATTTTTTTGCACTTCCAGTACTGTTTTGAAATTGATCATAGTTTTAGTTGAAAATGTCACTGGCAAGATGAAACACACTGCAGAAAAATAAAGCTCACAAATCTTTCCCACTGTATCATAACACCAGCATATTAGCTGGCGGAGGCTTTAATGGAATTTGGCCTAAAGTGAATCTTTTAGCCTTAAACTGATTCAGTTCTTCTTCGGTAAGTTTGCTCTCGGTTGAAAACAGACTGTCCGACGGCCCCCCCACAGACCCGGCTACAGCTGAAGGTGTAGAACTCGCTGTCCCGAATCCAGTTTGCCCCAAAACACTGCTGCCGCCTGCTGTTCCGGGAGCTCCGGTGCCGAAACCAGTCCCGAACCCTCCGCCGGTGTTTGCCGTGGATGAGAAGCTGAACGCCGAGGCCGAGCCGAATCCCGAAGAGGCGGCAGGCTTGTCGGCGTTTGGAGCGGCGAAGGAAAAGGTGGAAGCCGAGAGCGCTGAGGACGATCCAAAGCTGGACGGAGGTTGTGTCGGAGCTGCTAAAGCGCTACCAAAACCAGCTGAAGGAGATGAGGAGGATGATGGAGCAGCAAAGCTGAAGCTGCTGGCCTGGGCTGGAGCGGGAGCAGGAGCACCGAAGCCTGCTTGGTCAGAAAAACTGAGTTAGTGTCAGAAACCAGAAGTTAACAGTTTTAGAACTTTTCTTGATGGAAAAAGCTGAGTYCTTTCATCAAAATAAACAAATAACTAATTCTGAACTGAAAAGAATTGATGACTTTTATGGTCTGTGTTTGTTTTGGTAATTTTGTCTTTAAACAGATATTAAAAAAAGAAAAAAACAGACCATTTGTCAGTTAATGGAGTAGAAAATGAAAAATGAAGAACCATCAGTTCTTGATTTTCACTATAATGAAGAAATAAATTACCAAAAAGCACACGGACCTTTTGCCCTCAGTCAGGGTATATACAGAAATTCTGAAGTTAAATTTAATACCTTTTAAATACCGTTTAAATACCATCCCAATGTTTTTTAATACCAGCACGACTTCAAGTTGCAACTGTAGCGGCAACCACTTAAACCTATTATTACAGTTMCTGGATACATACGGTAGTTATTTCTTTGCATTAATGAAACATTGATTTATATACAATTATTTGTTTTCATTATGTGTATGAAGAGCAGTGCTATCAGCAACAGGTCGTCTGCTCTCGCATGTCCCAGGAACTCAGAACCAAAATACCCTGATGTCACACAACCATCCTCTGAATAACGTGTGTGTGTGTGTGTGTGTGTGTGTGTGTCCGTTTTTAAACATGTATTAAAACTTTTGTTGAACATGAGAATGAACAGTCCAGCTGTGTTATCACCACCACCAGACACAGTTTTACCCTCACAATCACCATCTTTTATCTGCGTTTACATTGACAATACCAGCTAAAGAACGACAATCAATCAACTTCTTTAAAAAAAATTAAGTTTTCAATTTTTTCATACTGAGCAGAGGGTTACCTGCAATAACTTTCAAATATCACCTTTAAATTTATCAAAACTGCAAAAAAAAATCCCAATTTATAAACTTTCTTGTAGCTAAAAATACGTTCAATTAAAAACTATAATTGAAAATAATAAAAACTAACTATAAACAAACCAAATCAAAATTTCATGTGATCATGCATTACATTTACATAAAGTCTGATCCCAAATAAATAATTTAGCTCAAATTCCCAAAAGCCTTTAATGCTTTAATACAGTGTAGGATTTAAATTAGCTCATATTTATCTACAAACATAAACTGACTTCTTCATAGAGAATGCCCTCCCTGAGAGTTTAGTGGAAAAACAATGAAAAAAATCTGAGACACAGCTTTAATTTACTTTTGTTTTGTTCAGACAAATATAGCTGTTTCAGTGTTAATGTGTGTCTGTTAGCACCAGTAAACACACACCTGTTGATTGATGTTATCTCCCGGGACACGCTTATAAAAGTCATCACTTTAATCTCGTCACCTGCTGCACCTCTCTGCTCCTCTCTCCTCTCCGCTCTGCTCCAGCTAACTTTAGCTAAAGCTAGCATCCACCGACACACAGCTCCTCTCAGGTGGAGTCAGTAAACCTTCTGCTGGTTTACAGCGGGTAAAATAAGTATTGAACACGTCAACATTTTTCTCAGTAAATATATTACTAGAGGTGCTAATGACATGAAATTTTCACCAGATGTTGGTAACAACCCAAGTGATCCATACATACAAAAAAATCAAACCATGAGTATCCAGAAATTAAGTTATTTGTAATAATGTAAAATGGCACAGGGAAAAAATATTGAACACATGAAGAAAGGGAGGTGTAAAAA
>NW_013952480.1:816705-820942 GCF_001266775.1 Austrofundulus limnaeus
TTTTTACACCTCCCTTTCTTCATGTGTTCAATATTTTTTCCCTGTGCCATTTTACATTATTACAAATAACTTAATTTCTGGATACTTATGGTTTGATTTCTTTGTATGTATGGATCACTTGGGTTGTTACCAACATCTGGTGAAATTTTCATGTCATTAGCACCTCTAGTAATATATTTACTGAGAAAAATGTTGACGTGTTCAATACATATTTTACCCGCTGTATCTTTTCTGACAGCTGGTTTTTAACAATCTTCCAGCTTGATATCGTCTCCTGTTCTTTTTCAGATGTGTCCTGACAAATATATTTTATTCAAAACGCCGCTCCAACTTCTGCTACTACACTTCAAGTCCCGCCCCCACACTAATTCTGATTGGCTAGTAGGCCTGTCTAAATTGAAAGCTGCATCTCATATTGGGCCAGAGAAATGTTTGTTAAATCTGTTTTCAAAGCAGCGCATCAGATTCCACAACATAGCCAAAAATGCGCTAGTTGTTTAAAAATTAATACCTTGTCAGACGGCGTTTATTACCTTTTAATGGCTTTAATTTTTGCTTTTTTGATTTACTACCTTTTAATACTTTTTATAACCCCGCGGATACCCTAAACTCCCAGTTTAAATGCCCATGTCAGACTGGACTGTGACGATTCAGAGGATATAAAGCAGATAAAAGTTTTTAAATCATTTTATCTGCAAAAGCAGCCTCTTTTTTATTTGTTTTTCTGTTACAAGAACACCAGACCTTCGCTTCCGAAGCTTGATGAGGGGAAACCAAACGTCTTTGCTGTCGTAGAACCGAAGCCACCTGTAGCTGACGGAGGCGCTGTTCCGTTTAACTCTGCGAGCTGCCGAAACAAGCACACGTGTTAAAACCTGCTGACTGAGCTGAGGTAAAGACACACATATATACACTGTTATTAAGTGTGTGTGATGTTCGGGTCTCACCAAGGCTACTCGTGTGGCCGGACTCATGATCTTCAGCTCCTGAACTCGACTTTTCCAGTTACTGAGCAACTGATTGACGCCGCGTAACTAAAACACATAAAACAAGCTTGTTTTTCCAGATATCCACAGACAAAACAACCATCTGAACTTTAGTCAGGTGACAAATATCAGGAATGTTCTACTCACGTAGCTCTGCAGATCTCCTGATGCTCGTGTGGAGTAGTACTCCAGCCTGAGCTCCTCTGGAGATAAATCACTAAATCCTGTGGATCGAAATAAAAATAAAGCACGTTCAACTTATTGTCAAGGTTTCTAAAGCTAGGTTTGTTGTTAAAATAAGATTCATGTATTCAGATGTGACACAAACCTGATATGGATGCTTTGGAGCAAGAGTAACAGGAGAATCCCCACTGTCCTGAACTCTCCCAGACATCCATGTCCATCTGAATTATCTCCCTGATTGAACAGAAGACATTTACAATTTATATATGTGTACAATTTTACTTTGAAGGAAAACAAATTAAGTGTTGAAAACTTGCAGTTTTTTATCATCATCTTCATCCCCAGGTGTCCCTCCTCCGCGTCCTCCCCTCTCAAACGAATTCGATGAGCCGAGTCCCGAGAATCGGTTCTGAGTTGAGAATGCGAATTCGGAGCTCTTCACGTTCTCTCGTCTCCCGCCTCCACCACGGCCTCCTCCTCCTCCTCCTCCCGAACCCCAGTCGCTCCGCTCCTGCGACGAGAAGGCCGAAGGCTGGATGTAGTTGCCTCTTTGCTGGGAAGGGTTCACCCAAACTCTGTTTCTGAAGCCTGGAAGCACCATGGAAAGAAACGGCAACTTGAGCTTGCAAAATCTGTTGAGTGTGCTCATTTCCAACCAAAGCYAATGCTAAATGTTCTCTTCATCAAATCGTTATTCTCAATGGGACTAGACTCTATGGTGGCCCGTATTGTTTTGTGTTCCTGTTCTAACTTTTTTTTTTGTATGCGTGAGTTTTCAGAGCCAAATGGCAATGTCATCTTAAAAAATGCCCATGACAAACACTGGTTATTTACAAAATTAAGGCATATGGTTGATTTCATCCTTCTTTTTGCACCCAGAAAGCTAAAAAGCACATTACATATTAATCCAAAAGCAACAAAAGATGTGGCTATTTTTTTTTGCATGTGCGCAACCAAATTAACAGGGTTTCCAACGTATAAGATTTTTTGCCAAAAATTGTTACAACAAAGTAATAATTTGCCAAATGTCCTTACTCTTTTTGTTTAGTTTGTAAAATAAAATCTGCTTGTATTTCAGTAATTAGATTTAATTTAAATCGGCCCTGGCATAGGTCCTATCAGAAGAAATATTACTGATATTTTAGAGTCTTTTATTTACGACTCCGATTCTTTCAACTCTTCGCCTACTTGTTAAGTTAAATCCAAGTGAAGGTTGTTTATTTTTGAGTTTTTAGCATTTTCTGGTGACTCCTACTAACATGTTTCGWCATTAAATAAAATTTGGTCACTGTGAACACTCGCACTAGTCGGTGAGTAGAAAATACTGATAGTGGTGTAGAAGTTAAAGTTGTGTATTTGTTTTACCTCCACTTTCTCCTCTGAACTGCTGTTGACCAGAGGAGCGGTTATAACTCTCATTATAACCTCCTCCGCTTCCTCTGTTTCCTCCCCTCGGGTGCTCATTCCAGCATTTCTCCCCATAACGACACCGACCCTGGAGGAAAAAGTTACACACCACCATTCTGGACAGGAAAGCCGAAGAAAGCTCACACCTGGGGGAGATGTTTACATGAGCTGTGAATGCGGCGCATGAAAATGACGTCACTTTCCCCTCTTTATGCTGCACGCAGCGCCCCCGCGTGGCAGATGTGYCTTATTAAATTCGCCCAGACCAGAGGGCGCCGTGGTTTCTGTAGATTTGTGTCAGAAACTCATGTCAGTTTAATTTACCAAGCAAAATATAACTCTCATTGTAATAAAGTCAAATGTTTTAACCCCTCCACATTCATTTATATTTCCCTTCAAATCAGCTAAAATTAAACATGTCATTCACCAGCAAATGTCTTTACTTCATWCCTAACTATTTTTAAAGAAATACTTTTATTTTTCATTCAGATATTCAATACACATTAAGCATAAATGTTTTGATTGAATGAAGCAGTGTTGTGTTTGTAAAGTTTTAAAGGCATAAACAATCATTTTATGAATAGTGAATTAGTGTAAAAATGGGAAAATACAGGGATAACAAGGTTTGAGCTTTATTAAAAACACCTGTATGGTGTGAGCTTTAAAATCAGGAAGCAGAATCTGTTTGATGCAAGAAAAAAATAAGCATTGCTGTAAAGGTAACATTTTAATGGAGCAGGCATTAAAAACCAGTAAAGCCTAATTTTATATTAAAACAATACATTTGTGATTTTTTTTTACTTGTTTATCTCCATTGGTCAACAAAACAAATGTAATACCACTGCACTTTTCCTATCTCTACAATAAAACATTKAATAGAATATTTTGAACCTGCAGGGTTGGTGAGACTGATGCGAGGAGCTCAGAGGTAWAAGTGAAAACAAGCTTTACTCAACGAGGTAAACCAATGACATGGCAGCAAAACAAATACAAATCATCACCAGGAACATCACCTACAAATCTCCAGACACAACCAACAAATAACACAGAACTTCTTCTTCTTCTTCTGTTTTTATTGGCGGGTGACATCYAACGTTAAGATGTATTATCGCCATCTACTATGCTGGAGTGTGGACCAGATTATCTCCCTTTAATCTAAATTCTCATAAATAGTCCTGTTTCCTTCAAAAAATAATAACTGCTTTATTTATTTTATGTTTATTTAATATCTTATTTAATTTTAATGTCTCTGTATCATATTTCATAATTTCTCTTTTTAGCTTCTCTCTACTTGATGCATACTTTTCACAATGAATTATTACATGTTCTACTGTTTCCATATCCCTACCACACTCACAACTACCTGTTGGATGTTTCCCTATCAAATGTAAYGTTTTATTTAATCCGGTATGTCCAATCCTCAATCTTTAACACAGAACTGATGTGAAGGTGGAGAATATAGAGCAGCTGACAAGGTATTGGAGGCAGCTGCGCTGATTGGACACTGGCAACAGGTGTGAGAGACTGAACTGGGAAATAAATTAATTAAATTTAAAAAAAACACAAAAACCAAACCAAAAGGAAACTAAAACACCAGGAACCATCAAACAATAACCTAAACCTTTTCATGACAGAAACAAAGCTTATGGAAATACTGATGT
>NW_013952480.1:821573-823532 GCF_001266775.1 Austrofundulus limnaeus
AATTATAAAAATATGAACGCTTCCAGCTGCAAAAAAAAAAAAAAAGAAAGTTAAGTGAAAACAAAAGATGCAAGCACAATTATTTTTGCAGCCCTGCACCGAGCAGTGACAGCCCAAACACACTGAGACTGAGGACGAGGATGAGGACATCATCACTGTCCCCCGTCTCCATCCRGATCTGGTCTGCGTCCCTCCTGAGCGTCACGTTGATGGAGCCGAGCAGCCGCTCTGCCTGCTGGAAGAACTGCTCGTCCCGCAGTGAGACAGGAGTGGACTGGATGGACAGAGCCTGGCTGCTCTCCTGTAACCACACTATCTGTGGGGTGAGAAGCAGACGCAATAAGTTCGAATGATGTCAGGACATGAAAGTTTAAGTTTCAGACAGCCGCTAGCTGAGCTTAGTTTAGCTGAAGATACCGGGATTCMGATTTTACAAAGGTTATTTGGTGAGAAGTGAATTCAGAGCAGATATTTAGGAAAGCTAATTGATTAGACTCAGCCAATGGGAGTGCAGGTCCAACCCRCTGATAATGATTGACAGGTCAAGTCATTCTGCTGAAAATCATTGTGGTTTTAAGGTTACAAAGTAAACAGGTTGTTACACCGTTGTTCCTCATGAACTCTGGATTTCAAGCCCACACAGATTCTCAAAAATATTTGTGAATATGTTATATTTCTCACACCCAAAAGTGTTTGTGAACCCGAACGGTAAATTGTTTTTATCGAAACAAGTTGAATATTCCGAAAGATTAACAAATAAACTAACCAGCTTGTCAAAAGATGCCAGGAAATCTGGTTCAGTCTCGCTCAAAAGGCTTAAAGTTTCATCAGGAAGTTCTACAAAAAAAAACAGAGAAAGACAAACAAAACGATTGAAATTAAAAATAGACAGTACTAAAGTATGTTCTGCAAAAATATAAAATAAAAAATATTTTTTGTGTGTGAGTTTTCCTCACCTTCCATGGCACTGACCAGCAGGTAAGCTGAGTTCAGATGTGCAGGGACGCCCCGTTCTGTGACACGGTCCGACTCCAGCTGATCCAGAACAACAGAACTTCTAGAGTTCTGTTGCGGCTCATCGATAACTGTCTGGGCTGTTTCACTGTCGCACAACTCCTCCAGCTGATGGTTAGAAGTAAAAAGAAAAGTTACTTTTTTAAAGAAATGTGCTGTTACATAATTCAAAGTCTGAAGCTGCCGTTTGTCTGGCTGAACTCACCAAACCCTGCAGATATGACAGAGCAGCTCGGTCCCTCAGAGTCTCCTGGAGCTTCTTGGTCAGAGCAAATCGAACGGACTGAGGGAGGTTTCCGAGAGGAGAAAGGTCCATGTACTGTGATCCTGTAAAACACTCAAGTCTATTACTAACATACTTATACAACATTCACCCTACTGAAATAAGTTTTTTCCTCCTGTACATTAGTTTTGGTATGTGTCTTGTTACACTATTTTCTTTATTTTACAATTTTTATATCAAAATGTTGAGCTCCTTCAGGGCACCCTGGCTATGATTTTTGGTACTTCAGCAATTAAAACTTTCTGAGATATTTAGCTTTTTCTGCCGTGTTTTTCTCATTGAAAATGAAYGGAGCTGTTTTTGGACACAGMTTTCCAGTCTCCAAATCTTTACTGTAATTTTCACCTTTTGTTCTGGTTTTTTAATCCYTTACCACTAATTTCTGCTTCCTTCGGCTTCTATTTAGCAGATTTTAGCTTTGTTCTGCTTTTTAAATATCRTCCTGCGATAAGGTTTGTCGAGGGAATGAACCCAAATCTGGACAGACACGAAGAGTTTCAAAAATTGAATGCTTATTTTATAAAAATAAAATAAAAAGCTGACAAGGCAGCAAAACTAACAAAAACTCTGAAGACGCAGGGAGATGACAAGGGAAACCAAACAGCTGGACATGCCAAATAATGAGCCAGTGAGGGTGTGGAGTAAATGACCAGTATATATAT
>NW_013952480.1:824384-828780 GCF_001266775.1 Austrofundulus limnaeus
TATATATACATGTATATATATATAGTGGCTGCTTTTTCTCTTCATTTTCTGACAATAACAGCTTATTGTGCATCGTGTGCTTGAAAATGAGGACAAAAGCAAATGTGTAAGATCTAAAAAAATCTGTCTAGAGGAGATGAACGGCCTCTAGTTTTAAGAAACAAGTAAAAATGAGTGGGAAATCTGCCAAAGTCAAGTTTGACCACTTAAAAGATTCCAAGAAAAGTCCAGCTTCATAAAAGCTATTCAAAAATGAGAACGACTCAAGACCTTTGCACAGTTATGCATATTGTTTTAGAACAACCCAGCATATCTATCTTCTGTAGCAACTCATTAACAATAAATAAATAAATAAATAAATAAATAAATAATTCACAATGTCATTTACACTTTCAAAGAATGGGAAACAACTTCTCTAATGTTGCAGGATCGTGTTACATTTCCTCGTCTTGTTACAGCCGTGGCGGTGATGCAGAAATGTAAAGATGGTGGTGGTGGCGGGTGGGGGGGAGCTGCCTATAATCCTATAGGCTACGTCTGTATCCACGCAAAATGACGGAAAATCGGTGTAATTTATAGACAGTCCATACAACTTGATGCCATGGCTACATACCCCACCAAAAAACATGCAAAAAAAAAAACAAAAAAAAACATGCTGCTGCACCACAGACAGGTGTCTCTTCACCACAGACAGATGTCATGACAGGTGTTATTTCAAAAATAATATTAGCCTAATAATAATATTATCAGTAATAATAAATATAAAAGATACTAAAATGTAAACTAGTGATTCTGAATGTGTTGAGACCAGCAGAGAAGGCTTTGTTGGTCCTGACTTCACACCACTTGCATTACAGTCACTTCTGTTTCATTAACCAAAATAAAAAATAGCACAAGTTCAGGAGCGTATTACAAACCATTCTGATGAAAACTCCAAAGTGTTCCTCTTTGTACAATGTCTCTATTGAACTTGCCATCCACTACCGAGTCGTCCAAGGATTTAGACTCTGAGACCGAGTCGTTCTCAAAACCTCCGACCGTCCCAGGCTGCAGGCAAATATCTGAAAATACATAATCACAGATGAATATAGAGAGGAACAGACAGCATCTATAGAAACGTTAAAAAAATGATTACCTATTTTGTGGCACATTTTTTGTTGTGTGACAATTATACAATTAATTTGAAGCATCAAAACCGAATAACGGGACAGAACTGAAGCCGCCTCGCCACTCTGACAAACACAAAGAGCCAACTCAAAAAGACAAAACAGAAATTTTCTGCTGTCCACAAAAACTTGATTGTTGGTGTATTCATGTGACTTAAAATACAGCATTTTTCAGAAACTTTGATGTAACAACCTAATTTACACCTGCATATTATTGCTTTGTGTCCTAGAATCCATACAATAATACAAAAGCACATAAATAAAAAAATCAACTAATAAAAAAAAGATGGATCAATGCATCAATAACAAAACAAAAAAATGTTAAGATCTATTACAACAGGCTTAGTCACAAGAAAACAATTGCAAAACACCATTTTAATTGAAACAAGTGTAGAAATGCAGACCAAAAAAATGGATCAAAAGTTACTTTTTTTCTGATTTCTGGGCTTTGCTTTTTTTCTTTTAACAGCTACTAAAAACCATGAACACATAACCCCGGTCCTGGCTTCTCTCCACTGGCTTCCTGTTCACCTGAAAATTGATTTTAAGATTTTACTGTTGGCTTTTAAAGGTTTTAATGGTCTGGCCCCATCATATTTATGTGATCTTCTTAACATCTACACTCCAGTCAGAGCACTCAGGTCTACCAACCAGTTCCTCTTAGATGTTCCTAGATCCAAACTGAAATCTAGAGGTGATTGGGCTTTTGCAATAGCTGCTCCAAAGCTGTGGAACAGTCTACCTCTTAAAATTTGGTCAGCTGAGACTGTTGAGGCTTTTAAATCTTTTCTTTGACCTTTGACTAAGACTGAGTTGGAGGTTCAGTTAAAGCTTTATGTATATATTATATTATATTGTGTTTCTGTATTGTATTTGTATCCATGATATTTTTTGTTTGTTTTTTGATACAAGTCATGACTGAACTGTAAAGCACTTTGATCATCTTTTGTTGTTTTGATGTGCCGTATAAGTAAATTTGACACTGACATTGCTTGTACACATCGTCAATGAGAACAAACCACAAAGAGGAAGTGATGACATGAGTTTCACTCTCTTAGTTCAGACCCCACCCCCCCCAACCCCGCCCCAATACACAAACTCAAAAACACTTTACCATAGTGTCCGTTTTTTTTAATCTCCAGCTCCAGTATGCTGTAAGCAATCACAGTGCCAGAGGGAATCTCTAAAGAAACATCAGAGTCCAGCTCAATGGTGTTGGCCTCCTTCCCACACACCTGAAAATACACACACACACACACACACACACACACACACACACACACACACTGGTTCAACTCTAAGAACTTTAAAGGGATATCTAGGCCATTGTAATGTGGTTTTCAGAGTTTACCGTATTTATAGTTCAATATGGGTTATGGTTATGGTTTGACTGGGGATGGATAAAGAACCCATATGAGCGGGGGCCTGGTAAGTGGGCCCATTGCTCTCCCCAAAAAGACACTGGTCTATATTCAAACCTTCGCGCTCCTCGGATGGAGGACACAAGGTTTAGAAACAGTGTTCTGAGCTTCTCAGGATCCATAAAGGGGTCCCCAAGAATTCTATTCCTTTGCCTGCTCAAAGGCAGTGGTCTAAGTAGTGCAAAGAGGTCTCTAATGCCACAGGCATCACACAGACCATTGTCATGGAGTCCCATCACCATTTTGTGGCGACTGAGCAGATTGTACCCAGTTAGGACTCCAACCAGTGTACTAAATTTTTCAAAACACTTCAAAACACCAACATGTTCATTTTTAGGAGTTCCAACTTTTAGAATTTTTTTCAGGTTTCCATTAGAACATGCTAACCTTGATCGAGCTCCCCAGCAGGCCCAGCAATCTGAGCACGCCTTGAAAGGTGCACTGCTGCTTCTGTGTTTGGGTGACGGAGCAGGAGTTTGTGGTGAGGATCCTTTCTTTCACCACCGTCAACACTTCCGCCCGCTTCTCCACCTGCTGCACCAGAACGTGCTGCATGTCTATCAACCTGGCGACAAAGACACGTCGCTCAGTGAGTCTCATCAACAACAACACATTATGATTCTTTGCAAACAATAAGATGTGACCTTATGGTGGTATATAACTGAGCTACTCAAAACTTCGTGGCCAAAATGTGAGCGGCCAGTTTTTGAAAATAACAGTTTATATTTGTGATCAAAGCTAGCAAAAATGTAGCCTGGCCTTTGCCTTCCTACACAATTCTGGTTGATTCTAATCTCCTTTTACAGCTCCAACTGGGCTTTCTTCTGTAGAACATGGATTTCTCTGTTAGAATTTAACTGGACCAGTCAGGAAACAGAAGTTATGAATGATGATGTTGATTTTCTGCCCCGTGTTACAGAACGGAGTGGGGAGCAGAGACACTCCCACCTCTCCTGCCTCCAAACAAAAATTAATAAATAAATTATTTAATTAATTAAAAAATAATAAGCTGTCCAGAGCTTGAGCACAGCTGGACATCAGCTGGACATGTCCAGACACACCTAGCTGGCTGTAGTAAACCTGACAGACAGCTCCACAGACCAACCAGCTGTAAGACCCCGCCCCGCCGGTAAAACCGTATACCCTGGTATTTTCTGAAGGTCATCCCACAGTATGAAAATGAGCAATACCACCCAACCCTACAGTGTACGCACTTTCCAGTTAGTTTCTTAGAATAGCTTCCTTCACGGTCGAGCTGGCGCACCACATAAATCACGACCAAACCTTAGCAATTGGGTAAAATCAGATCCAATCATTTTAAACTTGAACGGAGTCCACACCTTTGTGGAAATATTGTTAAAAGGAGAATAAAAATGCTTGATAGACAAACTATTTGAATGGTTTGAATGGAGTGGGGTTCGAAAAGTTACAAAAATTCGGAGGTGCGTGACCAAGTGCTGCAACACCTTGCGAGGCCACAGGAACAGAGATGGTGTGATTGCATCACTGCTGGTGTGCACACTCTCGCACCGTGTTCAATGCACCGACTCTAAACCTAGCTTAAGCTGGCACTGTGTTGCCCACCTCTCTTGTACCCACCATGGAATTCGCAACAAATCTGCAACTAATTTGTTGCACAAACTTTCTGGACAGAGATTATAAGCGACAACACTACTAGAGCCTCTGCTGCGTAGTAAAATTGAGAACCCCCTCGAATATTTAGAGACAATGGGCCTCATGCAAGAACCGTTCGTACGCACAGATTTGTTCTTAAGTTGTGCGTGTGAGTGATTTAGGAGAATTTGTAGC
>NW_013952480.1:829943-832270 GCF_001266775.1 Austrofundulus limnaeus
TACGAACCCTTTGTACGAACAAAAGTAAGAGAAATTTAGGATAAGAATACGAACATGTTCTTGCATGAGGCCCATTATTGGGGACTGTTTTGCCCAGTGAGATACTAGCTTTAGGCGTTTTTCATTATGTAACCTTTGGATGACTTGCTGCAAAATAAAAGTAACACAGAAGACTTGCCTRTTGTTTGAGTCTTTTAGCAACTTCTTCACATCCAGTTCTTCTTTCTTCAGCTTGCCAAAACACGAGTGGAGCTTCGACTTGCCCAGTCCCTCTGCTGAGACACTGACAGGACCGGCCTCTGTGTCCAGTTTCCCAGTGTATTCGTCTCCGTATGTTCCCTGGTAGGTCAAGAAGTCAGCCTCAAACACTCCTAAGTAAAAAATAAACAGTCATTCCAGGTCCGAAATGGTGGAAATGTATATAAAAATTGGGTTAATTTGTTCTGTTTCGTTGCAACAGAGGGTCTACAAACCAGGTTTGAGAGYCTCGTCGCCCTGCAACAGGTCGCGGAGGGTGAAGTCAGTCGGATGGTACTTGGGTCTCTGCCAGGCCCAGAAGCGCCTGCGCTTGACAACGACGGCCATGGGGAGAAGCCTGCGCGAGTCATTTACCCGGGACACGTGGATGAGGCTTCCATCGGGGTCAATCTGACGGACAAAGTTGGCAGTCGCTTTGGAAAACATGACCGCTGAAAGAAACATTTGTTTTAAGTTTCTCTGGTTTTTAACAGCTAAAAATAAAGGGCTACTTCAATTTGTTTTCTCCTTTTGACACGCTTCTTGGAAGGCCGCTAGATTCCAAAAATGTGCGTGTGTTTGGATTATCACCCCACAGTTTACACTAGCCTACAAATACTGCAGTGACACCATTTAGAGGAAGTCCCCTGCAGGTTATTAGTGTAACACACAAACTCACACTCATCCCCTGCTCGCTCTTTCTGCAGGSTCACATTTCTCAAATTAAATATTTAAAGTAAAATAAAAGTTGGGAGGGGAGGGGAAARGGGTTAAGAGAAGACCAGAAAGTTGTGCAGGAGGACGAAGGAAGGCTTGAGGACAAACAGCAGATCAGATCTTTCCCAGGAAGAGAAAGAAAAGGAGCCAGAGAGGATRGAAAAAACTAAAAGAGAAGTGAAACCTCTTTCGTGAGTAACACAACAAAGTCTTATTGAGTCATCTGGGATCAATTATTTAGCAGTTGTGATGTCATTGTGCACATTTACCGAACTCTCAATCCAAAGGCTCAAATATACGWTTTATAAATCTTTAATGTTTTAATTACTTTCTAACCCTTTTAAATACTCATTACAGTTCTAAAACTAATTGTTTTTGTTATAAAGATATATAATTAACAGTAAAAACCACACCAAAATCTAGCTTAGTGTCTGTAAAATTGACTGAATTATAACAGTTTTTGTTGTCTAAGGTCTGTTAGCTGTGGCGACCATCTTCAATCAGTACAGCTACAAAAGTTAATCAGTTTTTCATGTTCACTTAATGATTAATTCCTGAAAGTTTAACTCAAATCTGCCCAGTGGTTTGTGAGATATTTTGCTAACTGAGACACACAAAACTTTGCTCACCTTTACTTCAGTAGTGGGTGATGAAAGCTGTTTCATGTTTTTATTATTTTTTTATTATTTTTTTTGTAAGCGACTACATTTAGCCTATTCTATTACAGTGACTTTTTTACAGTTGCATTGACAAAACATTTTTACAGTGAACATAAGTGCTCCAGTAGTATTTGTACAAACGTTTGAGAACAAAGTGATCAAGTCTGCCATACTTAAGCTACTGTAAACAAAGTGATGGCAGAAATATAGAAAAATTAACAAGTTTGGTTATAGGAATAAAGACTTTTTGCATAAAATGTATTTTTTTCGCGAGTATTTATTTATTTTTATTTATTTTCGTGAGGTTCTGTCACTTTAAGATGCTAAGAAATATTTTTAGCTCTGATTAAATAAATGCCATGCTCGCCCCTATTCTGCCTGTTTACAGTATGTTGGCTTATTATACACAGATTCACGTGTTTCCCCGGACCCATGACTCAGATTATAATTGTACCACAGAAGAAGAATTCCTATTTAAAATAACTTGTTTAAAAACACACAAATAACTAATTTAGTCGGAAAAAGTTGCTTACCTTAGAATTTAAGTTTGGTCGTTCGGGTGTTGCGCGCGCAGATGACTTTCTGTGGACAGAAATGTGTCCAAATATTGGGACACAACGGGTTTTGTCCAGTCGGACTCGTGAGCGAAGAATTTATAAAGACCTTTCCACTGACAGCCCGCCCCTCCCACCCACCGCATCAAAGGTGAAGCCC
>NW_013952480.1:832981-836417 GCF_001266775.1 Austrofundulus limnaeus
TATTGGAACTTTTCATTTTATTTTATCATTGTCATTTTATTGAATATTTAAGGTGTTTATTGTTTTATTGTTCTGGCTTATAATTAAGTTTTTTTTTTTAATATATAATAAACTTTTGGAGTCAACCTAATTCAAGATGGCTGCCTAATTGACTATCCTACACATAAACAAAAACAAAAAGGATGAAACGCAGTGAATTTTACAGATATTAAGCTAAAATTCAGTGTCAAATACTTCAAAAATGACAGTGCAACTTTCTGATTAAAAAAGATTTAAAGTGAAAATAACTTTATTTCGTCAACTTGTTTATGCATATATTAATTAAGTGATGTGAACGTTTGGAAAGAAAAGGCTTGATTTAAGTTAGTCCACGAAAAATAAAAAAATAAAATAAAAAATATAAATAAAAAGTGGTGGGGATTTTGCATTGTAAAGAGTTAAGTCTAACAATCTGGGCAACAACTTTTCTCCAATTCCTGCTCAACTAGCATAGCCTACCTGCTAACCAAAGASATTTTTGTTTATCTTTTATTTCTCCAAAGACAACGAGGAATTTTGCACATTTTTTTAACTCACTGGAGAGCATAAGCAGGCATGTTAGATACTTTAAATATTACAACTTGGTGAATTACCAGTGCAATATGACTATAAAAACAAACAAAAGTCAACTATGATAAAGTTTGATATTTGATGAAGTTATATAGTGATAGTTCTTTATGTTTTGATACAACCGTTTAAGCTTTGATGCCATAAAAGATTGATAAACTGTCAGTTCCCTAACAGTTTATTTGCAGTAGATCCTATTTCTGGAAATGTGAAATGTTTTCTGTTTTGTTTCTGTCTCAGAAAACCTACGTCCACAAAAGCCTTCAATTGGTGATGACTTCAGTTCTACAAAACATGCTTAGCAAATTTTCTGTTCAGGCTTAAAACACACTGTTTTTAAAGTTTTATGGTTTATTGTGTACTTTCTATGAAAAATTCAAATGGGGTAAAAAAAAAAAAAAAAGAAGTGACTGATGACAAACTACCCAGGTACTTATAGTTCACAGTTAAGAGTTTTACAAGTCAGGTTATTGTAATGCTTTGAAAATGTGTTTTGTTGTGGGACGCCAGAAACATGTATTCTTTTGAGGCAATGAGTTTGCACACATTTCTAAGTAAAGTCCACTTATTGCATTTTACAGTGTAAAAGTTTTGTATTTCTTGTGTTTCACATTGGCCTTTTGTTAAGATGCTAAGGATAGCAATTTTTAAAAAATAAAACACTGAACCTTGTGAACATATCTTTTGTTGTACTTTATTCATATGAGGTAATCGGTTTCCTGGATTCTGCTAAATAAACCACAGTTTGTGTAAGTTGGACTAACTTAATAAGTTAATAAGTTTATTTTATCGCTATTTTTAAGTTAAAACAACTTTGCTAAACTAAGTTAAATTAACTTACCATGATTAGGTGCATACAACAAGGATTTAAGTACACTGAACAAGTATATGTTAAGTAAACAAAACACAAGAGTAATAGTTATACTTACTTAGATTTTTCAAGGCAATCGGTTTCCAAGATTTTTGTTTTTATAAGATCAACTTGTAAGATTTTAAAGTGCAAGTTCATGCAAAAAACATGAAATAACATGCTATTTTTACAGTTTGACTAAAATGGCTCCATTTCTCATTTTAAGATAATTTTAGTTTAAAACTCTGGCACAAAAACTGATGAGTGATACAGGATGGATTTAAGGAATGCTATAAACTTAATGTCTGTGTTGCTATCTGGGCATGAGCAGACATGCCTTTTTATTATTATTTTTTTATTGTTTTGCATTTTAGTTTTTTGGAGTCATTTGCTGTTTGCCAGCTGTGGCCACATGTTCACTCATCATGGGAGTAAATATCTATTCTAGGTCATTCTAAACCTCTTAACCAATATCATTCCGTTTGAGGACAGAGGAGAACTGGTGAATCAAACAAGTGTGTCGCTGAACAAATTGTTTGTATGCTGGCACAGGAAGACAACCAGCTGCAGTCAATCATGGTCACTAACGAGAAGTCGAGTCTCTGGTCTTGTGACATTAAAATAAATCCATTGAGGGAGCACCTCACTCCCTGAGAAGGCTGTCCAGCCGTTTCAAACTAGAGGCCAAGGAAAACATAAAAATGTGTGATGCAAATAAAATCAAACTGGTTAGAATATATATATATATATATATATATATATATATTTAGTTTATAGACTAAAAAAATAATTTGACACAAAAATTCTTCCTCCCGCCTGCTAAAAAAACCCCAATTCAGTCTCATTATAGACATAACTGAAGCAAGGCAGTGACTAAAAAAAGACACGAGGTCCTTAATTAAATGAAAAACTAATCCGTTTGTTTCTGATGTCAACAGAACTTCTCAGAGTGACTCAAAAGGGGAGAATACATGAGTGGGTTAAAACCTTCAGTAGAACTTTCTGGTCCTCCTTTCTTCAGAGAAGTATCATTCTGACATTATTCAGTGTTTTTTTTATTTTATTTTGCATAACAGCTACAGCAGTTCACTGAGTGCAGCACTACAGTAAAAAGGCACATTGGTGAAAGCAACCAAACATATGGATATGAAGTTTTAGTCTACACTGACATTCATTACAGTTTTAAGTGGGACTTTTACTCATAAGAACAGAAAAAAATAAGTGCTCCATGTTTTGAGTCCAATAAGAGGAAGCAGAAGGTCCATGTGGATTTGGGACACTGTGACACAGAGCGACCCAACCAGGTCAGGGCTCCGTGATGCTGGTCTCACTTCAGTTTTCTATACTTCTCTTTTTCTGATAACTTAGAGTTATTGGATGTGGTTAAACCTAGGGGTCACCACAACACAGGAAAGTCCATTTTATGGAAGCCGGGCTCTCTGCGCAGTTCCCAGTACATGTTGTTGTTCACCCACATGTCATCCTTGGACTTCCTGTCCACACAAAACACACAAAGTGAATATATCTGCGCTGGTAAAAATGTATCTGTCAGCATATTTCAATAGTTCAATTTTTTTTCTAAGTTTTTACTTGAAAAATCGTGGCTGGTGGATCATGTTGTTGTCCTGCAGCACTCTTCGCCTGTCCCTCTGGAGCTGCTCTAGCCTCTGTTTCTGCTCTTCGGCTCCGTCTGTGTTCCCCTCCTCCAGCAGCCTGGAGGAAGAACAGTAAATCAGTAAATCAGTGCAGGTTTGACCCTGTTAGCAGCCAGCGTTCATCTGATTTCACCCAAATATTACAGTTTTCTGTAAACTCAACACATTAATAATATAATCTCTGTTTACTGAGCAGTGGTATTCTTGTGATTTATTTGCCATGGTGATGGCTGCATCCCTGATTTCATGTCTGACGCAGTTAAAAACAACACTTTACTGAATTACCATAAAAATATGTTTTGTTGTTGTGCATTTGGTGTATTAT
>NW_013952480.1:836722-837945 GCF_001266775.1 Austrofundulus limnaeus
ATTCTCACCTCATGGCTTTAAAAATTTTGATCTTATGATGAAAAAAATCAAATTACTACCAGACAAAATTATAAACAATAATTAGGAAAAATTGAGACTTGGGAAAAATTTTTTTGTTTATGCTAAGAATGTTCTTACAGTCGGGTGACATTGGGTTAAAAAAATAAATAATGTGTGGCCATGAAGGTATACWCTTTGGATTAAACATACACCAGAAAAATAAAAACRTGTGGAGTATCTTTGAACAGTTAAACACAAAAACATACGTAATTCACAATAATCTGACTCTAACAATGTSTGTATCTCTCACAAAAATGCATGACTGCTTAAAATGATCTTGTGTCCACGAGTTATTACCTCATGGGCACGCTTTGATTTTTTTTGCTCCAATGTCACAGACCACACTTTCCTGTTATTTTAGTATGTTGTTATTGTGCTTGTTTTGCCACCTAGTGGCGCATCATGGGCACTGCAGWGTTTCTTAACAAGAATAAATCATTCAACTAATCTCATTTCAKTATGTTATGTTTAAGTCAATCTATGGATAAATATTTATGAACAGCGGCTGAAATTTGACATCTTTAAATCTGTATCTAAATAATAAAAACAAGAATAAAAGGTATAATAACTCTGAAAGGATGATATCTTAACTGTGCAGAAAACAAAAAGGGGAAACCTCTGATCTGGTCTGAAACGTGTGTCTGTGGGGGGCAGCAAGGGTCTTAAAGCTGGGTCCAGTTCATTTAGCTCCACTGCAAACTGGGTGAAACCATAGTACCGTTCCTGGTCCTCTGGCATTGGATCTGTGAGCAAAACAATGTAAAAAAAAACATTGTCAGCTTTTCTGATAACAAACACATATCAGAGCTGACAAACACTGAGAGTAATCACTCACTCGCTCGCCAGATACACGTAGCAGACGGTGGGTCTCCTTGAAACACAGATTCATGCCATTTCCCGAAAATGGAATGTACCACTTTTCCATCTGAATCTGTAACCACACCTTTTATTTCATTGACTGTGGAGCTCCAGGATTTAGCCTGAAAAAAATAAWCAAACGTTGACAAAGAACATAAAAAATATAACTACCGGTATGTATTTTATGCCAGCATTAACAATCATATGTTCTTTTTTCTGTTCTAGTAAAACAGTGGTGCCCAAACTGCAGCCCGCGGGCCGGATCCAGCCCGCCTCCCCATTTGGTCTGGCCCCCAGAACAATAC
>NW_013952480.1:838221-853696 GCF_001266775.1 Austrofundulus limnaeus
TCCCGTCACAAAGACAAGTAGCTTGCAAGGCCAAATGTGAGCAAACAAACTCTCAAAGCTAAAAGTGGACTGTTAGCTCAGCAGAATACATACTGTGAAGAACCCAGAGAGGGTTATTTGATTGTGCTTTCTGGAAAACAATAAATTTTTACATTTAGGCACTCCTGCAATAGTCACACTTTTTCTGTTACAAACTGACTCCGGCCCCCCACCAGAGAAGGGAAAAGTTATGTGGCCCTTACAGGAAAAAGTTTGGGGACCCCTGTAGTAAAATGTCATTTTTAGATTATTCATATTTCCACTAGATGGCACAATTTACCTTACATTTACATTTATTCTAGATGGCAAAAATGTGTTTTATAAATGTGCAAGATAAAAAAATGTTGAGAGATGACTGAAGYTAAAATTACATGCTGCATTCCACCTGATCACACCAATTAAAAACCCTAATGAGGTTCTTACAAAGGTAACATTCAGGACATCTCGTCGGTACAGAACAGAACCCCTCTGCAGCGTTAGAGACGGATTCCTCCAGATATCATTTTCAGTGGWACAAAACCCAGAACCTGTTCCCCCACCTTGACAAAGGTGACTTTACACTGGCACACATCGCTGTTCTTGTTTTTGATGGCCATCTCCCCGTAGTGTTCGATCCAGCGTTGGCCGCTGAGGATGTTATGGATGCAGGACGTGACCTTGTTCCATTCGTAGTGGTCCCCGAAACTGGAGGGGAACACCACACACACGCTGCTCTTACTTGGTCAAAACTCCACAGAGACATAGACACTCAGCAGACTCCCACACCCACACACAATAAGTAAAGGACCTACGCAGGTAGTGTGACATGTGTGGTTCCCATGGGAACGATTTCCATGGATTTTCCCCAGAATTTATTTTTCCATCGCACATCTGAAAGACAATAAATAAATAAATAAATCACAAAAGAAGAGTTAAGTGTTGTGACAATAGCCAGAAAATTATCCCAATTTAAACACACTTTAATGAACAGYTGTTCGTGCCGATGATTAAACAATCACTTATAATTGACATTCTGCTAATTAATCCAATCACACTGCGATCACAGGACTCAGTACCAGTTTTCACCTCAACTGTAACCCACAACATGCAGGAGGAACCCAGGAAAAAGAGGCGTGGCAGCACTGATGCAATCAAAAGCAGAGGACAGGAGATGTTTAACCCAAACATGTTCTCACCTTGGCTGAAGCTAAAGTTCTTTGAATCCGAGTGACATGCTGACACAGGTGGGTGATGACTCACCTGGGAATGGAAGAGAAGAAATGATCAAGTCTGTTTAGGCAATAATCTGTTGACACAAGTACCTTCGTGGAAAGTGRTTAATCTGGTTTGAAACTGTAGTGACGTTAGGATTATATTCAAGGGTCTAATTACTGTAAACAAGCTAAATTTGCTCGCTCGAAAAGGTCATCCAGCACCTATAACTTTAAATATCAATATTAATTTCAGCCCTAACTCGAGACAGGAAGGTGTTAGCAGCACAAAAATTTGAAATCAAAAAATTATATTTACATTAGGGATGCATGATATATCGGCAGTAATATCAGTATCGGCCGATATTGGTCATTTTTTAGAATATCGGTATCGGTCCGATATTTAAAACTGGGCTGATATTAATGTCCGATATTRATTTCCCACTTTATCTTTGTGTTTCTGTTTTGGGAGGGGAGATGGTTGGTTGAGCGGCATCTCTTTGATCATGATAGTGATGCTGTGTAGCCAGGAATAACTGAAGTAGGGAGCCATGTCAGAGGCCTGGTCAATTATTTACGATATCCAAATAAATACCCAAGTGTATTTGTGTGTATATGTATAAACACAATTTGTGCATTTGTGTAATATCGGTAAATATAAGGTAATATAAGGTTCAGGGTCGCCTTTCGCAAATACAACCGTCTGAAACATTAATTTGTACCTCTCTCTATTAATCTGATAAATGGCAGACGAGCAGGGACTAGACAGAGTGATAGGAGGTCCAGACGATGACCAAGAGTAGCAGGTAGAGAATGTATCGGGGATGTACTTCTGAGCTGATCTGACATTTGTGGTTTTATGTATTTTGTTTTTTATGTATTATTCATTGTTACTGTCCTTTTGGATGAGTTGTTTTTATTGCAATTATTGTTATGTTGTAGTGTTTGCCCCTGCTTTCAGGATAAATTTCTCCTACGGGAGACCAATAAATTATCTTATCTTATCTTATCTTATCTTATCTTATCTTATCTTATCTTATCTTATCTTATCTTATCTTATCTTATCTTATCTTATCTTATCTTATCTTATCTTAGATCAGTTATCGGCCATAATAGCAATCATTATATCAGATATCGATATCGGCTGAAATTTTCTCTAATTTCCATGCTCACAATAATTTTACTACTGCATTACTTCATCTTTTAACTAGCCCCACAAGTCGTCAGCCGACCAATTGCGGTTTTGTCAAACTCCGCCCACATCCAAGAACCTCCGCCTATATTCCAAACTCCGCCCCCACATCAAGAAACTCCCCCTATGTACTTTAGAGACCCCTACTTGAGTTGGAACAGCAAAAATATTGACTCAGGAGAGATTYGGAATAAAAATGTGCACATTTAACTGAACAATGTAACAAGAGAATGCACTCTACTCAGTCGGTTGTGTGATTAGTGTAACATCTACCTGTTCAGCTATAAATCTGAAGCCCTTATCAGGCCTGTCACACTCGTATGTCTCTCCCAGGACGGGGTTAAAGGGTTTGCTCCCCGCCCGATAATAGGTAGATGCATAGGCGGATATTGCAAACACTGCAACGTACACCTGTGGAAGTCAAGAGGATAGAATTAATATAGATTTTAGCAATGCACGTTTTTGATGCCGCGGTCATATTTCAGCTCACCATGCGCTGGTACGGGTCCTGCGTCTGGTTGGCGGTGTCCAGGAGGTCRCTGTACTCCAGCTCCTCGCACAGCCTCTGCAGGGTGTTGAGCGGCTCGTTGAGCTGCACGGGCATGGCCACCTTGGACAGGTCTTTGCCGATGTTGTTCCTGAGGATGTTCCACAGGCTCACGCTGCTGGGGGGACAGGGGCACGGCAGCGCGGCGCGCCGACGCGCGAGGGTCACCACGCTGCCGACTGCAGGAGGAGAAAAAGGCGCTTTTGTAAACAGAGATGGAGGATGTGCGAGAGCAGAGACGGATTGGGGATTACGTCTCGGACTTCCATCTGTTCTGCTCAGCGCCACATCGAGGCGGCGAAAATCTGAAACGAACATCATCTGCAGCGGTGACTGAATAATGTCTGCTCACAGACTGAATGATGAGACATCACACTGAGTTTGTAAACATGTCTGATGCTTGGGTTTAACATATTCTCCGAGTCCAAACATTCAGAATTTATTTGATAATGACACTTTCTTCAAAACACAACACAGAGGATGATTCACAGTCACACAAAGATCACAGATCAAATACTGAATACAAACGATTTCTTCACAGWTTTTTTTCCTTCCATCTGTTAAAGGGTTTTAATTATGATGCAACAGACACAAACAGATGCACATCTTGTAACTGTGGCTTGTACCAGAGTTGTGTCTAACGCTGCCTCCATCGAAGGTATCCATGGAGACGGTGTCGCTGACATCACTGATATACGAGTCATCRTCAGACACCTGCAGTCCAAAAATCAATGAGGAAATATAAGTGAGGTTCTGGGATACAGAGTTAGAGGACCACAACACATCGGGGACAACACCGAATCATTAGAGAAAGTGTTTTTTTGAGGAAGGATTGGCCATCTCATGTGAGCTCATCTGTTATAATAATAAGGGTGTAAAAAAATATATTGCAATATTCCATTTCCTGATACTAGATTCTCCAAATTCTCAAAAAAAAAATAAGGCTTAAAATGTAAACTTTCATGGCAGCGGTTCATCTTTGTGTTGTATTTTAGTCTCCGACCGCTGGGTGTCAAATGGATGGATGATGTAAGAGAAAATATGAAATACAAATGTAGTTTTTACTGTTCARTGTTATAAATGCATAAATATAAACTGAATGTAATCACATGTTATGCATATAGTGCATGATAAGCTTTTTAAAAATTCAAATCTTTTGAAGAAAAAAATAGCAATATATCTAATCCTGATATATGATATATGCATGGTTGTAATGTAACTAAGTACAAATACTTTGTTACTGTACTTAAGTAGACATTTTGGTTATCTGTACTTTACTTGAGTAATTATTTTTCAGCCTACTTTTTACTTCTACTCCTAAAATTTTTTAAAACGGTAAGAAGTAGAAAGTCGTTACTCCTATTTCATTTTGGCTTGCTGTTGTTAAAAAAATACTATCCTGATAAACGGTGCCTCCTGTGGTTGGATGAGAAGTATAAACATATACCATCCTGATACTGTATTTAGTTTGTATACAATTAATCAAAGCTGCACGCCTTTAAGAAAAAAATATTTTTGAAGAGGTCACCTTCCAAAAAATGTATTTTGGAAACTCTAAACAATCATTTTTACTCAATACTTTTACTTTTAATACCTTAAGTACATTTTATGTCAGAAATTTACTTTTGATACTTAAGTACAAAATAAATCAGATACTTTAAAACTTTTACTTAAGTAATATTCTTAGAGGATACTTGAACTTTTACCAAAGTAATTTTATGATAAGATACTTGTACTTTTACTCAAGTATCACTTTCAGGTACTTTATACAACACTCTTCTTTACAGCCCTATATAAAAACTGATGTCCTGCTTGCAGTGAAAGTGTAGCCATGGCTCCACTATAACCATGGCTTTCATATACAAGAATATTTTTCCCATTTTTAACTGAGTGCTACTACTGTATTCAACATATCAGACCATTTGGCTTGGTATATATATATATATATATATATATAGTCTGACTTTGGGTAGTCGTAGAGGGCGCGCGCGCACCCTCGCCAGCGGTGAAGGTGTTTATACTTGACGCTTATGTTGTTGTAGGTTTCTCCAAAAGGACATGTGGATGTACACTTCATAACTTGTGAAATGTTGTAAATAGGAGAGCAAAAGCGTGACGAACAAACAAGCTCTTTGAATCAAAAAGAAAAAAATAAGTAGGTCCTCAGGATGGGTTCTTCTTTATCGAAACGTTTCGTCTCTCCTCCAAGAGACTTCTTCAGTCTGAGGTAGAGCTGTGACGTTCGCKAACGATCCGAATCTTCTGAACGGCTCTTTACAACGAACAATAGGAGCTGAATCGCAGGCAGTAACGAGCCATTTGTAGTTTTATTTCGTTAATTCCTCATATAATCTTTATTTTTTCATATTTAAATTACTCCCACTTTGCCTTTTGCGGAAAAGAGTCGGAGTTGATGAGTACAGAAGCTCACGGTGAAAGGGGGAGGTGGGGTTCCGTTTGTCAAACAAATGGTTCCAACCATGTGATGGGATTACGTCATTACGTATGGCTAAGTGATTACGTATTTCCCTACATGATGATGTAATATGTTCAAAATGGAACGGCTCTTTTGAACTGCTCCCCAAGATCTGGATTCCTTCAAAGAGCCATTTGTCCCATCTCTAGTCTGATGAATTCAGGTGAACTCAGCCTTATGAGCCTGAGACATCACAGTCTAGGAACGTCAACCTGCCATTTTTACATCCTCTCGTGTRAACTTTATATATTTATCCACAGAGTTGATGTGATCAGTGAAATGTTGGACTTCCTGGGATATTTTAACCCAGGTGTCATCAACATACCTGAACCAATGGCTAGGTGGTGTCCCTGTAAAGGACATCAGAGCTCTCTTTTCCACCTCCTCCATGTACAGGTTTGCAACAATATGATGATGATGTTCTTGTCCTTGCTGAGGGTGGTGAGAGCATCTCTCTCTTCTCTACTGGTGTTAGAGCCACTAAGTAACCCTATTGTTAGGCGATGACCCTATTTTCCATGTGACTAACCTTTTTGTCTACCATGTGGAGGCAGTGCTTATAAGGCTGAGTTCTCCTGAAACTCCTCGGACTGAAGAAGTCTCTTGGAGGAGAGACAAAACGTTTCACTAAAGAAGAACCCATCCAGAGGACGTACTTCTTTTTGATTTTTTTCTACCTGGATTACTGAGATGCATCAGGACAAGCTCTTTGAATGGTGCGCAGCGCTCGCAGCCTTTGCGGAGTTTCTAAATTTCGGAGGTGCACAACCATGCGCCGGGACACCGTGCGGGGCCAACGCGCAGGGGCGGGGGACTATGGCGTTGCACTTGTGCCATCGACTTGGGTGCGCAGTAACACTGATTTGAGAGCAGATATCAATCTGAACAAATAACACACACGCTCACGCAGCTCCCTCCCTGCTTGCTCAACTCTCTTCCTGACTGTGCTCGACTCCCTCCCCCTCCTCTCAGCTTCCCCTCTGCTCATTCGCAGCTGTCTCTGCGCTTGCAACCCAAAAGTTAAATGTAAATGAACCACATCACCAGCCAATCACAGACAGGGTTTTTTCATCCAATCAAGGCACTTATTGCAAATCTACCAAACCAAGTGACGGAAATGACAAAATCTTAGATGCAGGCCCATTAAATTAGCAAAAGATAATAATAAGATATATTTTCTATATTTTGTAGCCCAAAATATTTAGTTAAGCATACAAATATGCTTACTGTCATTGCGTATTTTTAGGCAATGCATCTCTGTATTCCAGGTAGAAAAAAATACACAAGTTTAACTATATTATCTTTTGGCAAAAGATAATATACAGCGGGTAAAATAAGTATTGGACACGTCAACATTTTTCTCAGTAAATATATTACTAGAGGTGCTAAAGACAGGAAATTTTCACCAGATGTCGGTAACAACCCAAGTGATCCATACATACAAAGAAATCAAACCATAAAAGTCCAGAAATRAAGTTATTTATAATAATGTGGAATGGCACAGGGAAAAAGTATTGAACGCACTTACTGAAATTTATCTAATACTTTGTACAAAAGCCTTTGTTGGCAACGACAGCTTAAAGACGCCTCCTGTATGGAGAAACTAGTTGCATGCATTGCTCAGGTGTGATTTTGGCCCATTCTTCCACACAAACAGTCTTTCATGGACCTCTTCTATGAACTCTGATCTTTAGTTCTTTCCATAGATTTTCTGTTGGATTCAGGTCAGGTGATTGGCTGGGCCATTCCAGCAGCTTTAGTTTCTTTCTCTGAAACCAACTGAGAGTTTCCTTGRCTTTGTGTTTGGGCTCATTGTCTTGCTGAAATGTCCAGCCACGTTTCATCTTCATCATCCTGGTAGATGGAAGCAGATTTTTATCAAGAATGTCTCTGTACATTTTTCCACTCATCCTTTCTTCAATTATTTGAAGTTTGCCAGTACCATATGCTGAAAAACAGCCCCACACCATGATGTTCCCACCTCCAAACTTCACTGTTGGTATGGTGTTTTTGGGCTGATGTGCAGTGCCATTTGACCTCCAAACATGATGTGTATTCTGGCATCCAAACAGTTCAATGTTGGTCTCATCTGACCAGACTATATTCTCCCAGTATTTCACAGGCTTGTTTAAATGTTGTGCAGCAAACTTTAAAGGAGCTTCAACATGYTGTTTCTTCAGCAGTGGAGTCTTGCGTGGTGAGCGTGCATACAGGCCATGGTGGTTCAGCGCATTACTTATTGTTTTCTTTGAAACAAWCGTACCTGCTAATTCCAGGTCTTTCTGAAGCTCTCCACAAGTGGTCCTTGGCTCTTGGACAACTCTTCTGATAATTCTTTTCACTCCTCTGTCAGAAATCTTGTGAGGAGCACCTGGTCGTGGTTGGTTTATGGTGAAATGATGTTCTTTCCACTTCTGAATTATGGCCCCAACAGTGCTCACTGGAACCTTCAGAAGTTTAGACATTCTTCTGTAAACGATGCCATCATTATGCTTTGCAACAATAAGGTTGTGAAGGTCTTGAGAGAGCTCTTTACTTTTACCCATCATCAGATGGTTCTTGTGTGATACCTGGCCATCATTTGGGACTGAACCAGCTGATATTAAYTTGCACTGACAAGGGGCAGGCTTGCTTTCTAATTACTGAGAGAGTTCAGCTGGTGTCTTTGCTTTCCATGCCTTTTTACACCTCCCTTTCTTCATGTGTTTAATACTTTTTCCCTGTGCCATTCCACATTATTACAAATAACTTCATTTTTGGACATTTATGGTTTGATTTCTTTGTATGTATGGATCACTTGGGTTGTTACCAACATCTGGTGAAAATTTCATGTCATTAGCACCTCTAGTAATATATTTACTGAGAAAAATGGTGACGTGTTCAATACTTATTTTACCCGCTGTATTTAAATTTAAACTATATCTTTTGCCAAAATATGTTTAAATTTTGTAGCCCAACAATATTTAGCTAAGCTTAAAAATGTGGACATTTTCATTGTGTATTTTAGAAAATATTTTTTAAAATACATTAGGATTCATTACTTCTTGGTTTTGATATTGTTTGTAGACATTCAAATTCTGCTAAGCAATCTTGATACAACAGAATATCAGCAATGAAGAGAGATTAATAAATTCATTTGAATATCAACAAATAATATCCAAACCAACAGTAATTTATCTTAATGTAATTAAAAAATATTGCCTATAAGAGCCTAATAATAATAATAATAATTTAAAAAGTTAAATTAAACTTGTAATTTTTTTCTACCTGGATTACAGAGATGCATTGCCTAAAATATGCAATGACAGTAAGCATATTTGTATGCTTAACTAAATATTCTCGGCTACAAAATATATAAAATATATCTTATTATTATCTTTTGCTGATTTAATGGGCCTTGCATCTAAGATTTTGTCACTTCAGCATCTTCGTTTAGTAGATTTGCATTGAGTGCCTTGATTGGATGAAAAAGCCTGTCTGTGATTGGCCGGTGATGTGGTTCATTTACATATACATATAACTTTTGGGTTGTGAGCGCAGAGACAGCTGCGAGCGAGCAGAGGGGAAGCTGAGAGGAGGGAGTTGAGCACAGTCAGGAAGAGAGTTGAACAAGCAGGGAGGGAGCTGCRTGAGCGTGTGTGTTATTTGAACGCACACGGTTCAAATTAGTGTTTGTTCATATTGATATCTACCCTCAAATCAGAGTTACTGTGCGCTCAATCCGATGGCACAAGTGTAACGCCATAGGGGATGGCGCGATTGCGTCACTTTTGGCATGCGACCCCTCGCGCCGGGTGCGACGCGTCAACTATAAACCAGGCTATAGACAGAAGGATAAAGAATTCTGTGTTTGGGGGTCATTCGTTTGATTAACCGTGAGTTCTTTCATTCTGTTCTGAACATGAGAAAAACGTAGTGACAAAGGTCTGACCTCGTTCTCAGATGAAGACGAGGAGAGAAGGTACTCCTGGGCATCAAAAAACTCTGATATCGAGTCTGGAATAGAGGCTCTGCTCTCACTGGAGGCCTGGTGGACCAGGGACTGCGGGGGAGCTGAGCATTCCTGATTAAAAGATTTCAGTTTAGAGACATGAGTGAAATGACACGTGAAGCTGGACGGAATGGTGCAGAAGATGTTCACTCACTGAGGCAAAGCTCGTCTTCAAGCCCACGACCTGAGGTGGCTGGGGACCCTGCAGGTCGATGGCGAGCTTCAGTCTGTCTTTCTCTGCTGTCAGAGAACTATAAGCTGACTTCAGAGAAACATGGACTGCAGAGAAGCAAAACCAGTCATGAATAAGAAACAGAGCATGGGAGATACAGAGTTGTCATGGAAACTACGCTCCTATGTAGAAGAAAACAGAAAAAAGTGTCTTTTTTTCTTTCCTCTCTAAATGTACACATTTAACAAGTGTAGCAAACATAAAAGAATCAACTCACGCTTGTTGGCCAGTTGGCAGAAGTCCTGCTGTAGTGTGGACACCTCTGTTGGGGAATCTGGAGACTGAGGACAGGCTTCCTGAGCGCCTCCTTCTGTGGTGGACAGGTTGGGATTGGATGCATGAAGACGAGGGGACTGAATAGAGATACAGCTTGGAACCTGGTGATCAAAAAATAAGGCTTTATTTACTTTCTTCATTAATGTTTTTTTAATATATGTATATTTTACTTGTTAGAAAACAACAACAAAAAAAAAATAACTGGATGTTTACTTGAAGTGTTGTAGTTTTGGACTCTTTGCCACTGTGTTTGGATCTCCATCTCCTTGGCCTTTTCTCCTTTTTGGGGATGTCGAAAGTGGATCCCTGTGGAGCCAGAAAAAAGAGATCTGTAGTAACATAYGCACAGCTGTTCTGAGATATAATCAACATGTTTCAGAGAGGTGGTGTGTAACGCTGCAAAGATATGCAATATTTGCTGAACACCTAATGCAAATATTTTCATGGTAGTACACGCAGACCTGAGATTAACTTCTGTGTGTTTGATCCATCTCTAGGAACTGGTTTGAAAAAACGCAGACCAAAAATGCCTGTCACAATAACAACTTTTGCTGGACTAAGAATTAGAAATTATTGCAATGAACGATGATATTGTTTGGAGACCATTTTAAACTAATATAATAATACACAACCACCAACCCCCTCCAGAAATCCAATTTACGAAGCTTACAGAAGTTTATGAAATTTACGTACAAAAAAACAAAAGTTTTGAACTGACCTGGACCAGAGTTGGGAAATCAACACACAACAATTGCTTCCCACCTCCTCCATCCAAGCCAGCACAATTTATTCTTTATGTGTCTTCCTCTGGCTTCATAAACTAATTGCTGTCACCCTCACACTGCTCAAGAAATTTACAGAAGTTTACGAAATCTACGTAGAAAAAAAAGGTCCCTGAGGGCATCACCAGCTGAGAAAAGGCATAAAAACAACGAAGACGCTCCTTTAGCTAAATGCCTGTTCATGGGGATTTTATGCCTCAGAGGTTATGAGACATGCGCCTGGCAAATACCTGACACTCCTCCCTAAGGAGTAGAAAAGAGGAAGTCACAAAGAAAACAAACAAGCAGGCAAATGAAAATGATCAACCTCATTAAATTTGATCACTTATTATTTATCACAACAGGCCTATGCAGACTCATTACTTCTTAGTTGATGAGGTGTCTTTTTATGATGTGAACATTAATGAATAAACTGAACACCATCGCTTTAACAGACTGATGAAGGTTTTAATGTCATCCATCAGTCGGGGATTAAAGCAAACTTAATCCGTGCATCTCCGCTTACTTGTAGAGCAGTGATGGCCGGGGCCGAGTAGGTGCGGTGCACGACTTCCATGCTCTTCAGCAGCAGGTTGAGCTCCAGCAGATACGACTCGCATTCCGCCAGCTCTGAGTAAACAGGAGATTATTATTGGATAAGAGTGTGTGTGTGCATGCAGGGCACAGCGATAAGGGCTGAAACGGCACACKAAAGACAAGCTGCGACAAAGAGGTGCAGAACGGGTGAGAGTTTTCGTGTCAAGGCAGGGACGAGGAGGAAACAAAACAACCTTTGTAGCATTTGTTCATCTCCTCAGAAGAATGGAGCCAGGAGTTGACCTTCGCCTGGTGGACTGATGCCTGCTTAGTGAGCGTGGCTCTCTGTGATTAAAAAAAAAAGGAAAGAAAACAGATGAAAGGGAAATGAATCTCAGAAAATATATCTGTTTATCAACACTTTTTACTGTTCAGAACACTCACTTTTCGAAAAGAGTCATTAAGAGGAGTTGAGGACGCRGCGTTGGGGTGGAAGAGTTGCTTCTCGTGAGGATACATGGCGATCTCGTTTTGCCGAAACATTCGGTGGTGACGCATCTTTGACACCCACACTTCAAACAGATCCGGGGCCTTCACCTGGGTGACATAAGATCCAATACAAGACCGTGAATTAATGAACGCTAGAACTCTATTGAACTCAGATCTAAGCGTTTACCTTTAGGTGATAAATGTTGTCTTCTGTGTCCAGGTCAATACACATGGCTTTTTTCTTGATTGACATCACGGAAAGCCCGACATCAATGCAGCCATGGAGCTTTCCTTTTTGCAGCTGTGCCAAAACAAACAAACAAAAAAAAATTTGGTTTGGAGTGTCAGTTTGTGTGGTTGTGTAGAAAATGACAGACAGATGGCGCTGTTGGGGTTACACCTACATCAGTTGAACGCTTTGCATACTTCATGATGCCACGCTCCAAGATGAAGTACCTCTAAACGAGAAGAAAACAAAATCAATCAGTGTTTAATAAAACCGGTAAGAGGGTTTTTTGCGGTAACGTTGCATCATAAAGATCACTAATGACTATAATTAATTTATTTAGACGGCCAAAATGTAATTAGTTTTCAGCGGAATAAATGATCAGCGGTGAAGAAAATGTTCACACGCAGACATAACCACTGTGTGCGAGGACTTTTCAGTGTTTAGAATCAGATATGGCTCCCTGGGCCTCCTTATCAGCTGACAAGTGAACTATTAAGGCCGCAGTTCCTTCGTGTTGTAAAGCTAAAGTTTCCAGGTACGCATGAGCAGAGTTACAGGAAGAGGAGGGAGAGGAAGATGAGTCAAGCTCATAAAGTAGTCAGCTGAGGGCAAAGTTATGGAAACATGGAAAAATGGAGAAATGTCACAGTGAAGATGGGTAGAAATAGCCTGAGGTGTTAAAAGAGAGCAGGAGAGATATGTTGTTATTTAGGTTGGTCTTAAAGAGTCAAACATAATAATTGGATTATGTCAGAACAATACAAACGGAATTTACATTTTTTTTACCCAACTGGATGAATGACTTTCATTATAAAACAATAAAAACAAGTTTTGTATCAAACCACAACAAAGGTTTAGAGCTGTGAGACTGCCACAGGCATCATAGTGATGCTGCTGTCTGGTGAGGCGCTCACCTTATGCCAACCCTTCATGGGCCACTTCCTCCTCTTCAACAGGAAGCCCTCCTGGCTGTCAGGCTCCTGCATGCTGGCAGGAAACCCCCTGAGGCCCTCCACGATCTCCCAGCTATCCTGGGGGGAGACACGGGCGCAGCAGAGAATGAAAAAATGTGAATAAAATTTCTTTCATTCAAAAACCAGATTTATACACATGGACGCTCGTCTGTTTGGCAAGCTGCTGTTTCCGTCTGCTCCAGTCACTACTGTTTTTAAATCTGAAGGGGAAAGAACCTCAATGTGACTAATTATCGGCCAATCAAAACACTCCTGATTACATCTAAGGTTACAGAAAGCTGGATTTCAAAGGTATCGATCGGGCATCTAGATAAAGGCCACACCACTCAGCTTCGCATGTAGTTTTGGTTTCAGTTTGCTGCCATCACTCAACTCAGGCAGCATACTGGGGTTTTTTTTTTTTTGTTGTTGTTTTTTTGTTTTGTTTTGTTTTTAGAAAAAGTTAAACATTTACTTGGTAGTGGTAGTGTATGGAAGGCATTTGATATCATTATTCAAAACGACACATCATAGTTTATTAGACACTAACGGTTGCATCAAATCTTATTCTGACTCTAGGGGTCCAACAAGGCTCTATTCTTGGCCCAGTTCTTTTTATACTTTATATTAATGGTTTACCAGATATTAGCTCAAATGTTAATGTGCAAACCTAAACAATTAAGATCTTTTTTTATATTTAATGCTGCTACGATATATTTGCATTCAGTGATACTTTAATTAATTTTTTTATTTTACACCTAGTTGTCCACCAACAAATACAATCTTAAAACAATAAAAAAACTTCTTAAAAAATACGTATTTTTCTTATAATTGTTGTAACATTTTGAGAAGACTATTTATTTTATGATATTTTGTTCATTGTTATTATAGCTGTTGCATAAGTGAGATTTTGCATAGACTGCCTCCCCTCCTGAAAAAGATGTTAACATGTTCTCCACCACGACAGGTGACTGTGAAGTGACTTAAACTTGGAAAAACTGTGTTAAAATGCCAATAACGTATATATTAGAATATTTTACCACCCACTTTGAATAAGTTTACTACTTGGTACACTTTTAAGACTCAACAAACAATATTTAAAAGCACAACTATTTGAACCTGTGTACCTAAAATATCTTTGTAATATATTTTCATTTGCTGTAATGTTTTTTTTATTCCAACTAATCTGCTATTTTTAGCACACGTATGTTGTTATTCTAGGTTATTTATTTATTTATTTATTTATTTATTTATTTATTTATTTATTTATTATTGTTTTGATCTTATTCCCTTTTCTACTTTTTTACCATCAAATTGTCAGGGACTACAAACAAAAGTGAGCTTTCGTGGCTAAATCTGGCAGGTGAACCAGTCCTAAATTGCACTTTTTAATCAATAAACAATAAAACATTAACTAAAAATAAACTACCAAGTAAATATTGTGTGACAATATATGTTGCTTTAAAACAGTTTTAGAAGAACTTAAATGTTTGTTTAGCTTGTTAATATTTTTACAGTGACCAATTTCAAAGGTAAAACACAATGACTACAGTCTTAGGGATATCAAAGAATATTTCCATTAGGCAAATCATAGATCATCTGATATCAGCCTTAAAGGCAGTCAAATAGTCAACAGCATGTGCAGACTGAGCCTGCCGGCCACACACACACACCTGGTTGATGTCATGTTTGGAGGAGTTGCTGCTGTCACTGTGAGTGGGCGAAGGTGTTGTCATCTTATTGCGACTCCACCGCTTTCTGTCTGTCCGTTAGAAACCGCGGACACCGAGATCACAGCAAAGCTGCCAGGAGCATCACTCTCTGACCTTTGAAGGCCACGCCAGCAGTCAGCACTGTTAGAGAAAGGTTACAGCGAAGTGAGGTCGGAGCAGCACAAAGGTGACAGTCAAAAACAGAAATAAAGAAAGAACAGTGGCTGGACGAGGCTAAAACCAAAAGAATAATTTTGTCAGTGTGTCTGACTAGCCATAAAATCCCCAAAGCAGCTGAGTTATAAGGAAGATGGGGAGAAATATCCAGACTACACACATAAACATGAACTCTTTATAGAGAAYAAATGTGCATTTAGATGTGCACCAACTAATGTGCACATCTAAACGGTTTGTTGTTATAAATGAGATTTAATGCATGCATAAGTTCAAAGAAATGCTTCAAAGTCAGTATTTATGAGCTTGGCAGCTCGATAACAGAGCAACAATCAAAGGCTCACTATCTTTGATCGTTGCTGTTGTATGATGATAGAAGCTTCAAGAATCAAGAGTGTTTTTGTGACTCAGCAGAAGATTAAACAAAAACTGAAATAAGTAATAAATGACTCCAGTGGATGCTGTTCATTTTACTGTTGAACACATGACATGATAAAAACACCAAATACTCAGTATAGTTTACATGTACAATTTTCATTGTTTTAGTCCGTTTGAATGCAGTGAAGCCCAGATTTTGGCGGGGGTTACATTCTTAGCGTAGCTGCAAATTGTGTAAAAAGGCAAATATTGGATGCAGTCCAGAAAAGTCCTAAACTTAAACTTTATGTCGCCCACCC
>NW_013952480.1:853706-861298 GCF_001266775.1 Austrofundulus limnaeus
GATACAAGGTCAGTGGAAAACACAAAGATAGACACAAGTGATATCTAAGAATGATTATTGTTGTTAGCAAGCTCTTGTTGTGACATTAATCACTCTATGCAGATGAACAGAATGTCATGAAAATCTAGGTCATTAAAGGATGTCATGAATCACCTGCTTAAACATAAAGCATTAGTTCTATTACACGTACAATTTTCATTGTTTTAGTCCGTTTGAATGCAGTGAAGCCCAGATTTTGGCGGGGGTTACATTCTTAGCGTAGCTGCAAATTGTGTAAAAAGGCAAATATTGGATGCAGTCCAGAAAAGTCCTAAACTTAAACTTTATGTCACCCACCCCCTGCATTTTCTTATTACGTTGTTGGTCTTTGTCTCTAAATTATTCTTTGATCCTGAGCACAATGGAAAATATTTTTACGGAGAAATGCTCGGTACTTTTCCTCATCCTCTATTCTAAGTTTCAGTCAAAAAAAATTAATAAATAAAAATAACATTCCAGAGCATGAGACCTCACACCGCCGTGCTTGACAATAACAAAACTGCTGTTCAGGGAAAAAAAACAGTTTAGAAAAATCATTCACTAGGAGTTGGAATTTTCCTCTTGAGTAATTCAACCAACCTTTGACACTTTGCCTTTCAGTGTAAACCAACAATAACTTTGCCAAGATAGTCATACATAAAATGGCTAATCAGAAAAGAGCTATACTTTGTGTTTGTTCCTGTAAAGTTCTCTTATTTCCGTACAGAAACTCCAAACAATATAGTGCCCACAGGCTTGTAATCTTCAGAAAAATAATAATAATAAATCAAATCTTACGAGGATACAAAGAATTTTCTCAACTTCATTTCAACAAACTGTGATGCAGCAGAATCTGTTGTCTTTAAATGTGACTTTTAAATATCTCCTTTATATTTATGAMTGTATGGAGCGAGTAGAAAACAACACACCCACACTGTGATGCAACATTCATTCTTCTCCTTGCCACAGAAGACGTGACCCAACCTAGGCGTGGATCATGCCTACATGTGTGTTTAAAATGCCCATCCCTCAATTCATTTATGGAGTTMAAAAYCAGCGTTTCGACTAGCTCTGAAAATGGGCACTCCTCTGATGTGGGAATGCCTCCCGGCTTCTGTGTGCAAGCATGCATGAAAATCTATGTAAACTACTTGACTCTGTCCGCTGCTGTAGCTACAGAACTCTGGTGGTTTGGATGACCGTGTGTTCTGAGGTTTCCCAAGCCTTTTGCGTACAGTCTGCACCGCGTTCGGGGGCGTGAGTCACGGACAGGAAAGAATTTGTGCTTCGGTGCCTCTGACACACCACAACACCATAGTTACAGTCAACACTGGGCCGAAAGCAGACCAGAGCCTGGTTTTGCTTCACGGCTCTGGAGCTCAGACTCGCAGCATTTCTGAGTAGGTTCCGTTTTGCATTTTTCACGCTGGGACATGCCTACCACTTTCAGCTGAATCCTAAACATTCAGGACATCAATTAAGCCAGAGAATCAACTGCACACACCCTCTGCAAACAGCTGTTGCTTCACTTGTGTAAACGTGCTCTCGCTAAATAGTCTCGCTTAATCTGACTGTACATTTTTTCCCCTTTTAGACCTCACGATTCTGCTGCATTGACTCTTTGCCACAATAAACAATCTTAACAGGTCGTTTACAAGGTGTTGTGCTGTTAATGATCACCTACCCTATCCTCTTTTTTTGTCTTGCATTGCAGAATTCTTTGTCATAATCAAAAGCAATCACTCAGCTGAGATGATCTATGTGGGGCACCAACACCTGTCAGATATTCATACATTGAGTTTATGACCAGAAGATAATCTTGAATAGCTTTTACGCTGCAGGTTTGATACAAGCCAGCAAGAAGCAGATGATTTGTGAGAGATCCAAAAACAAAATATTATTTTTCTTCACGGAGCAACTGAGGTGATTTTTGAGGTTTTGCTTTGAGGAAGTGTGYTCTTTCAAACTGTGCTGCTGAGATGAGAAAAGGGGAAAAAGTAGCGGCGATGCTTCTTGTCTAACTTGATTTGCACAAATTTAAGTTTAAGATGTTGTACTGTACTGTGGAAAAGTTTAAAAAACAACTGTCCTTTAAAGTGTTCTTAAGAAGTAGATTTTGAGGTTTTCTGTAAGCACATTTTTTCCCCCTCGTGTTCAGCCCTTTTCAGAGGCTGTTTATTAATGTTGACCTGTGACTCATTCAAGCTATTTCTTCTCTAACTCTAGTTACTGTTGGAGCAGAAAGCAATGTTTTGCAATATGTGTGCTGCATGATCTTCCAACGCAAATGAATTTACAGTAGCTTGGCTCATTCTTGATTTAAGACGATWATAAATTAATTTAAGCTACACAAAAGTAACTAGAAAGCTCTACATGTGCTTTCCCCTTTTTCTCTTTGGAATGAAAAGTACAAGACAACCAACTTGTATCTTCCATTATTTATACACGCTTCYTCCTTTCAGGGTCACGGGTGCCCAAATCTAGCAGTCACAGTGCGAGGGACGGGGTACACCCTAAATAGGTCTCCAGTCCATCCCAGAGCCAATTTTTACCTGATGTTTTTCATTTATACAGAAAAACCATTTAGTATATTCATCTGTGACATGTATTTCCTAGAAAAACTGACAGAAAACATCTTAATATTTAAGAAATGTGGCATGATTCACACCATTTGACCTATTTTGACCTATGTTACAGGCACTTTAAAGGGGATTTATCCTGCAAAATCCACGTTTTTAGCAGTTAAATGCATTTTCAGTCTCTAGTGTAGGAGTGCAGAAAAATATCTTTATTCTAAATCAGTGTTTCCCAAAGTTGGGGTCGGGACCCAAATTGGGGTCCTGAAACATCAAGGTGGGGTCCTGAAAAGATTTTCTGAATTAATTACATTTTTGCCTTAGTTGTTACAAAGGAGTGATGTTAGTATATTTAAAATGGATAAATGTAGTATAAAAACATCGTTACTATGCCCATGTTTAGTTGACCTGATACAAATGTTTATCATCCAAAAATAGTTGGGGGCACAGGTCTCTGCTACTGTTATTTTGTGGGTGAAAAGCTGAAAGGTTTGGGAACCACTGCACTTTGGTTCCCAAAGTTGGGCTTGGGACCCAATTATGGGTCATGAAGCACCTTGGGTAATCCCCAGAAATCAATTTAAAGGGTAATAAAATAATTGCTGATGTAATATTTTCCCTATAATTAATACAAAAACACAAAATCAGTGTAAAAAAGTATTTATATTTATGTACAAGCTGTTTAGATTGTCAAAAAGCCTGTGTTTTTAGGGTTATTAACAAAGTTTGTGTACTCAGACCAGTAATATTTGGGGTCACAAGTTTTTGCCATGAATATTTTGTGGGTCAGAGGATAAAAAGTTTGGGAACCACTGTTCTAAATGACTTAAATATGAAAAAGAAGGATTTAAAAGCATGATATGTCTCCTATAGGTTGTGTACTATTACTGAAATCATGGCTTTTTAAAATGAAAAAAAAATAATTATTTGACAAGCTCGCAGCTTTTCAGAATCAAGTACAACAAGGAACACCTACTGTGTATTTTTAGAAAGCCCTGGGATATTAATAAGCTGAGTTCTATTGTCCCAGTCCTGATGAGGAATAGTCAGGCTGGAGTTTCCAGTCTCAGCATGACAAACACCTCGACACTGACACAGCAGCTGTCAACTTTTCAGCCACACATCCTCTTTTCAGCAAGCCTGCCACCAGCCCAACCGTATCTGTTTATACCCTCCCTGCTACGAATGAACGCAAAAAACAACCTCCTCCTGGATTACAGAATTATCAGGTTAAAGCTCCAGATGATCCTCTGATAATCAAAAAAGCAGCACAAGATGCTTTAAATAGACCCACATCTGGCAATACTTATTTTTACGCAACAAAAATAGCTTTAAAGAGCAGCATATGATTTTTGAACTATTTGGCGACAGACGCATTTATCTGACCCTCTGACTTCAAGTCTGACTGAGTGAACACATGATAGGACCGACTCGTCTGAAGCTATTTTAGGAACTTTTGTTTTTAATCCCATCTGAAAGAAAAGACAGACTGAGTTTTGTGTAAGCAGCCAGAGAAAGACTAATGTAGATATCATCAAAAGAGACACAAAGCAGCCCCGATATGTCAGGCAGCGATCGGCTTTCTGTGTTCACTCAGCGACAGAGAAAAAGAAGCAGCAAACAGGTTTTTTTGAAAGGTATCACAATAAAACGCTCTTCGATCTCCTTCCCGCTGAGACGTGGGACATTTTGAGTTCAATGGTTACAAAGAAACACAAGCAATATTTTCTGTTTGTTGTTTATGACAAATAAAATGGGTGAGATTAAACACAGGATTATTTATAGAGAGAGAAAAAAACAGGATTTCACACGAGTCTAAGACCAGCTGGCCTACACAGAAGCGGGACAACATCGTCTATTCTCAGAGCCGCCACTTGGTGAATCGGTGGAGTGGGAGCGCTGTATTTACCAGCTTTCCAGTGGGTGTTGTGTAAAGGAGAAAGTGGCACAGAGATAACTCACTCTGGGCACGCTGGATGTTTACGGCCAGGAATGTTGGCAGCTCCAAAACAAAACAAATATTTTTAAAAAGTCAGTCAGGCAGCCCTCACCTGATGGACAGACTTAAAGGGGCTATATCATGTAAAATCAACATTTTTGAGTTTTATATCATGKTATAATGTTATCCTCTCATCAAAAACATGCCCAAAAGCCTTGCTTTGACTCATTCATGCATGTTTGAGAAATCCTGTAGTGTCCTGAGACAGCCAGGCAGAGGGGCAACAACAACAGGTTGGGACTAGAACCACCTTTTGGGACCATCTCCGCCTCTGGCGTGTGTCTCCAAGCCCAGCTTCCTCATCACGGAGCACACCTCCCCACCCCCACCCCACACACCCCGCCCATGACTCCTGCAGGCTCTCGGCAGCAACAAAGCAAACAACTGGTGAAACTGAAAGTGAAACCTAACTGTCTGCTGAGCTTCTAACACTACTTCTCACTCAGTGAAGCTATTTTCAGATTCAAAATACCTTTGAGGAAATGTATCTTCAGATGCCAAGTATGTAAACTGCATCATAGCACCCCCCCCCGAAATGGGCGGGACAGAAGCGGAAGGTGGTTCTTAAAGAGAAAGAGGCCAATTTCAAGGCGTTTAGAAGAGGAAGTGATGAGAAGTCAAGTTTATTTTCTATTTAAACATAAAAACAGCATTTTAATAACAACTAAAGCTGACATAGAAACTTTATTATGGTGTAGTATTTAAATATATGCCTGAGAAACACATAATATTGCCCTTTAAAACAGACTTGTGAGCTACAGTCAGCTGTTAGCAGGTCGTATTTAAACAGCAGTATGTAAAGTTGCAAATGCATTTCCTTTACAAGGAAACTTTGGAACGGCAGATAAAGACTGCTTTATAGTCGGTAATATTTAAGCACGCAAACCAAGCTTCATGATTCAAAACACAAAATATACAACAGGTTTCCCTTCTTCCAAACCGTTACTGGCTTAAACCTAAAAGTATTATTTCCATTACACTCTCCCCCATCTGATTATTAAATGATCAATAAAAACAAAAACAAAAAAACAACCCTTTATGTATTAAAAAAATATGTCAACACAAACCTAAGTATAATTACTTTTCTAAAATCCCAACCACAGTAATTCAATTTTTATTCCTCCCAGACATTTGCTCATAATTCTGTCTTTCCACCATGGAAACTGCTTTTCTGTCCCATTTTCTTTATACCATGCTGAATAATGTTTGTGCATAACTCCAAACGATACAGGGTCCTCAATGTCGTATCCATACCAGTACTTCCTTTTCTTGAGTGTAGTGTCTTTAGAAATAGTCTTGATCAATAATTTATCATGGTTTCCCAAAGTCTTTCAGAGTCTTCGATCCAGTCCTTGTACCTGACCGTGACAGCTTTTTTCTGCAGCGTGTGCTTTAAAAAAAAAGRAAGTGAGGAAAATTCTACAAGTGGAGGACAAAAAGATAAAGAATCCCATATCTCCCTTGGATGAACAATATCTGTAAGTCAAGTCAAAGAAACTACACTCAGCAAAGACCCAAGAGATCAAGTTTTCAGCTAATAACACTTGCTGGGGCTACAGCACTACTTTATGTCTGTCACATTGTTTTCTTCTTTTCTATTCACCACTGCCATCTGTAGTATAATTCACACTTCTGTTTGGGGGATCCAAAAACTTCCACTCTGAGACCGGGATTCAAAAAAGCTTTGGTGTCAGAAAAATCAACCACTGTTTGTCGCGTAAGCTGCATGGTTTCAAAATCAAAGTAAGAGTCTTACAAAAAACAAAAATATAAATAAATAAATAAAGCATTCTTCTGAACCGGTCAGGTCCTTGGCTAAAGATGATATCACTAAAATGAGTTTTAAAAAAAGCCAACGTCTGTGAGATCTCAAAGAGTTAAGGTGAAGTTTTTTTGTTTTTGGTAAATACAGAAAGCCTAAGACTTAAAACCGGTTCTAGTGTCCAAATATGTGACTAGTCTTCTGGAGTAATTTGATCAGGTTACCTGGCAGACTAAATTCTGTATTCATAAAACAACTTTTCAACTCATCCAGGGCAGAAAATTGAATTTGTTTTGCTCTAAATGATCTCTACAGCTGATTACACAATCAGTTGTTTTCTTTCAGCTATTGCTTTTAAATGAATCACTCAGCCACGATGACCACAATTTAATTAGAGCTTTGTGGTGGTCTTTACCAGCTAATTTCTATACAACTGAAGCTGCTGTCCTTTTTTTTTTTTAACTTGAATCTTTTCTGACCACAAACAGTTTGGAAATGCTTTGTGAATTGTGTTGCATCACAGAAACTTCTAATGCTAATTGGGGAAAAAAAAGGATTATTTTATTTCATGTCAGTCAGCACAATCAGCTGAGGAATAACAAGCTAGTTGTTCTTCAGCTTTTTTCATGTTGAATATAATGTGCCCAATGGTGAAAGCATTCACCTTAAATCTGACTGAAAAAGGCTGGACTGTGGGAAATCTGTGCGTTCTTATTTCATTACTTCATCATTTTATTATAAAGCCAGTTATTAACTGAATAAATCTAGACATACAGTTGCTGTCTCTAGATAATTATAACAAAGTAGTACAGTGTTTCCCAAAGTTGGGGTCGGGACCCAAAGTGGGGTCCTGAAACATCAAGGTGGGGTCCTGAAAAGATTTTCTGACTATTACATTTTTGCCTTAGTTGTTACAAAGGAGTGAGGTTATTATATTTAAAATGGATAAATGTAGTATAAAAATATTGTTACGATGCCCATGTTTTGTTGACCTGATACAAATGTTTATCATCCAAAAATAGCTGGGGGCTCAGGTCTCTGCTACTGTTATTTTGTGGGTCAAAAGCTGAAAGGTTTGGGAACCACTGCACTTTGGTTCCCAAAGTTGGGCTTGGGACCCAATTATGGGTCATGAAGCACCTTGGATAATCTCCAGAAATCAATTTAAAGGGTAATAAAATAATTGCTGATGTATTTTCTCTATAACTATTACAAAAACCCAAAATCAGTATAAATC
>NW_013952480.1:861308-871721 GCF_001266775.1 Austrofundulus limnaeus
AAGTATTTATATTTGTGCACAAGCTGTTTAGATTGTTAAAAAGCCTGTGTTTTTAGGGTTGTTAACGAAGTTCGTGTACTCAGACCAGTAATATTTGGGGTCACAAGTTTTTGCCATGGATATTTTGTGGGTCAGAAGATAAAAAGTTTGGGAACCACTGAAGTAGTAGACCTATAGTTGAACCAGTTTTTCCTGCATTTCAGTTTTTCACAGATAGATCCCAATACTGCCTATGGCCATACATCTACAGAAAAAAAAACTAGGTTAGCATAAATATGGGCTGTCTTGTGCACCCACAGGGTATCAGTAAATACCAGTGATAGTGGTGTCTTTCCTGCTCATGCAGAAAATGATCTCGTGTGTACGTAAGTGGCGGGATGACCATGGATCACTTTACACTGTAATGAAAATAAAGTCACTCAATTACAAAAAAATTAATCGTTAATTCAGCAGCTTCAGAGAAAACAACTTTCCCTCAGCATAAAAAAGAGGCAAATGGCCGTCTGTTTAAGGAAACCAGGTTATGACTAAATATAAATATAATGGGGGACATGAGGATGATGAAGCTGACTGGTTGGGTTAAATATTCATAAATGAGGAGCAACTACAACACAAGTACCCCCCACCCCCCACGGTCCTCCTCCCCTGATCATTTCACAGCAAGTCAAAGTTAAAAAAAAAAAAAAAAAACTATTCATAACCTTCCTCCGAGGATTAAATTAAAACAAACATTTTACTTTAATGTCTATATTTGCAGGCTAGCATACATTAGCTCAGCTAAACACCGGATACGAAGACAAGACTTTTAATGCTAATTTTAAAACATTTTTTTTTYCTTTTACTTGACAGACAGCGCCGTCAGAGGTGTCAAGTCCGCCGTTTCATTCAAACGGAAGCGGGGTTAAAACAGCAAAAACGCCGGCTTTCGTGTGAGCTTCAGTGACAAAAAGATAAACTTACGGTTCAGTGAGGAAGAATTACAGCATCCTAGCCACGTAGCAGCACGTTCCAGAGGTTTTGGACTCAGAAGATCCGCGTTTTCGCCGCACAGAGAGAGAGAGAGAGAGAGAGAGAGCTCGAGCGTTCGTGGACGGGGTGGAGCCTGAATTGGGTGGCAGGTGTGAGTGACGCGCGTCTGAGCCAATCAGCGCCCGAAAGTCGACACGAGGAGGTGGATCAGGAAGTTTCGGTGTGACACAAAAAAAGAAAAAAGAAAAGGCAAGCACAGAATTTTGTTTAAGGTGAAAGTTTGCAACGTTGAACTGCAGAGAGGTAAGTTAAGGACATAAATGTTGCGCGAGTGATCCCAGAGGGGGAATGCAGCCAGTTTCTGTTTACACAACAAACATCTTAAAGATTAAAATCAAGATAAACTCGCCTGCTGTAGAGTATTCCAAGTTAATTCTTGTGAAATTACCTATTTGCTTTCTATTTGTTTTATGCAGAATAATGTGAAGTAAGGGGAAATTTTGGTTGCTTCAGACGTCTAATGAAACTGCATTGTTTTGTTGATAAAAATAATAAATAATTAGTAAATATTTTTAGTTTTATATTAGGCTGTTTTTCAAATGGGATATTAGATTCTAGGGGCAAACTTTAAAGCTGCCAGATTTGCACTAAAACTTTCCAAACACCAAACAACAAAGACATACCAATGACGTAATTGAGCAGTGAATACAAACAAACAAACAAAAAATGGATTTTCTTTTGGCTGCTCCCTTTTTCAGGGGTCACCACAGTGAGCAAACCTCAAACAAAAGATTTGGAAATTCCTTGCACAACCTGCTGTGTCCCCTCGAGCTACTGCAGCCCCGGAAAGCATCTGTTCCAAATTCATTTTGTCTAATCCTAGGCTATATGTGCTAACGGTTCCTGAAATTTTAGGTTTCTGACCATTAAACCAACCAGTGTCAAAGACTGCTCTACAGTAATAATACAGAAGTTGCTGTCGTGAAGGAGAAGCTCAGCTGAAAGGGGAACCTTTCAATTTACAGGTCCATCTACGCTCCATCCCTCATCCATGATCATTTAAAGCCAGTCACTGYAAGCACATAAGCAGCTAAAATGAGCTTCATCTGTAAGGTGGCCAGGCTCAGGCTTGGAGATAAGGTGAGGAGCTCTGTCATCTGGGTGCAGCTCAGCGATGCAGAGTTAGCTCAAATGGATTGGGCATCTTATTTGGATGCTTTCTGGGCAAATCCACTGGCTGAAGGTATAATGTATCCTCTCTGGCTTGGGAATGCCTCAGATACCAGAGCATCACTGAGTAGACGGACCCATAGGATTTCCTTTTTCACATATTTCCTTAATGACCAGATGAGTAAGCAGAAACAGATTTATATTTGTTTTCAAATGATTTTGTGAAATACACACGTTARGTTTTTCCTGTAAAGCCGTCCTCCTCTGCTCTCCTTCAGGCTCAGGGTTCCACATTTTCCTGCAATGGATTTGTTTACCCAACAAAACAAATTCCCTCTTTTGCATGGATGGACACAAGCTTGACTTCCTGCCTGGGTTTATTTCTATGGCAACATAAGGAAGGAAAAAACATAGAAAAGTAGAAGAAGGAGGTGAAGAGGGGGAGTTTTTTTTTCTTCATGGGAAATAAGCAATGAGAGGGCAAGGAATGGGTGTGTCCAGAAAATTTTGATTTCAAGAAACTAATAGCTGCCTTTAGAGTGTAAGGAATGTTGGCCGTCAAGACCGGACAGTCAAAAAAAAAAAAAGACCGTCAGCTGCTCACTAATTCACAGGTTTGAGCAATGACAAAGGGATTGTTATCAATTGTGTCACAGGTGACCTTTTCTCCAATGGTAGTCATAATGATACACACCCTATAGCTCAGAGCAAAGAGGCTCTGTTGTTTTCACACTCATGAATTTCCTTAAGGTTTTCAAATCATTCTCAATTTCAAACTGCTCTAGCCAAAAAGCCTTTAGAATGAAAATGGTGCAACAAGATAAAAGCTGTATTAACAACGCTCACACAGAGAAACCCTTGTAGTGTGAGCACATTGTGTATTACAGTGTCATCTGTAGGTTAGCTGTGGTTACTGCACACCGAGTCCTCTGTAATCTTCTTGCTCTTTAAAACAAGGCCTGGTATTGATGTGCTACAGTCAGAGCAGTGTGCGATTTTATTTTCAAGCATGAGGACGGAGGTAAAGGTCCTATAATGTTTTAGACAACCTATGCCAACTTGTGAAAATTGTGTTCAACGCTAAAGATGTCTATGCTGAAAATGTAATTTAAAAAATCTACTTGAAGTCTTATTTGGATGTGTACTTACCGTAATTCTAATAATTAGGCCTAATATATAACCTATATGAGTAACATACTCTCAACAAAGTTTTCATGAGTTGTCTAAAATGTTATAGTGTAACAGGGCCTTAACACAGACCTCTAAATAAACTCTCCTCGTTTATTGATTCTGAACCAGATCAACAAACAACTACTGAAAAAGTTGGGACGTTGTGTGAAAGGTATTTTCAGGAAATTTACACTAATAAAATTGCAAATGCAAAATTCTATGGTAAACTGTTTCTTTACCCTCAATAGACAAGGCTTATTGCCYAATGCAGTGGTGTCAATCTCATCATCACAGAGAGCAATATGAGCATTATGGTGGCCCTCAAATGGCCTTTTGTAATAAACTTGAACGTTTCATGTTTAATTCTGATTAAACACGAAGCATCATGTTCCACATCTCACACGACTGAGCACCGCAAACAATAGTAAGCTATTGTTTGCGGTGCTCAGCCGTGTGCTCTACGTGGTATTCCGTGCATAGAAAAATTTTTTAACACGTCCTCTTATAAACACTGAAAAATACTAAGTAAATTGACTAATTATGAAATAAAAAAAAATACAGAAATATTATCAAAAGTAAAAAGTAAGAGAGTCTTACTAATTGTTGAGTCAGCGAGTACGTAGCTGCTGTCTTAAATTCTGAACTCTCCCACATTCTGACAGGGAATTCCCATTGAAGCAGCGTTCCAGTTTAAATTTACGTCATGAAAATGAGAGAGTCCTACTTCCCAGTTCAACTTTGGTGGAGAAAATGCAGAGAAATGGAAATATTACACAGCAAATTTTACTGGCTTCCAGCTACTTTTGAACCCTGCACATGCCCATCTAGTAAAGGGGATGCTGTGGGTAAAATAATCATCACGCATTATGGGACATGTAGTTTTTTGGCCAGTGCTAGCCTTATGCTTATTTGTAGACATTAATACATCTTTGAACCTCTCATGAGCTACATAAAAATGCAGTGGCGAGACACATTTGGCCCATGAGCCTTGAGTTTGGCATGTGGCCTAATTTATTTTGAGAAAAGGTTGTTTTTTATTTTTTTACTCTTAATTCAATAAAACACTGTGGCACTTTTGAGTTTACTTATCAAAGACTCATGATTATCACACGAAGTGTTTGTTTGATGCCACCCCCTTTTTTGACCTTATAAAAGTCAACCACTGTCACCGAGGACTTACAATATTTGAATTTACATTTAAAAGAAACTCTCTTTCAGATGGGGGAGAGTGTAATGGAAATAATACTTTTAGGTTTAAGCCAGTAATTCATGACATACTTTAATGACCTATGGTTTTCATGACGTACTGTTTATCAGTAGATAGAATGATTAAAGTCAGAACAAGATTTGCTAACAACAGTCTTTCTTAGATATCACTTGTGTTTATCTTTGTGTTTTCCCTTGACCCAGCATTTCCTTAGGATGAAATCTTGCTTTATTAAGATGACATAATGGTGTTTGTTAAACAGTATATATGAGGAATCAACTGCCTCAAAGAAGAAGAAACAGGAGCAGAGAGCAGTTCAATGGCTCTATGTTGTTCYCTGTGTTCCTGTTGTTGCAATAAAACAGAGTACCTTCATTCTTGGACCACATATTTCTGTCTTTGTCAATAAATATTTCCATATCATTTGGCACCCAATGAACAGGATCCACTAGGAGATCGATAGACCAAGGCCACATCGAAGTTGGACTGATATGAGTGAGCAAGGACTGCTCAGGACCATGACTCCAGAAAGAGCTAAAGAACCTTTTTAACAACAGAAATACGCTGGTGACCACCAACCATGATGGATGATCTTGAATAAACAGAGAACATTGGATTTTATTTTTGGCTGTTGAAGAACCTGAGAAAATTTTGAAACATCATCTGCTGAGAGTGAGTACAGAAACGCTTCAAGATGCCTCCTTTCTTTTCCAAAGAGGATTTCTGCCAGCTTCTCCAAAAGGTGACGGTGTTGGAGCTCAAGATTCATCGTCTGGAGGAGATGAATGCTTTAGAGCAGAGGTTCTCAAACTGGGGTCCCAAGACACCCAGGGGACCGTGAGAGGTCGCTTGGGGGTCCTCAAAATATTTCACTAAATTGTTAATTTGGTACTTATTTTTTAAAATGCATGAAGAACAATGAACTAATAAAACAAACATAATAAACTAAAAAATATATATATTCCCATAGCATTTAGGGGTTGAAACGACAATAAATTATCTTTTAAAACAGCATGGGGTTTATGAGGGGGTCCCTGGAATTTTTTTCGCCATTGTAAGGGGTCCCCAGATGCAAAAGGTTTAAGAACCCCTGCTTTAGAGGACTCAACATGTGTTAAAACRAGTGAGAAGGCTGAGATGAGAGATCAACTGGACGAGGAGATGGAAGCTGCTTTTGATAGTAAAGCTGTGTGGAACTCTCTTGGTGCCAGACCAAAAAAATCTCAGGAAGGATTCAGCTCTTAGATGACAACGAATGGCCAGAGTTACAGAGAAATGCTTTTTCTCCACCAGCAAGGAGAATAAAGCAGAAACAGGCTGTAATCAAAACAACTGATAGCCAGAGAAATGAAGACGGAGCAATCTTTCTTCAAAACCGATTCACACCACTGGAAGAAACTGGTCAGTCTGAACAAAGTTCATCCTCTGACCCCAGAGAGGGACCTGAGACCAGATCCAGCTCAAAGCAAGAGCAAGTCCAAAGAGAGACTTTCAAGAATCAAGAAATGCTGATCATCACGGATAAAATGGTGAATGAGATCAGATGCTTCTGGAAAAAAACCCCATCAAAGTTCAGAGTTTTACTGATAAAGTGTCTGACCTCACAGAGAAAATTCTGGAAATCACAGCAGAGTATCCAACTTTGAATACACTCATCATTCATACAGGAAGTGRTGAAGTTCTGAACCGACAGTCAGAAATCCTGAAGAAGGATTTCATTCAGTTGCTGAATGCAGTTAAGAATCTCAACATGGATGTGTTGATCAGTTGACCAATCCCTACAGCCCGAGGAGGGGCCGAGAGGTTCAGCAGACTTTTTGCTCTTAATGKKTTTTTTTTGGAAAAGTCCTGTGCTGACCACTCTGTGAGATATGTGGATAATTTTGATCTGTTTTGGGAGGGAAAACATCTGTTCAAGTCTGGTGGATTGGGTTTGAAGAGAACTGGAGCAGAGCTGTTAGTTTCAAACATAAAGCATTTCCTAAACCAAGTTCCGGCTGGAAACAAACAACAGGAGAGTGATCAGCTGACGTCTGAGGCTGAAGGACAACAGGATAAAACTGAGATATCAATGGAAAACAACGTGCAAGTGGCTGATAAGAAGACTGCTGCAGAATCAGAACCACAGAGAGAGGAGTTACTTCAAGCTGCAGAACCGAAAGAACATCTGGATTCATCAGCATTGCAACAAGAGAAACCCAAATCCTCAGAAGTAGAAGGTACACACTACACCCAAGAAAAGGAAGTACTGATATGGATACAACATTGAGGATCCTGTGGAACAAGCAGAGTATTGTTTGGAGTTGCGCACAAAGCGACAGCATTGTTCGGCATGGTATAAAGAAAATGGGACAGAAAAGCAGTTTCAAGGGTTGAAAAAAAGAATTTTGAGCAAATACCCTGATTATAAATATTTTTATGTCTGGGAGGAATAAAAATTTAATTACTGGGGTTGGGATTTTAGAAAAGTACATAGGTTTGTGTTGACATAATTTTTTAATACATTAAAGGTTTTTTGTTTGTTTTATTGATCATTTAATGATCAGATGGGGGAGAGTGTAATGGAAATAATACTTTTAGGTTTAAGCCAGTGTAAGGGTCAGCTTACACTTCTTATAACAAGGTTATAAGAGTAATTTCATTAGCAAGGATCTCTTTTAATGTTTGGATAAACATTTCTTTAGTGCAAGAATGAATGGACACAAAAAGTAACTCTCAGTCAGTGAATGTTGATTTGAACCATGATATGCGATCATTTATTTTACAAATCATACAAAATTGACTATAGAGTACACCTGATTGTGAATAATTAATTTCCTATAAAGTTTTGGGACCAACAATAACAAGCTTTTAACTTCTTAATTGTTAACCACACTTAAATAGAAACACAAACGTCAGCTTAGATGTTAAATACCAGACATTTGAGGCTGTTTATCTTAGGAGTTGGCAAGGGCAAGGTTAAGAAAAATGTTGAAGAAAGATGTTAGCTTTTCTACTCTTTATCTTAAATAATGTAGGTTTTAACCATAAGTGCGAAGCGTTCTGTGCTCAGCTTTGGTCAGACCTCGACGTCACACACAGCCAGCTTTTACCTTGAGATGATGTTCTGTCACCTGCCAGGTAGGTGGGGGCGCTGCTGGAGAATCTGTCTTTAGACCGTCGAACAGGGGGCCCCAAGGCGTGCTCTTTGACTCGTTTACGTCCACGTCAGCCGTAACCAGAAGACAAGGCCTCGACTGGAACCCAGGTTGTAAATAAACTTCAGTCTGGAGAGTTTCTGAAGTGGATAAACCAGGCGTTGGTTTTCCACACTGTGAGGTTTCCCCGTTGGCGTGAAGGGGCCAAACCTGACACAGTTTTCAGCTTTTGATTCCCCGGAGAGAATCTAGCTGTCACAGTGACTGACGGTGGTCAGTCACCCTTTTTTCACTCTCTTTCTTTTCTCTGACTAGACGGGCGGAAACTGTTAGTTCCTAAAAGCTTAGAGAATCTATGGTCTGCCCTCCAGAAGGTTAGATTAGAAAATAAATTATCAAGGAAAGTGTTAGTTTCAGAACTCGCTGTGCCCTCCTGAAACAAAACAAAGATTATTGCTGCTGCTGTGTGGTTCAGAACAACACATTTCATGACCYATTTAAATTATCTGATGAGTACTGTTTAAAACATAACTGAAAGAAAAATGAATTACTTCAAGTTTAAAACATTTGCAAATATGATTCAGACAAGTAAAACATTGATATTTAATCAACTTAAACCATAAAGATTATTTTAGTTAAATAAGAATAATTTCCCACAGAAAAACCATACATAGCTGAAATCATACTGAGGGAGAAAAGAGATCTGTCCTCTCTTCTCCTGTAACTTTGATAAACATTCTCTGATTATCAAAATGCATATTACTTTCAGTTAAGAGAACGCTAAATCAAATGAGAGAAGATTCTTCTGTTTTTATCTGATTTAGAAGGAAAGTGGCCTTGGGTGGCCTAAATACAGTTCTAAGTGGAACAGAGTTTTTGTCCATTAGAAGGCCCATCAGAGGACTGAGAGTCCAAGATAGTTCCTTGATAATTTGACTCGAGGTGACCCCTACACCAGTAATTCATGACATACTTTAATGACCTATGGTTTTCATGAAATGATGTTTATCAGCAGATAGAATGATTAAAGTCAGAACAAGATTTGCTAACAACAGTCATTCTTAGATATCATTTGTGTTTGTGTTTTCCCTTGACCCAGCATTTCCTTAGGATAAAATCTTACTTTATTAAGATGACATAATGGTGTTTGTTAAACAGTATGAGGCCTCAACTGTCTCAAAGAAGAAATGGGAGCAGAGAGCAGTTCAATGGCTCTACTGTGTGTTGTTCTCTGTGTTTCCTGTTGTTGCAATAAAACTCAGCTGAACATCCCACGGARTACCTTCATTCTTGGACCACGTATTTCTGTCTTTGTTAAATAAATATTTACATAACAATGTCTGTGCCAGATTTTATGTTTACCAAGTAAATAGCTGTTCTCAAGCCATCAAGCAGTCAGTTATCGTCAGTTTTTATTTGCACCATATTTTCAGTTCTTTTCATTACAGATCAATGTGCAAACCACAAAGTGGACTGAATCATTTGAAGCTCAGGTCTTGGTTTGTTGTTCAGTTTTACTAAGAATAATTTAAGTTCTCTGAAGTTGCTGTAATTTCTTTCTATCTGCAGGGGGCGATGTTGCACACAAACGGTGCAGTTTGCTCAGGCARACAGCTGCTGATCAGATGTCTCAACCCAAATTACCGGCTGATGACTGGGTTTTAATGACTCATAAAGGCCACATTTTTAGCACTTATGTTTGTGACTTAAATTGCGTTGTGCTGGACTGAGCTACGCTAATCCAGAGATCGTGTCCATATGGATGCTTTTGTGTTTGCTTTAATCCCCCCCCCCTCCCCACTTCCCCGCACTCACAATGCACCTCTGTTGCTGTTTGAGCTCCTGAGTGAGATCTCGTGTGCAGCTCAACGAGTTCAGCATATCTCAGATCGTGTTGTTGTCGTTAACTGATCGAGGCTGATTATTAGCATTCGGAGAGGTTAGTTCAAAGGGAGCGCGCTCCATCTCCCGACTCAACTCTCTTGATGATTTCAAGCAGGCCACAGCGATGTAATGTTTTCCAGATGTTGAGTTGCCTTCCTTTCCTCCCTGATCGGCTCCCTCCTCCGTTTGAAAAAGCGCTCCCAGCGTCTCCTTCACATCCCGGAGTTACTCCTCCATGGCTCAGTAACAAAAAGTGTGACCCCTGGAGGTCAAGAAGTAGAGGCTGACAGAACTATGAGGTGGAGTTGTTGCTCACGTTGTGCTTGTGACGTTTTTTTATTTTTTTGAGTGTTGATTCTAACAAAAATGCTATTTCCTTTAAAAAAAATAAAAAAGATTTATTATTAGCAGAGGCGAAAAAGTGTCCTTTTGTGTTTCTGTCCACGCTGGCCTCCTTTCCTCCTGTTTGYGATGGGAACCAGCTGGAGCAGCAGCAGAACAGTGTGGGGTGCAGGGAAGCACTGGGAATGTGTGGATGGCTGCAGGCATGGAGGCCCAGGTGCTCCACTCACTCCTCCTCCATCATTTAGCCACAATTTGGCACACAGAGGAAAAAAAACATGTCCTTGTCATCGCACACCGCACTCACAAAGGAAAGCCTCTTTCACCAGCTCTCTCTAAAAGCAGAAACAAGCTCACATGTCCCCTCTGCAGACATACTGTTAATGCATCTGAGCATGGAGTGGATGATCCCCGAGCTCCCGCTGAAGCTCTTAATGACGGCAGCAGCTGTTGCTCATGTAAACTTGCCCTGCATGGTGACACACACACACACACACACACACACACACACACACACACACACACACACACACA
>NW_013952480.1:874392-876793 GCF_001266775.1 Austrofundulus limnaeus
ATAGATAGATAGATAGATAGATAGATAGATAGATAGATAGATAGATAGATACATTGCATTGTATTGTATTGATTTTTGATATTGATTCCCACTGAAAAAAACAACAACTTTTCAACAAACTATTGATGAATAAGAGCAGATAAAAACAAAATCAAGTTGTTCTCCTAAATATCCTTTCAACATATTTTTTATGAATTAAAATTTAAAATACTGATTATATTTTTTGCGATAATGATTTAAAACATGTATATTAGAGTTAATTTCTTAAAAATATTGCCCTTTGGTTATACCTCCACCTTTCTGAGCAGAGCAGGTTGGGAGATGGTTATTTAGTTTTATTTAGTTTTATTGTTATTATTTTTTAACTACCTATTCGAAGCTGAGTTTTTGGAAAAAATCTGTGCGATCTGAAACAAATCAATGAATCTGCCTTATATTTCCACATACCTACAAAATGGGGGGAAATCCGTGTAATTTACAAATAATCCATACAACTTGACACGTATGTCTGTTGWTGTGTAAAGCACCTTGATCAGTCGCAACATAAGTGTCCAGACTATTTACCACTTAACTCAGCAAGTACTCAGTATTGGCAAGTACACAAACTGAAGTAGTCAAAGTCATTGAAGAATTATTTGTTAAGAAAGTCACTGGTYTAATAGATATAATGTGTAAATAACTATGATAAAGCTGTATTGTTGTCAAAGGAGCTGYAAGACCTTTGAGTGAAAGCTGAGGAGGATTTCTTGTGACAAAAGCATGCAGCTGTGTGGCTTAAATCTGGAATTCTTTTTCTGCCGTTGACAACACGACAAATCAAAGATCTGCTGTCAAAATGGTTWCATCCTTTCAGAGTAGGAATCTAAAAAAAACTAAAAGTTTTTTTTTAAATAGTTTTCTTTGTTTCTTTATTCACAGGATTCTGTTTCAGCAGACGTGTCACTGAGGTGACCCGGATACGCTGCAGCACAATCAACCCATTAAACCCACAGTTTTGTTCTTGGCCTGGAGGGTCTGATTTAGCCAGTCTAAACACACTCCCAAACAGGTTTAGTTGGACAATGAGAGGCAGTTTATTACATACAGACACAGCGGGGCCTACTTGGCCAGTTTCTTTGTGAAACTGGGTCAGTTCTGAAACACTTTTTCCTTCCTTTTACCCCAAACACGTTTTCTTCTACTCTTTTTTGTAATGTCATTTACATATGAAGCCTTGTCAAGCAGACGTCTTCCACTCTAATCCTCTAATCTACTAACCCTGATACCTTCATTTGTTTCTCAGATCCAGTTTGAGCAAATGAAACTTTTCTGCGTGTCTTTGAAATGTTTGACACAGACCAGAAGGCTGTCATAAAACAAACCAACTGGTCCCGCTGTGTCTGGGGCCGGATCGCTGACTGTTTTCTCGATGCGTGTGTTCCCCCAGGGAGGGTTGAGCGAGCTAGACCAGACACACACACACACAGAGGAGAGAAAACAGAGGAGATGCTGAGAAACACAACCAAGATCTAGTCAGACAGGAAATAACCTCTCAGAGCGAAGGGCTTCCCCACGGGTTGTCTTTCTCTCCGTTTCTCACCGAGGCTCATCTCTATAAAAACGATGATTCGCACCAACAGACATGCATGAGAGTGAGGGAGGTTGGAGAATGTGTTCAACATGTGCTGGGAATGAAAAGAGCTGCAACAGTCATGCAAGGGCTCAGCTTTCCAAGACTTTGCATCACTTATATCCCAAGCGTGGCTAAAAAACAAAACAGATGTATTCTTGTATATGTGTATATAAATGTTTGTTATAGGTGAGGTTGCATGAAGTCAGCCGAGAGGACGACGTGGAAAATCTAGACCAAGAGTTTCCAAATAGAATATTTGATGTTTTGAACTGATTGAGTGTGTTTGTCTCATTTGTTTCTCTGCAAGCCCATGGACTGACTGCACAGGGTGTACCTCACAGCCCACTCATTGGCTGCTGGAGATCAGCACAAGCTGCACAAACAAGCAGGTAAAGTAAATGGACAAATGGAAGAAGACCAAAGAAAATATTTTTGTAAACATGCAATTCTGACTTGATAAACAAGATAGTAGTGTCATTACATAATGTCAAGTTTTATATGATCTTATTGCAAATTGTATCAAATTATCATATTATGTACCATAACTAACATCTTATAACATATAATTATCATATCGTGGCATGTGTCGTGTCATATGGTACGGTACAGTACGGTTTGGTAGTTATGGTACAGTACAGCATGGTATTGTATCATACCATTTTGTATTATATAAAAATCACACTCTCCAGTGCCCCATAATGGTGTGGGAACCATTGCATGTTGTAAAAATAACAATAATTATTATATTTTACCCTTTAATTGTGTTTATTTTGCTACACTGAATCAGAA
>NW_013952480.1:877508-883800 GCF_001266775.1 Austrofundulus limnaeus
TTAAGAGAGTCTGTGGACACGCCATGATGAATAATAAATTTGTCACGTACCTCAAGACTTTATTTGAAACACCTTAAGAAGTTTAATAAGTCCAATAAAACTCTATCACAGGGACACACTCTGTAAACACACCAGTGTTTCTATAGTTATGCCTCAAACACAAGTCAGCTGATCAGTTTTTGTGCCTAAAGCTTTGGCCTTTCCGTGCCCTAATTATGAACTTTTGGAAACACTCAATTTTTTTCCTTTTGCTAATTTCCTGCTAAATCAGAATCAGCTGGATCAGTTCAGTAATGTTCCACAGCATGATCAAAATCACTTAATCTGTATTTGTTTTGTGCAGGCTTTGGTGCATGCAGACCTCATGTTTGCCATAAATGCAGGGATTTTGATAGTGATATTACATGCTTAAAAATATCCAGAAACCTTCATGTAGAGGTCTGAATTTTTTTTGTATATAACTTGGCACTAAATACAGACACCACTGACCCAGTTGTGTTTGAGACAATTCAGTTTTGGCACCTCTCTGACATGACTTTACATGGACTCTTGATCTGTAACAAACAAGGCAAATTAATACAAGAACAAATTACAAGTTGGCTTGAAGATGATGCTGAAACAAGGAGCATGCAGAACAAGTGAATGGATTTTATATCATATGGTGAGAGCTCAAGTGATCTGTATTATATGTTAAGAATGTCTGTCAACTACCATGATACCGAGTTTTAGCTCATTATCTGTGCATTTGCTGAGTTATGTTTATATTTGTAAAGGCTGAGATGAATTAGCTGTGGTGGCCATCTTGTATTGGATTGACTCATAAAGTTAATCAGTTGTTAATGTGAGGCTAAAGATTAGTTTCTGAGCGTTTCAGTAAAACCCGTGAAGTGGTTCATGAGATATTTTGCTAACAAACAGGGTTAACTCCTATTGTTAATGGCATAGTTTTAAGCAAAGGTCTCGCAAGATAAGTTGGAGCTTGGTTGTGCACTGCAAAAAATGTCCATCTAATCAAGTTTTCCCATCTCATATCCTGCCAGAAAGTATTGTTGATCTTTTGTCACGAATGTGTTAGATTATTAATCTTGTTAGCCTGGATTTAATTTTATTATTATTATTATTTCAAAATAATTTACCAAGTGCAATAATCTTACTGCGCTGGCAGATTATTTCACTTAATTTGAGAATATTCAGACTATAATTTAGTTTTTGTAACTTATTTTTGTTGCAGTGTGTGTTGGGGAGGACTCAGCTTTTATCATACCATTTCTTTTATTATTATTATTATTATTGCTCAAAATCTGTCAGATTGACGGAGTTATGGCCATTCATGTTTGTGGCTATTTTGAGTTTCATGTTCCCAAAGTATTTTGGTAACTTTCACAAAAACGCAGGCACAAGGTGGGCGATAGTGTTTTGCCTTGTCTAATAATACTGTTTAAAAAAAAGATTCCCAGTGTTTCTTTGGGATCCTGTGGAAAGGACATGTTCTCGTGTGTGCACACCAGGAATCTGATCCCCCACGGTGGCTGCGGGGGCGCGCACAGAACTCGGTCAAAGTGGAGAGTTGCGCGCGTTTTATGTCGTGCGTCAAACGTGCACATCTGGTTGTGGCAGGGTCACAGAGTTGCGKGGGAGGGACTTCTTCGTTGTGTGTGTGTTGTGTGTGTGAGCGTGAGTGTGCTCGTCTGTGTGTGTGTTCACAGCAGATGACCACATGAGGGGGATTCAGGAGGTGATCGTTTCCTCATCCAGCCTCAGAGCGCATTGGACCAATTAACCCGCCGCTCAGCGGTGCAGCCATGAGGTGAGCAGCGTTCTAACGACAAACCATGGAGCTGTGCAGCGTGACGGAGGAGACTGCACCTGAACGTCACAAATCCGAATGAACGCCTCGGCGCTTGTTCCAGCCGCGCTCCGGACATGGATACGCGCCGCGTCCTGCTGGGGCTCTGCTTTTTCCTGCTGCTTCCGCCGTCTGTCTCGCCGGTGACAGACTTCTGCCCCGAACGCTGCGACTGTGCGCACCCGCAGCAACTCCTGTGCGCCAACCGCGGGCTGCGCGCCGTGTCCAAACCAGCTCCCAGCTCCGATGACGCGCTGATCTTCAACCTCGCGGGGAACTTCATCGCCAACATCTCTGCCTCCGATTTCTCACGGTATGGTCGCCTCATCAGGCTGAACTTGCAGTTCAATCAAATATCAGATATTCACCCAAAGGCGTTTGAGAAACTGTCCCAGCTGGAGGAGCTGTTTCTGGGTCATAATCTGTTAACAGATGTAGCTGCTGGGACCTTACAGCCCCTGAGGAAACTAGCTGTTCTCTATGGGAACAACAATGCCCTGAAGAAAATCACACCAGAGATCTTCTGCAACTTGGAGAATCTGGTAAAACTGCGCCTGGATGGCAACTCCATAGATGTTCTGCAAGATTCTGTTTTTAGAAGTTTAACCAGTCTGCATTATCTCCACCTGGAACACAACAAAGTGCAACATGTCCACAGAGATGCTTTTTCCAAACTGTCCCAGCTGCGCTTCCTGAACCTGGCCCACAACAAGCAGTCCGCCGTCACCAATGTTCTCACGTTCTCTCAGCTCAGAGCTCTTACAACGTTGCTGCTGTCCGAGAATGAGATACAACACGTCGGAAACCACGTCTTCCAGAATCTCAAAAGGCTGACCAAGCTTTCCCTCAGCAACAACAGGATCTCTCGTTTGGACAGCGAGGCCCTGAAGGGACTGTCGAGCCTCAGGGAGCTTCTGATTGATGGCAACAAGTTGGAGGAAGTCCCCACCGGTCTCCTGGACCCTCTGGTGCGCATCGAGCGACTGGACTTCAGTCGCAATCGAATCGCCAACGTGAACTCTTCGGCCTTTTCCAAACTGAAGTATCTGAAGGTGCTGAAGCTGAGCAACAACGTCCTCACCAGTCTGTCAGGGGGTATTTTTGCCCTGAACAATGTGCTTTATGACTTGGATCTCCGGGGCAACAACTGGACCTGCGACTGTCGCCTGGAGGAGCTGAAGAGATGGATGATTACAGCTCATTCTCGGGGCAAACTGTTGGCTGCGTCGGTGCAATGCCACCACCCTGTAACTCTGAGGGGGAAGTATCTGGACTATGTGAACAGCTCCCAGCTGCAGCCCCGAGGGAACTGGAGCCATTCCTGCACGAGTGGAGCCGGCCCCGAGGAGAGCCGGGGAGGGGGCGTGCTGGTGAAGGTGGAGGCAGAGAAAAGAGGAGCGCTGTACCCACTGGATGACGAAGAGAAAACTGGTGAGAGAAATCGAACAGAAGGTTTGGGACAAGGGAGCAGGGGTGGAACAATGAGAAGAGAAGGAGAGAAAAGGAAAAGAGCGGGACAAGATATCCAGGAAGACCAAGAGGGTGCAAAACCTTTGTCTTTTCTAAAAGAAGCAAAAACAGAGCATCGTTCTGCAGAGTCTGCTGCTAAACGTCCCAAAGGAAGACGCAGGTCCAAGATTCCTGCAAAGACGAATCCATCAACAACTTCCAATCCAAGTCATGAAACAAGCATGTGGTCCAGTACCAGTTCTCCGGTCCAGTCCAAGGAAAAGTTTGATCTTTTGAGGTCAGCCCAGGAGGAGGCTCTACCTGTGATCACAGATCCTTGTGTGTTCAATCGCCATTTCATCACTAACGTGTCCGTGGATGAAGTGACGTCTACCACCGTCACTGTCTACTGGACCACCAGGGCTCACCACCGCTACACGTCGGGACCCAGGATGGCCCTTCACGAAGTCCACTTTCGAATTCTGTTTGACCGATTTGGCAACCCGGATCGTTTCCCGCGCTACGTCTACGCCCCCGGTTCGTCCCGCGCCGTAACCCTTCGAGAGCTCACCCCAGGGGTGACCTACATGGTCTGCGTAGAAGGAGTGGTGGGAGGATCCGTGTGCCAAGTGGCGCCTCGGGACCACTGCGGGGGGCTAGTCACCCTCCCCGAGGAGGAGGGCCGCAGCAATGCCACCCTGACCTCCGACCTCCAGCTGGTGACGGTGGCGACGCTGGTGGGGAACGGCGTGCTGCTGCTGGTCATCACTGGGGTCTGGGTGGGGCGGAGCCTCAGGCGGAGGCTGCAGAAGAGGAAGTCAGCCGTACATGTGCGTCACATGTACTCCACGAGGAGGCCATTCCGCCCCGGCATGGCCTCGACCTCCATGTCCACAGACTTCACCAGCTACCAGAGCAGTCGGCCGTCGCGACTCGCGCCGCTGGAGGAAGGAGATCTCATCGAGTTTCCCTGCGATCGCTTTCTGGACAGCTGTGGCGCTCGCAGGGACGGCAGCATGCAGAGATTCTCCGACTAAAACCCAGAGAAACTCACTCAAACCTGAACATGTTACCACTGTGCTGCCTTGAAACTAATATATGTAAATTAGAGTCAGTTTCCATCTTTGCTTCAGCTTTTAGAATATCTAGTTCTCTTAACTGAAACGCTCAAGAAACACATCCTGAACTTGGCTTTRTTACAGGAAACAAAATCTGAAGCCTTTTTTTTCAAAGTAGCTGAACTCACTATCATTTCAGACTCCAGAGGAAGTCCAGTTCCTTTGACCTCGCCTTCCTCATTGGAGCCTTTCCTCTTTCATTTCCTCACACCTGCAAATGCCTCTAAACATGTGACTTTTTCTTTTCTTTACTTTACTTTTTTTTGTTGTTTTTGTACACATATGAATGATGTACCACTGATTTCAAATATGGTGCTAATACTGATTCCGCAGACATAATATTGTCTTMTATTTGTACAGAATGTAATGATGGCTGCTGGTTGGCAGGGGAAAACAACATTTTGTATAACAATTATTATGTTTTCTACTTTTTTATGGAGCATTGTATCAATTTGCATTATACAAAGAAGTAAAAAAATCCCTAATAATGTGACTAATATGTCGTGTCAGTGATTGTGGGTGGGTTAGTTGTACAGAAACTGAATATAAGATTTATTTGATGAAGCAAAACGAGGCTTTGTGTAGAAGCGATGGAAGACAACACAGCAGAGAAMGAAAAGTTTTAAATATTTTTTCCCCACTGGAAAAAAAAGTTGCTCATTATTTTTTGGAGCAATAAATCCTCAGCTTTAAAGGCAAAGTGAACGTGTGTGTGAGGTTGTTAGAGCAGTTTGTGTCAAAATGCAGTCTGGTAATGGTTAGAAGGTTTCTTTGTTTGACTCAACTGGGTGGAGTTCCTCCCACATTTAGTCTAAATCATACTCATGCCCAGGAACATGAGCATACATATTCATGTACACATACAGGGTAACTGCAGGACATTTGAGGTGTCAGAAGTTAAAGCTCGTCATAATTCTACTGAGATGATCCATTTATCTGCCATACTTTTTTCGGCATTTATCTTGTACCACAATTTTTGTGCTATTTCAACAATTTATAGAGTATATCAAAATGTTCAGCTCCTTGAGAATAATCCAGCTATGGCCTTTGGTATTTCAGCAATACTTTGTGAGATATTTAGCTTTTGCTTCCATTTTTTCTCATTAAAAATGAATGGAGCCATTATGAACAAACAATACCCTTCAAAACGTTCCTGTTTTTTTACCTTGTGTTCTGCTTCTTTGTGMTAATTTTGGCTTCTTAAAGCTTCTTTTTTGCTATTATTTCTTCTTTTATTTATCTCTCCTTCTGCATCTTTCAGCTATTCTCATTCCAACTGGTTATACTTTTCTTTCAGCTAATTTAATCTTTTTGTGCTTCTTTCAGCTGCTTTCTAGTAATTTCAGCTGCATTTTTAACTACTTATTTTCAGCTAATTTTGGCTTTATTTCAACTTTTTGTGATGTTTCAGCTTCTTACTGCTTAATTCAGCGAATGTGCCCTTTCCTTTTATTTGTGCTAATTTTTCCCTTTTCAGCTACATTTTAGCTTTTTCAATTAATTTCAACTGTTTTAGCAATTTTACAACTAATTGCAACTTTTTATACTTCTTTTCTTCTTTTTCTATTTTTTCTCTCTCTAATTTCACCATTTGGCTGCTAATGTCAACTAGTTTCTGCTAATTTAGCTTCTCTTTGCCAATTTTAGCTACTTTTACTTGACTTCAGCTACTTTCAGCAAAAATCTTTCAACAATAAGCATTCACATTGCATTTTTGCAGGGAATATGAAAAAGTTCACACTGAGATTCTGAATATGAATTCCAGATTTAAACAAAGGTTTTTATTCGTATTCTCTGATGTTTTGTATTTAACTAAAAGGGGAATTTCCACTTATTCACACACACACACACACACACACACACACACACACACACACAC
>NW_013952480.1:884250-888060 GCF_001266775.1 Austrofundulus limnaeus
CACACACACACACACACATATATATATATATATTTCTTAATGGCCAAACCTAAAACAGGTTCTTGATGTGATAAACCGCCACTTCCAAATCTGGACACTAGGTGGCGGAGTAGACCACGATGTTTCTTCTGATCAGCTTTTAACCATGATATCCCTTTTTGCTTTATTTTCCTCCAAATCAAGTTAATAAAAGTTGAAAATTTGCTGTTTTGATATGACATAAAATCACAAGCTTATACCAGAATAAGTCTTTTTATTGGAGCATTAGATTTACAGCCACATCTTTACAATACAAAACGTGAGTGAAGTGTAAATTACCGGACAGAATTTCCGACATAAATTGCAGTTTATACCAGTTTAGTGGCTTGGTTGTATTACAAAAAAGTGCTTTTGAAGAAACACTGTGGATTTGACTAACTTTTATTTACAAGGTTATGAAATTTCAAGATTAAAAAAACATTTTTATCTTACCTTGATTTTTTTTATATATGTATAAACAAACACAGTTGTAAAATGAACTGCAAGCTTTTCGCTTTAAATAAATGGCATAAGGTGTGCAATAGCAGCTGCTCAGTTAGAAATGTACACTGATAGACTGTTTAAAGGGTTGCTTGTTTTTCGAAACTAGTGCAAAATTGAAGAGCAAAAAGGCGTGGTTGTGTTTCGATGTGACCGTCACAGTTTTTGTCATTTTGCACCCTCATCCAGTTCAGCATTTAGGGGTTAGACTCCAGGGAGCGTGTCGCCTCTGGCTGCCGAGGAGGTGGAAATGCTGTTGTGCTGGATGGCCTGCAGGTGAGACTCGGGGTCTGCAGGGGTGGTGGGGCTTCCTCCTGGACTCACCCCTGCAGCTGGACACAGAGACATCTGTCAACGTCGCTCATAATGCTCGAATTGTGACACGAGCTTTGCCAGCAGTGATGAATAAAAAAAAACAAAAAACTACCGCAGTTTAGGTTAGATGAAAATATTGTTTTTTTGTTTTATTTTAACAATTGAATACTGTACACACTGGTATAAAAAAATCAAAAATAAAAGGCAGCAATAGAAATATATGAATTTAAGACAAGCTAATACTTCTTTCTGTTTTGTTCTCTTACAGCATAATATTCGTTAAAAAATTATTAAAATTATTACTTTAGGCTTTGTGGCGTGCATAACTGTTTCCTTTCTAAATATTATTACAAAAAATGGGGTGAAATATTCCTTTAGAGGGAGAGGTATGAGTGCAACTTCTTTGATTCGCTCTCCTGTGGAACAAAAGTGCATCGTTTATCCTTGGAGACTGCAGGATTAGAAGCAGATTAAGCCCTTTTTTTTTCCGGACACTSTTTAGGGCCTCAATGTGATTCGTTTGTGCTCTTATGAGGATCATTGTGACGATGAAGATGAAGATCTGGAGAAGCTGGTGAGCTTCCCAGACAGGGGTACAGGGTAAGGGGGTTCTACTCACTGGGGTACCCCTGTGCCTCTCGCTGCCGAGCGGTGACGGGACAATCCTTGTGGGTGAGCAGGATCTGCTTCAGCTGGCCGACCTCTGACCTCAGCGACGTCACCTCGTTCTGAGAACACACAGAACCTGAGTGATGGCTGTACGAAGGGTCGAGCGTTTGTAACGTTTGRGCTCAGCCTCACCTGGAGCTGCAGGTTCGTGTGCGTCAGCTCCTCGGCCTTCTTTTCCAGTGACGACACCCACAGCTTCCTCTTCTGGCGGCAGCGGGTGGCGGCAGCTCGGTTCCGCTCCAGGAACTTCTGCCTCCGTTCGTCGGGGTCGAGCTCTGTCGTCCTTCTGCGACGGTTGCCTCCGCCGCCGCTGCAGCTGCCACCGGCCTGCACCGCGTGCTGAGGGTGGGGTGGCTGGGAGGGCTGCATATGTTGYGCAACTGGTGATAACTGGCATGAAATAAATAAATAAATAAAATCAAATAAAGTCACCTCATTGTGCCTAAAGCCAATAAACACAATTAGAGATTCATCATTGAATCTAAAGCAAAGCACCTGTGGCGGTGCGGGTGGCGAGCTCTGCTGCAGGCGTGAGGGCGGGGACTGGTGACAGTGAGTGGGCGGGACGTTCCCTGAGTGGAGAAGCTGGTGGCCTCGGCTGCTTCCCCGGTGCTGTGGGGGCGGAGCATGACAACGCTGTTGATAAGTGAGGGGTGGAGCTGGAAGCTGCGGTTGCTGCTGCTGCTGGTGGTGATGATGGTGATGATGATGATGGGGATGTTGCTGTAGGGGAGGTGCATGAAGGCGCTGTGGCAGCATCATGGGATTCATGGACGCTGCTGGGTTGTTGATGTTGACCAGTCCTGGGTGTTGCTGCTGGTAATGATGGCTCATCGTCTGTTTGGCTCTCTGAATACAGAAAAATCTTTTTGACTTGATTCTTAACAGCTTGTTTCCTCATCAAGTTCAAACAAGAAATAAATGCAAAAAATCAAAGTGACAATATCGTGTTCGTCTGGTTCATCTGTATTAATCTGAACACCAATCATCAGACAGTTAGAGAYATTGTGTCTTATTGTTGCTTTAATAGTGTGAATGCTGAGTCAACATGTTGGGACATGTATCCTTTCCAATGATGACACCAGTTTATCCATGCTTGTTGCTAGCCTCTCCGATGATAACACAAATGAATAGTCTCCTTCTCATTTGCCAGCGCTGGCCTCTCAGTTACCTGTGCCAGTCTATCGTCAATCAGATCAACAGGTGGCTAAGGAATAGATATAGTCTCCTGCTACAAGGATGCAACAACCACTGGTCGCCAWATAGTCAAACCCTCAAACCCCACCATAGCTGATGATGGCCATGTTGATAATGATGATGATGACAAATACTAAGTCAGTATTTACTCCACTGTTTTCTTGTTTTTCAGTTTTCTGTATGTTTTGCTAACGCCTGCAGACTTTATGYTATTTTAACCATTCACATAAACATTCAGCTCATTCACAAGTTGAATTCTATTACCTTTTTTAAACTTTTGAAATATTTACATTTATTTACAAATATTTTCCCCATTTTTGGGATCTCTTCAGTTCCTTCAAAGACATTGTTATCTGTGAAAACTTCAACATACTTTTGGCTTCTTTTTTTTTACTTTCAGCTAGTTATTCTACTTTTAGTTACCCTTACACTACTTTTAGCAAAACCTTTGCTACATATAGCATAGTTACCATTTTACTACTTTTAAAAACCATTCTACTACTTATAGATACATTTCTGCAACTTTTAGTTATATTCTGYTACTTTCAGCAAGCCCCTTGCTACTTATACCATTCTGCTTCTCTTAGGTTTTAGTTACCATTAGGCTCCTTTTACCAAGCTTTTCGCAACATATAGCTTTTAGCTACAACTCTACTGGTAGCCATTTTGCTACTTTAGCAAGCCCTTTGCTACTTTTAGCTACAATTCTGCTACTTTTAGCTACCATTCTGCTAGTTTTAGCAAGCCCTTTGCTACTTTTAGATTTTAGCTACCATTCTGCTACTTTTAGCTACCATTCTGCTACTTATAGCAAGCCCTTTGCTACTTTTAGATTTTAGCTACCATTCTGCTACTTTTAGCTACCATTCTGCTACTTTTAGCAAGCCCTTTTCTACTTTTAGCTTTTAGCTGCGATTATGCTACTTTTAGCTACCATTCCGCTACTTTTAGCAAGCCCTTTTCTACTTTTAGCTTTTAGCTACCATTCTGCTACTTTTAGCTACCATTCTGCTACTTTTAGCAAGCCCTTTTCTACTTTTAGCTTTTAGCTACCATTCTGCTACTTTTAGCTACCATTCTCTACTTTTAGCTTTTAGCTACCATTCTGCT
>NW_013952480.1:889233-894497 GCF_001266775.1 Austrofundulus limnaeus
CACACACACACACACACACACACACACACACACACACACACACACACACACACGCACAGGAGCAGGACAGGACAGGAGCATTTCAGCTCTGTTTACTACATACAAACACCATGACGCTGAGGCCGGCGATTACATCATGGCTCTCCTCGGCCTGGATGACACATCGCTTTGATATTTCTGTCTAGAGGGATCAGTGAATGAAGACATAAAACTACAAGAAACACCGATCCACTTGTTAGATGTTTACTTTTCCACTCAAACAGAGCGTGGCGTTACTGTACAACAGAGACATGTTAATGCGCCATCCTGTGGTTTTAAAGAAGGAAATCCTTTTTTTTTTCACAACTAAGAAATACAAAACACCTGATGACACTGAAACTGTACTGTAGGACCGGAAAATACATCTAACCGTTCATAAGGGTCTGTAATTATTTGTAAGAGCACCAATTAGGAGGACACACGTGGAAAATTAGGTCATTTTTTGTTGGAACACACACCTAACACTCTTTTAGATTAGAATTAGGTCAAAGTAAGAGATTAGGGACGGAGTTGATAATTAAAAGAAGGGATGGGAGAACGGATTACATCATTGTTGCCTTTTTAAACCGTGTCTGAAGAAGATCAGAGCCTGCAAACTGATTAGTTACTTCATTTTTCGTTTGCCGTTAATGGGAAGCACACCTATAATGACTTCATTTTTAGAGCCAGTCCAGTTCAGGACGACGACCACGACAAATTAGCATTAGCCAACACGAATAATGAGCTAAAATTYGGTGTTGCAGTAGCTGAAGGTACTGTATGTTGCAACACACAAAGTTTAATTGTTCTGATTTGACCAAAAAAAAACCCGATTTGTTATTTGGTGAACCATAAAGTTGATCATAGCCTACAGATAGCTTATTGCTACTGGTGTTAGCTTCATATTTACGGAACRTAAAACCTTCTCATCAAACTGACAAAGACTAAAAATGAACTTTTAAAGAGTGTCGATACAATACTTCAAACTACTACTRTTATTATTATTATGTTAAAATAATAGTGATTTCTGTGGTTTGTACCTGAGGTGAAGAGCAGGAGGGGTTGTGTCCAGGGGCGGGGACACCTATCACACAAGACATCTGCTTTTCTATCTGAAAAAAAAAGGAATATTTTCATGTAATCGTACTTTTTTCTTCACAATCATCACGTCGTCGTTTCTTGATCATAATGTAGGAGCATGGGCAGGAGACCACTGCCCCCCCACACTTACCGTCATGTGCTGAGCAGATGCCCCTTGCATGGCGGGGTCTGGCAGGGAGCCGGGTAAGGAGGCGGGCAGAGGTTGTCTGGGTCTGTTTCGCATGTGGAGGTGGCAGGACAGCGGACCGGGAACGGGCCTGTGTTTGGTCACAGAGAAAGGAAAGCAGGTCAAACACAAGGAGCCGTCCACAGCTCAAGTTTCCCCCCCAGTCCACTTTAGAGAGGAGTTGAAACATTTAGAGTCAAGTCCTGATGGCTTATAAAAGTGACGACACGCTGAGTCACCCCAAAGAAAAGAGGATAAAGAAATGGTGCTTTAAAGAAMGTGTTTTAATAATGAGGTAAGGCCTTAAATTGTGTGAATCAAACAATTACCTATGAATTAATCTACTTTYGATGTTCAAATTAAGCAGGTTTTGTTGCATTAGAGCAAAATCACGAAATAATAAACTAAACCTAGTGCTGATTCAGCATTCACATTGTTTTCCTAATAGTTTTTTTTGTTTATTTATCTTTATTAATTTCATTTAAAAACAGAACAGATTCTATATACAACAAAAAATACAAATCACAAATAAAATGAAAGGCAGCAGAAAGAAGACAAAAAAAATCATATTATCTGCCCCTATTTTCCAAAAAATAATTTCAAACAATAATAATATTCAAATAACAAAACAAAACAAAGACTTCAACTCCTTCATGAACAACAGATCTTATGAATACACATTAAACAATTTAATATCTCTTTAACAAATTAACTTTTATCATTCTCTCAAACAAACTCATTGAGCCAGCATTTTTATGCAACTTTTTTTCTTGAATTGTAGGTTTTACAAACATCTCTAAAATTATAATAACTTTCCCTTTTTACAAAATCTGATTGGATGTTTAAAGGTAATACATTTTTATGAGCCTTATACATAACCTGCAAAATATTATAATCAACCAACTCATAATTTTTTTTAGAATTTTAATTGATAAAATAATGTATTTGATGGGTGACTGTTATATTTTCTGGTGATAATTCTTACAGCTCTTTWATGTAAAACTAAAATAGGATTTGTAATTGTTTACATGCTTTCCCCYAGACCTCAATACAATAGATCAAGTGTGGAACAAGTATTCCATTATACTACATAAACAGTGCTTTGTCATTGAATAACTTCAACAATTCAATAACTTCARTGGTTTGTTTTAACCCCTCATAAACTGTCAGCTCATTCATACTGACTTTTATACATTTTTGTTTCAGTTCCTTTATTAGTAGGTTTTGTTTATTTTAGCTACTGCTTATCTAATTTTARCTTTTTGCTACTTTGGTACTACTTTTAGCTACAGTTTTGTTCATTTGAACTTTTAGCTGTAACTTTGCTAATTTAGCTTTTAGCAATGGTTTTGCTAATTTCCWTCCTGCAATGCTTCACACAATAAACAAAGTTTATTGGAAGTAGCCGACAACAAAATTAAATAAATGTGACATTTAGTTTCTTAGTGCTTAGCTATGTAGGTCGTARTTTCTATCAATAAAATTTGTTTGACTGGTTTAAGAAAAATCAAACTTATTCTCTRTCAGGTGAAACAACAGGTTTGTGCCTGTTTCAGACAATTCTGTGAGGCTGTGATGATCTATGTATAATAATTTACAACTAAAAATGTTTTGAAGSCTCGAGTTATTTATAAGTTCATTTCAAATCACAATGTCCATGTTTTACCATGGCCTGGGTGTGGAAAAGAAGAAACCTAACATCACAGAAAAACGCTAAAAATGTTACTAAGAACACAGGAAGAATCAGGTTTTCACTGTATGTGAATAAAAAGAGTTGAGATGAAACAACCACAGTGAAACGGATGATAAGATGAAAAAAGAACTGGAAAAAAAACCCAGGAATGTTGAAAAAAAAAGATGACGCTTGAAGGAGGAGAGAAGCTCAGGGGGTGGGCGGGGTGTGGGGGTGCAGAGACCCATGTGCTGCTGACCTAACGGCCTCTGGCTCTCGGCCAGCGTGGACCGCCGTGGTCGCCCTGAGGTCATCAGCAGTGATGTCATCACCGAAACAGGGTTCTCTGCGTCCCGCTTGCCTTACTCAACACAGAACAGAAAAACCATAACAGCGCTTCCTAACACAACCAAAACAGCTCCGGCCGAGCCAACTGCCTGACAGAAACCGTGTTGCCATGGCAAACGGGCCGTAAACACCTCAGTCCACGGTTCATTCAGGAAGATTTAACGGGTCTCACTGACTAACACGCCGTCTGGATTGAGTCGGTGTTGATTTATTGTGCCCAAACTAACTCAGTTCTTCCCTGGCTCTCCTGCCACAGCCTGCCTGGGCCGGGATCTGGGCTCTGAGCTCATTATGTCACCAACTTACTTCTAAAACCCTGACTCATCTACTCATCAGCAGAGATGAGACAAACACTTTGTGTGTGTTAGAAACCAGATATTATAATGACAATTGATAGAAAGTAAAAGAGGGGTTTTATTATTTCCAAGAAAGGGATTTATAGAAGTGTCCAGATACCAGAACCTCCTCAGCTGGTTCATTTTGATGTGGAGGAGCTACAGCTCTGCTCTGTCTGTCCCAGATAACTGAACTCCTCATCCTATCTGTTACAGATAGGATGRGATAGTACCAGGGCTGGCCCTAGTCATTTTAGTGCCCTAAATATTTCAGGTGCCCGAACGCAAAAGTTATTACTGAAAGTTRTTATTAAAAGTTATTACCACAGGGTTATTAATACATGCTCARCAGTATACGGGAATTAGTCTACTTTAATTCAGCTTCAGCAWGAATATATCACAGCYACAYATGGGGGATATGTAATATGGAGATATTTTAACTCTATGCAGMCACACACTGTCAGTTTCCCAAAGTTGTGGCAACMCATCCTGTCTTTCAAAATAAAAGTATGCTTCAGTACCGTTCATACAAAACRTTAAACTTTTGCATGGGAACGCAAAAYATTTTTGTGTGGGAACGCAAGAGCATTGCGAGGGCACGCAAAAAAAGTCCCCTTGTGGGCTCTGTACAATTAAAATATTTAACAATATTATTCATTTGAGAAAGAATGCCAGAAGTCTACCTCATACCTGCCAACATTTGTTGACAACAATGAGGAACACCCGTTCCTGTTAACCAGCAGCTGTGGAGTGAAGCAGTTCTAGCGGGGTCCAGGGGTATACGCTTCGGCAAAAGATCTACTCAAATCTATATATTTTCCAGCCATTTGAAAAGCATTACTAAATTTTCGGGATTCACAACACAAATCGGTATTTTATGAAGGTAGAACACTGAAAACCAGACTTTAACATGAACTTTATCTGAGAACATAACAGAAACTTTCATTTTCCTTATTTTGTTTTCTATCCACACACTTAGGAGTTAGTCTTGCTGCATCATATGGTACTTTTATCACAAAATATCCTCTGCACCATATACCTCATGCACAAAGCAGGCTGAGAAACCCACAGAACAAGTTCCCTTCATAAACTTGAGTAACCAGTGATTATTCTACAGACTAAATCAACTATAGTCTAATAAAAGCTCACCTTATAGCTCAGCTCCCACTGCACCACAACAAACCAGCACAGAGTTCACAATACTATCTAATAAGGGTTAACTGTCTGTGTCTCCCCCCACTATGCAATGAAATTTATTTCTTATATGCATTGAATTTATTATTTATTTGCATGGGACAAGTGTTACATATGACAAATACAGAACACTTTAACATTTATAGCCTCAGCTAGTTTGCAATGCTCATCCTCAGATGGGCTTTTAACAGTATAAAGTTTAAAAACAATAACATGGACGATAAAATATCACACTTAAAATATACCAGAATAAAATTAACAAGCCATCTTAAAAATCATCACAGTTTACTGTTAACGGTGACTACAAATCTCATCATTTTTAAGAAACTCCTTCAGTTTTAATCTAAAAATGTGCCAGTCTGGCATATTTGCATTTCTGCAAGTTATTGCCTAAATGAAAAGCTAGCCATTCTGAACCCTTCACCAAAAC
>NW_013952480.1:894752-901173 GCF_001266775.1 Austrofundulus limnaeus
TATATAAAGTTTGAGCACCCACTGAGTTGTGCAAACCCATGGCCAAACTGTCGGGTCGAGTGGGAGCAGCTGCTGGGGAGCTGCGCCGATGAAAGACAGGAACTCCTCTAATCTGTCAGTGGAACTGGATGATAACCAGGGAGCCATGGAAGCTGCCCGGGTCCTGAGAGACTGCAGTCCACTCCAGAGTTTTTACAGACATAACAGAGGCAGTGTGGGGAGACTCGGAGGGACTAAGTAGGTGTTATGCAGTGGTTTTCCATGTTCCTTCAGTAAATTCTTGTTTGATCTTTTGCCTCGCACTTCATTAAACAAACGATGAAATATGCAGCATGAAGGTGCCACTCTGTGCCCAGCAGGACGAGTCATTACACAACCAGAACAGAGGCGAGAAGGATGAGGTGAAGGATGGGCACAGTGGGGAACAGGGATTAACAGGAGACGTGTGCGTGATGGGGAAAATGCGCGAGGAGATGCTGTGTGTTTTATACTCACCCTGAATGTGTTAGGGTGGACGTGATGACCGAACCGGACTGGGAGGAGGTGGAGGAGCAGGACAGGGCTTGCTGGGCAGCCAGGCTGCAGCTCGGTGCCATCATTGGGCCGAGGGCCTGAGGATGATGCAGTGGTTGAGGGTGCTGAGGCTGAGGCTGGGGAGGGTGCTGGAGCTGAAGCTGGGGTTTGAGGTGGTGCCGGTTCGTACAGGGCGGCCCATTGTGGGAAAGCGTCTGTAGGGTGAAGCAGCGGCAACAAACAGCTGGGACCAGTTTGGAGGTCATATCTTGTTGCAGCATGCAGTGTGTGTTTTACAATCTGAGATTATAGTCGCAGTGTGTGTGTGTGTGTGTGTGTGTGTGTGTGTGTGTGTGTGTGTGTGTGTGTTTGATGACTGGCGGGCTGATTTACAAGGCAGAATGTGATCGCCTGGTGTGTCTTTCCTGCAGCAGGTCAGATGTCTGCAGATGTCCAGTCGGGTGCGACTGCTTTCATTTTTATTTTTATTGTATGTCACAAACAGCCGTCACCAAACACAAACCGTGGCAGAGCTTCCATGCAAACGCCTGATTAGTGGTGCATCTTTTCGTTAATTCAACGTTCATTCAACAACAAAAAGAAAAGCGTACGAGAAGCGTCACTTTGTGAGTGGTTTTATGCAGCCTGTACCTTTTTGTTTTTCTCCTCCTCCTGCTCCTGAAGAAACTCCTCCTCGATCTCCTTGAACAGACCCACCTCCTCACAGTTCTGCAGGAATCGCGTYGGAGTCGGAGTCTGGTCTGAAAACATCACCCGAGCCGACACAAAGGAGACAGATTTAGGATCTTTAGYAGATATCCGTGTCTCGCCTTTCCCTGTCCCACACGTTTTTTTTTTTCCAATCAGCAGCAGCAGCCTGTCGGTTGAGTCTATTTGCTTGCCGAACCGTCTGCCGTCCAGCATGTAATGCAAGGAGGAGAGACAAGCCGCGCTCTCAGCCTCGCTCTCTGATAACATCAGTCTGTCTCTCTGAGCCGTCTAAACACGCCGGGGTCAAAGGTCATCTGGGCCCTTTTGTTTTGACATGAGCTTTCCTGCAGGAGGCGAGACGGACTGCAGGACGTGGGACGCGGGGACAGGGTCCCAGCGGGAGAGTCTGCAGAGGTTAGATCTCACGCCGATGTTTACGTCCAGGGAAGCAGCTGTTTCTATGGTTACAGGCTTTATCGAATGACAGTATTTTGACTGTGAGACTGTGAAATCATTGGGTCATGGCATGTGAACACTATTGAGATCATTTCTTCTTCCGTATGTTTTTCAGCATCTCACTCGTTCCACARTTTTTGTGCAATTTCAACAATTCATATATCAAAACATTCAGCTCATTCATATGAGAGGTGCTATGACTTCTGGTGTTTCAGCTATTTATACTTTTTTAGCTATTTCACTTTTTTTGCCACTTTTTTGCCACTGAAAATGAATGGAGCTGTTTTCAACATCCTTAAAATAATTTAAAATGTTTCTAAATCTTTACAGCACCTTACACATTTTGTTCTGGTTAGGCTTTTTTTCCACTTTCTTGTGCTAATTTTAGCTACTTTTTTGCTAATTTTAGCTTTTTTCTGCTATTTCAGCTGCAATTCTGCTTCTTTCTGCTATTCTTCTACTTTTTTGTGCTTTTTTCTGCTACTTTGTGCTGTTTATGCTTCTTACAGATGCTTTCTGCTATATTCAATTATTTGCTGAAATTTTAACTGATGTTTAGCTGCTACTAGCTAAGGTTAGCTTTTCTAAGCTAAATACAATTTTTTGTAGCTATTACAACTTTTTTTCAGCTAAGGTTGGAAAACTTGTGTTCCTTATGCTAATTAAATCATTTCCAGTTACTTTTTAGCTGTTTTACTGAAATTTTCAGCTGTTTTATTTATTTTACTACAAATAATCATTTTTATGTAATTTTATGCTTTTTTCTGTTTTAGTTATTTTTYAACTATAACTATTTCAACTGGGTGCTAATTTCAAATTGTGGCTGCTACCTTTAGCTTATTTTATGCTCATTTAACTATATTATGCTACTTTAGCTATTCTTCTGCTTTTTTCTAATTTTAATACTTTTTTACTGCTACCTAGTGCTATTTATGCTTCTTACAGATGTTTTCAGCTATTTTAGCTCTTAGCTTTTAGCTGTTTTCTGTTTTCAACTARATTTGTGCTCCTTTTTACTGTGTTTATGCAGTTAGGCTTAAGTTTTCAGCATGAAACATTCACACTAGCATTTTTGCAGGAAATGCAATTTCTCTAGTTATTTATTTTTATTATTATTCTGTGTCAAGAAATTAGTTGCAGTTGATGCTTTGAACATGCATTAAAGTGAAATAGGCTTGATATTTTGCAGGACCTTTTATTTAAAACCATCTACATTTTGGGTGTCTGGGTACAGAAGTATTATGTTCAGAAAAAAACACATTTTTGTGGTTTTATAAAGTAATTGCATAGTCATTAAACCAGAAAAAATATTTTATTCAAATTTGTGATTTTAAAATTTCACTGTTTCTCTCCGTTTTTCAGACTAAAAATAATATCCTGTTGAAAACTGTGATACAATTTTTTTTCTATTTACATTTTTGTTTATTCATTAAYAGCAACATATTGTAATAACACACTTGTTGCAGTGTTGAATCAATGTTCTGGAGATTTAACAGCACTTYTCTGTCTATTTTCTAAAATAATAAAGAGAACATGTATTTTCAGCCACTCRCAACTTGACAGAGTTTCTTATTTAGTTGGTTTGTTAATTTCTGAGCAGAAATATAGTTTTGTCTTTTTAATCTTTTAACTTTTCCACCTTCTTCATTCTTGCCTGATGCAAAACTTGTCAATCTACCATACACAAAATTCCATATTTTTTCCAAAATATGTAGCTATTGCTCATGTTCTCCTCATGTTTGCATTGTCTCTCATGCATTTGGGTAAAAAAAAAGAGTGGGATTTGATTGTTTAAATAAAAATTGAATATTATTAATTAAAAAGGATGAATTGTGTGGTTTAACTGAGCAGAAAATAACTCTAGAAGTCTGGTGTTTTAGCAGTGGTGTCGATGTTTATTATYTTTTAGTTTCTTTTGTGCTTAAGTGAAGCGTATAATATTTCCCAATTCTAAACTAATGTGCCCCTCCTTTTTATTGTTTTCAAATCAAACCATGTTTGTCCTAGCCTGATGGAGTTTACTGTACGTGCTGCAACATGAGCCRCTCTGTTTCACAGAACAGGCTGCCTTAGGGAAGGAAGCCTGTGTGGAGGTTATCTGATTCATAACAACATATTGTCATTTTATTTTCCTCCCAGCAAGCTTTGATGCCGAGAAGAGTTTGTTCACATAAACATTCAGCTTCATGCTTATACGTAGCACAGAGTGAGGATAAAAAAAATGAAAGTTAAAGGAAATGAGGTGTCACCTGTAAAAGTTGCGTCCGCCTTGATGGAGGGAAACTTGAGCGTCATCTCATGCTTGTGCCTGTGGATAATCAGGTGCTCCTCCAGCTGGAAGCTCTGCCATCAGAGATAAAAAAGAGATGAGCGCAGCTGGATAACCGATGAATAGAAAAAAAATACCAAAATCTTCTTAACAATGACTTCTAAGATGATAAATACAAGTGGAGCCTATGGGTCACGGGTTAATGGGTAAAACACGGAGGTTGCCATGAAAACACCATTGAATTGTGCAAATTCAACAATTTGTGGAATACAAATTTTAAACACAAAATAGTCTACTGGTGTTAAACTATACATATACAAACTTTAATTTTGCTGATTCATTGCTACAAGTTTGATGGTGCGTTATTTTGTTCAAATCATCACGTGACAATTTGTATCCTCTACCGACCTGAGAGCATCCAGGAGCGCCGCACACATACAGCCTGTCCTGTTTGTCATTCATGTCATACACAAGCCTGCACAAACAGAAGAACAAAAACATCACGAAATGAAGCGGGGGGATTATGTCCTTAAAGCGTGGCAGCTAGAGTTACCACAGATGATGGGGTGTTTGAGACACAACATCATCTGGAGCAAAATGATCCCTCTGGTGTCAGCAGGGGTGCAACAGCCTCCTGTACTTTCTGTGGAACACATGCAATCAGTTTTGTCCTCTCTGTATTTTGTTATTATCATGATCTTTGTTTTTCATGATTATTGAGCAGCGACACTGGTTTCACCTTAATATAAAAACAAGAGTGATCAAAGGATAAACAGCGTCATTCCAGGAGAAAAAAAATGCAACAACAAAGTGACCCACATGGGGTCAAAAGGTTGTCACTCTGATTTCGTTCTGTCCAAGGAAGAAGAGAAATACCCCTGTCTGAGATTTTGCTTTCGAGAAAACATAATTAAGGCCAAAAAGGGGTTCTGGTGTTATGGGAAAGAGTGAGAGCTGGAAAGAGCAAAAAAAAAAAAAAGTATATGTTTCCATAAGACATGGAAAGAGTGCATATGTGTGCGAGGTGATGGAGAGAGAAACGGAAAGGGCAAGTGGTTGTAAGAGAGGGATAGAAGGGAGTCAGGAGGAGGAGGAGGACGGAWYGRAASGAGGAGAGGAAGAATGAGAAAGGGCTGCACTTCAGGGCCTTCTCTCCTGACAGGTTTGAACCTGCCTCAGCCCCCATTTTCCAGCCTCGGGTGAGCAGAGGTGACATCATAGGCGTGCGTGGGTATCTGAGCATGTGAACCCGTGTTACAAAATCAAGCAAGAAGAGCTCATGAAGCCCCATCAGAGGAAAAAATAAAACTGTCCAAACTAAATATAAAACTAGAATCGTAATTTACAGCTGACATTTGGTAGAAAAGTACTTTTTAAATTAACAAACCCCTGCATATCCTCCATGTCAGATTGTAGCAGACTCAGCACATTTCCAGTCAGTTCACAATGACATCATGCTTAATGCATAAATCCTATACAGCAGAGCAGATGGCATGTTGCACATTTAARACAGATTACCTAATCCCACTTCTCAAGTTCTTTGTTATTATTATTTTTTGACTCAGTCCTCATTTTATTTTCCTCCCTCCTCCTTTTTGGTCACGTTAAATAAATGGTATCAAACCAAATCCATCCAAACATTACTTACTGTTTGTCAGAGTTGCCATGTTTGACAACAGCAAGGCATGCAGCTCATTCAGCTCAACTGTAAAGGTTCTGCTTCTGTCAGGAGGAACCGTGAAAGCCGGCGCGTCCCTCTCCTCCACTCCCACCACCTGTTCAGCTCGCAAACAAGCCGGCCGCGGCTGTGTGAAGGCTGCTGTCACACCCCCCAAATAGACACAAGAAACCCGTCCGCTCAGTGACGGCACCTCACGCGGACTATAGCTTCAAACAGGGAGGAAAAAAAGAAAAAAGAAAAAGTTCCGCCGCTAACTTTCTCTTAGCGCTGTTTAAATATTAATAARTAAGAGAGTAATGGCAGCGGTGTGAGCAAGCGGGAGCTTTCGCCGTCGCTCCTCCAAAGCCGAAAAGTTTTGTGAATGGAAGCTTACCTACGAGCGGGAGAGGCTGGACGAGCGGCGCACCGCGGAGGAACCACGTTGGACTGGAGCGGGATGACAATACGATCTATTTACAGCAGCATTACATCACCCCGACGGTGACGTCACGTGGGATTCCTGAACTTCTAAATCATTGCGGTCCGGTACCGAGAGAGAGTGGGGAAGGGAAGAGGCGGGGCTACATGGGACCGGCCGGCAAAASTGGTGGGCGGAGCTTAGACGGCAGGGGGACGGCCGCGGCAGCACGCGGCGCTGCGTGCCTGCGTGCGTGCGGATCTGGACAGACGAACCGGACCAGACACACCAAGTTAAAAAAGTTTATAGGACAGACTGAGGCGGCGGAATGACTCACTTTTTGTAAGGTTTTTTTTTTTTTTTTTTGAGAGTTTGAGACTCGACCTCATAACAG
>NW_013952480.1:901719-906780 GCF_001266775.1 Austrofundulus limnaeus
GTCTAAGAAATAATAAATAAAAAGGTTTTTGGTAGAGAGTAAGACATAAGAAATGAGTGCTAATGATGAGTCTTTCTGAACTGAATGTTTATCATTTATGTTTTAGGTTATGTAGGTTCTAAATGTTGCAGAAAACATAATTTGAAAATGGGCATAAGAATATTTCATAATAAAATATTTTTTTCAGTAAATAGTGACAGAAATTGGCTTTTGGCTTGGACCAAGTTGTGAATTTTGCCCTCCTTTGTAACTGAGTTTGACACCCCGAAACAAAGTTGGTCTCAGTTTCAGTTTGCACATCTTGTGAATGCATGACCTGCAGAATGTTGTTAAATTTTGATCTCAAAGTGTAATAATTATATTGTAATTTGATCACAGTTATGTCTCTTCTTTGTCTCCGGTCGCAGTTTGGTTTCACAAGTTGCAAAACCATTAATTTTCTCACAATTTGTAGCTGAACTGAGAAGGGTGTGAGACGATTATTAGACATCATTTTGTCAAACCTTTGCAAACACAGTCAGATGCATGCCAAAGTGGACTGTTGCCATCCTAAAACACCTTCAGTCACATCAACAAATTATGATTTTTGGAGTCAACTCAATTTAAGTTGCATAGTTAATTAATATTAATCAATGCAAACATTATCTCAGTCAATATATGTATGATAGTTCACATACTGTTGTTTAAGGTTTGACCAAAATAGCTACAACTTTGTCACTTCTCACCATAAGATGATATTTGGTCTAAAGTTCTGGAACATAAAATATTCCACAGTATCAAACCACACAGGAGGATCTGGTCATTATCATGAGCAAAAACCACAGAATAATTCCTCTGCCATATTTGGAGAGGTTTTCCGGCACTCCAGCCGGACAAGCTGAACTCAGGGTTATGGTTTTTGTTGTGGTTGGGCTGCAAAATGAGACCAAACCCCACTGACTCATCGTCCACCAATCATCCCGACGCATGCAAATGAACAGTCAGGCCCATGGCAACTGGAAGAAACAGGAAGTTGTGATGTCATCCTGTGTTTTTGGGCTCTTCCCCATGTGGATGTGAGTCTGTGAGTTTTGTTTTTCTGGGCAAGATAAGGGAGATTTTTTTTCTTTTTTCTTTTACACCACGCGTCTTTGTGAAGAGTGCACAGTCACGCTCAAATATCTGTGATGGCAGCAGCCAGGAAGTCTGTGCCTCGGAGCAGACAATGCCTCTGAGATTACAGCTACCTCCATAACTTAAGGCTGCTCCGGTTGTTACCGCGTGGCACCATCACCAGCAGATTTTAACAACCAGTAGTGTAAGTGTTAGAGAGCTGCCTCATCAGTGGCTGACATCACATAGTGGGAAAAACATGGAGTTTTTTTGGGTCAAAAGTCAACAGATCTTAGACTCATTTAGCTTGTAACAAACATTCCTGCTCAGCTGCCATGAGATTTGTGCAGATTAACAAGGGAAAAAAATGAGATGCACATCCATACTGTGAAAAAGTCTCAATGTTGTTGTCTGCATGTGTTAACTCATGGCTCACAGGCCAGATAGGGTCCTTGCTACAATTATATCCATCCTGGGGGATATTTTAAAGGAGACATATCCTGCTTTGAAATCCTTCTTTTTCACATTTAAATCATCCATTTAGGGTCTATATAAAGTGAAACTGCAATTCTTTGGTCTGAACTCCTCCTTATTGTAACTCCACAAGCCCCACTTTCACTCCTTTTCTGAGGTGTGTCTCAGCTCAACTCATTTTGACACTCAAAAAGAAAAATAAGTAGGTCCTCTGGATGAGTTCTTCTTTAGTGAAATGTTTCGTCTCTCCTCCAAGAGACTTCTTCAGTCTGATGTTTCAGATGAACTCAGCCTTATAAGCACTGCCTCCACATGATGGACAAACAGGTTAGTCACATGCAAAAGAGGGCCATCACCTAACAATAGGCTTGATTAGCTCTATTTAGTCGCATGCAAAAGAGGGCCATCACCTAACAATAGGCTTGATTAGCTCTATTGCTCATAGAGGGTCATGTGCCCCATCACCTGACTTATTGGTTTGGATGCTTCAGCTGTGGTTATTTGGTGTCGTGTTATGTGTATGTAGTCAGTGCAAGCGAGGTTCAATGTCCCCTTGTTTTTGTCTCTCTGTCCTWCTTTGTGTTGGGTATCGTTGGAGCCCTGATTCACACCTTTTGCTCACAGGGGGCTGAGTCGTACTTGCAATATATACAAGCCTATAGTTAGGTGATGACCCTCTTTTGCATGTGCCTAACCTGTTTGTCCACCATGTGGAGGCAGTGCTTACATACAAAGAAATCAAACCATAAATGTCCAGAAATGAAGTTATTTGTAATAATGTGGAATGGCACAGGGAAAAAGTATTGAACACACTTACTGAAATTTATCTAATACTTTGTACAAAAGCCTTTGTTGTCAATGACAGCTTCAAGACGCCTCCTGTATGGAGAAACAAGTGGCATGCATTGCTCAGGTGTGATTTTGGCCCATTCTTCCACACAAACAGTCTTCAAATCTTGAAGGTTTCATGGACCTCTTCTATGAACTCTGATCTTTAGTTCTTTCCATAGATTTTCTGTTGGATTCAGGTCAGGTGATTGGCTGGGCCATTCCAGCAGCTTTAGTTTCTTTCTCTGAAACCAACTGAGAGTTTCCTTGGCTTTGTGTTTGGGCTCATTGTCTTGCTGAAATGTCCAGCCAYGTTTCATCTTCATCATCCTGGTAGATGGAAGCAGATTTTTATCAAGAATGTCTCTGTACATTTTTCCACTCATCCTTCCTTCACTTATTTGAAGTTTGCAACTCTTCTGATAATTCTTTTCACTCCTCTGTCAGAAATCTTGTGAGGAGCACCTGGTCGTGGTCGGTTTATGGTGAAATAATGTTCTTTCCACTTCTGAATTRTGGCCCCAACAGTGCTCACTGGAACCTTCAGAAGTTTAGACATTCTTCTGTAACCGATGCCATCATTATGCTTTGCAACAATAAGGTTGTGAAGGTCTTGAGAGAGCTCTTTACTTTTACCCATCATCAGATGGTTCTTGTGTGATACCTGGCCATCATTTGGGACTGAACCAGCTGATATTAACTTGCACTGACAAGGGGCAGGCTTGTTTTCAAATCACTGAGAGAGTTCAGCTGGTGTCTTGGCTTTCCATGCCTTTTTTACACCTCCCTTTCTTCATGTGTTCAATACTTTTTCCCTGTGCCATTCCACATTATTACAAATAACTTCATTTCTGGACATTTATGGTTTGATTTCTTTGTATGTATGGATCACTTGGGTTGTTACCGACATCTGGTGAAAATTTCATGTCATTAGCACCTCTAGTAATATATTTACTGAGAAAAATGTTGATGTGTTCAATACTTATTATATCCGCTGTATAAAGATATCTTTGCAGCACCTGGAGAGACTAAATTGACTTTTTTTTGCACTCCTAGAGACTCCAAGTCCACAACAAAATGTATTCATTGGCTAGAAAAGTCGATTTTGCATATGTCCCCTTTAAAAGAAACTAGTAGAAAGTAATCTTTGGAYGACCATGATTCGAGGCAMCAGCTGACTGAGCTTAGCCRRCACAAAGGTGGCTATAACTCWGTCAATTTGACCAATATTCAGCTAAAGTTTGGTGTGGTAGTAGCTGAGAGTTATCCCCAACACATACTTTCAGCTCAGCACATTGGGATACATCTTTGCTTAGAACTTTGACATTCACTAATTGTTCACAATTCAATTTGTTGGACTGTTTATGATCATCTAAATACAAAAAATTAAATAAAATTTGTGCTGCTGACCTCGCATCAGATGATGTCATGCAGTGAGCTCTGTGTGTGTCTCTCCCTTTGCTCATTTGCATCTGCAACACATGCAACCACTTCTGATTTACGCAACACTGTTGTCCACTGCGTCACCACATGTCCAATACCCTGAGTGTGTTTGTGTGTAATAAGGTGGGTGTGTTCACTTGTCAGTGTGTAAAAGAGAACATCTGTGTTAGGCTGATGAGGTCACTGAGTTTCTGCTGTGTGAAGGAGTTGTGCGCCCTGGTGATGTAATGTGTGTTCGTTTGTAATGGTTCCTACACCTGTAAACCAGTGTGTATTTTATGTTTTGTTTTTGCATCAGTGTGTCTCATATGATTGGTGGGGAATAGTGCGTTTTCGGGTCTAGAGGTTGTTTATTACAGTTCAGTCGGCTGGTTTATGACAGGCTGTTTTTAACGCTCGATTAAAAGTCCAGCAGAAGCCGGCCAGGTCCAGTTGGCCGGTGATGTGAGGACAGTCTGTTTCCTCAGGGAGCCACACACAACTGAGCCCTTATTCGTAACAAAAAATGTTATGGATAAAATTGATTGGATAGTTAAAGTGTTATCCAAGTTGTTTGCTTTTATTTGAAAACTTTTACATGTTTTAGAGATGTATTTCCACTTTAGCCACCAACCTTAAACACATGTCTCCTAATCAGATTGGTCAGATGAGTGATTTAAGAACAACTACATATGAGTTGGTAGCTCTTGAGACATCTCTGCTCACTAAAAGCTCAGTTCCTCCCAGAAAACATTTATCTATACAAAGTCTATGGCACCTCAGGTTTATTAAAGGTCCTGAAGAGGCTATTATTTAATGTTTTATTGCAGCCCGACACACAAGGGAAGCATCAACCGTGAAACAAAACTAGAGTTTATTACCTTGGAGATGTGATCAACACCATTTTCAGCCTCAGATTTCCATCGTTAGCCAGTAAATTATCATCATTTTAATTTACAGCAGTTTAGGCATACCTAAAATAGATATATTTTTTCAACTCAACCTAACTTAGCAGGTAAACTTTGCAGTTTTAGCCAAGACTGTTGTGCTCACACATACATCAAATAACATTGCAATTTTGTTGTTATAGTGCATTCAGATTCTGTCAAACAAGTCAATAGCATTTTCTAATACAATAAAAAGGCACAACAATTTAAAATGACATGACTCTGTGAGAGATCAATAAAGGTGTGTGTGTGTGTGTGTGTGTGTGTGTGTGTGTGTGTGTGTGTGTGTGTGTGTGTG
>NW_013952480.1:906805-912908 GCF_001266775.1 Austrofundulus limnaeus
GTGTGTGTGTGTGTGTGTGTGTGTGTGTGTGTGTGTGTGTGTGTGTGTGTGTGTGTGTTTGTCAGACCTAACTAAAAATTAAAAGTATGCTACTTAAAATCTAATACCAAAAAATAGCAAAACACTATAGTTCAAAGCCAAAAGTAGCAAAAGACTATAGCTAAAAGTATATGTAGGCTACATAAATGTAGCAACTATGCAGAAGCAGCTAAAATACAGAAGAAAATAAAAGAATAAAGAGGATCATGGTAACTGAAGTGAACATTAATTTTGCTGATATGAATTTATCTAAAAACGTAAATTTTGCTGTTAATCTTGTTTGTAACACAGTGGACTTTTAGTAGCCTATAAAAAGAGTATGGCCCTAATCTATTTTAGCAAAACAATAGCCTAAATGTGCATGCGTAGGCTACCTAGCAATGACTAGAATTAGCCTATAGATCCACAATGGATTAAGACGATGAATTTTTTTTCTGCAGAAGAGAATGGCTTTATTTTCTAATTCCARGCACGAATAATAATAATAATAATCTATGCACATCTGGATTTATTTCTCGGGTTTTGATGATTCAGACGCCAACAGGTAAACACATAGTGACGTAGTCCTCCACCACTCGCCCCTCCCCTCACCGTCACCAGCCTCCCAGCTGCATCCCGCCGCTGTCCGGTCTGGCCGCCCGGTGTCTGCTCCGCCGCGCTCTGCCCCGCTCCCACCCCCGGACCCGAAGCCTCCTCCTGCCTCCTCGTTCACTACCCACCCGGCTCCCCCGGACCCCCACCACCCCCCAAAGCCTCTCCTCCTTCCACCCGGTGAATGCACCACCAGGCGCCGTGAAACATGACTGGCATCGCCGCCGCTTCTTTCTTCTCCAATTCCTGCAGGTTCGGGGGCTGCGGTCTCCAGTTCGAGTCTCTCGCCGAGCTCATCGTCCACATCGAGGACAACCACATCGGTGAGTTGGGGCCGCCGGAGCTCGGCGGCTAGCTGGAGGCTGCTGCTAGCTAGGTCCTAGCTAGCTCGGCTGTGCAAACCGCTATTCCTGCACGTCGTCGAGGCTCGCCGTGAGTGCGAGTTCCTCAGCGGCTTAGACTTGAGTTATTATGAAAATAGATGTGTTTCATGTGAATTCGGGTATGTTTTTTATTAGAGGACGCCAGTGGTTTTGCAGCGGTGGGCCGTTTAGGTCTGATAGGTGTAGCATCCCGGAGCAGGCAGCGGTTTTTCAGCTAACGCCGCTGATGAGTCCGTGTTTACATTTCCAGGCCTGCTGATACAGCACAGCTCATCCCCCCTCTGCCCGAGCACTGAGCTGCTGAAAGAGAAATCACTGACTTGTTTGGCCTTATGTTCCTCCTCATGGCATTTCTGTCAGAATTAACATTTCCTCTAAAACCACTGGCACTAGTACATCAGTTTAGAGAGTTGTATTAGAAGACATGCAGTCAGATTTTTCTCAACTTGTTGCTCATTATTGTTAGATTTTCTTTTAATTAGTTTACTCTTCTGCTGTAGAAATAAATAAAGGAATGCAGGCATTGCTGCATTAGTGACAACTGAATTAGCAGTAGTGCAAACAACGTGGTTTTGCATGGTTAATTGATAACATATTAGTAAAACAGATTAAATTAATTGCTTCTTTTTTGTTACTCAGGAAAAACAGCATTCAGACTGTAATCAGTAATATTTAACAAGCATTACACAACTTTTGAAAGTATAAACTTAACCATTATCCAGCACAGTAGATTAAACTTTAATCCAGTATAAAAGATGGTTAAACAGAGGTGTGCATTGAGCAAAAAACAGGATACTGTTTGGGAGAAAACTATCTGCCCCGATCATTATTTGTTGCATCCATCTATCCTCATGAGGCTGTTTGTTGGATGGAGGTGAAGGGGTAAAATGGATGCTTCATTGAGCCAGTCTCCATGGCAACTGGGCTGTCTCTGAGGGTTGAGGTGGGGGCAGTGTGTTGGCTGAGTTATTGCACACCTGCTGTCTCACTAACAAAGAGCGCTGCGGAGCCGCCAGCGGTGGTGATAACAGGCCATGTGACGTCACGCCACACAAGGGAYGGACATGTTTAAAATATGGGTCGTGTTGTGGACAGTGGGGGTTAAACGTGGAGCAGAGGATGACTTGGACTACATTCTTCTTCCTCACATGCTCCGTGGATATTTAAATATGGGATAAAATTTGTGTTGACCTGCTTTTRTTCCAATCTATAGTTTTTTTAACGCAGTCAATGAATTAGTGATAAAAATTTATATATTTTCCTTCAACCCTAAAGCCAAAAAATGCATCAAACGTTAATAAATGCCCCATCTGGCTTTTAGCTTGACCTTTGGCTCCAACTGTCAGCTTAGCAGATTGGCGTTTTACGAGCCAGATCGCCTGGATTAATGGATTCCCTCTCTGCACGCCTTATACCAGCGGCAGTGTCAAGATCATAGAGTCTAATCAATATTGCTTCAAGGATCAGTTGGTACAAGGACCACTGTGACAAATAGAGGGGGTTTTTCAGGTGAGTTTGAGAGGAGGAGGAGTGAGCGATGTTTGACTTTGAGCCATTTTGTCTCCTAAAGTAAGGAAGTGATGCACGATCGTAATCAAATGATAAGCTATTGTGATCCTTCTATTTACATCTATTTACATGTGTGGCAAAAGACTGTTTGTGGATAACAGATACATCCATTGTCATTCATGCATTTGTTTATATAGTTTATTGAAGTACATCCAGAAAGTATGAATCTTTTATTTTGCAGGTGCTACAAGATGTGAGTTGTGCTACAAGTGAGAATCAGAGTGCCGAAATCACTGAAGCTGTGCCAGAGAAACATTCAGCCATGGCTGCAGTCTGTGCTGCCCTCTTGTGGCAGGGCACATGCTTTTCATTAGCTGAAAAAAATAAAATAAAGCAAAGTTCTAGTTAAAGTCAGTAACTTCACTCTAGTTTGGACACAAAATAACTGGCATCAAACCAATCAGATGAGCATATTCTGGTCGTTACCGTGAGACAACTGTCTTCAGCGCTGACCTCATCCCAGGTGAAATGATTGCATGCTTTCAGTGACAATCCCCCCCCCCACCCCCCACCCCCAATTTAGATCACAGCTGAATGCAAGAGGATGTGTCTCAGGTGAACTTTGTTGAATGTGCGGCGCTGTAGTCGTCGTCGAACGCCTTTGTGCTGTGAGCCTAGGTAAGGCCTGAGGAATGTGATGATGTCAGGCTGCGTGCTGCTGCTCACAAAGGCAGCTAGTTGTGTTCTCACCTGCACAAGCACGTACCTGCCCCTTCCTTCAGCAGAACAGGAAGGGGGCAGACAAACAGGGAGCTTTTAACAAAGCAAAAAACAAAAAAAAAAAATCTGGGTTAAAATACATGGAAATACCAAACATGTCTGTTTTATTTGTAGATGGATTAGCTTATGTTGGTTGTTGTTGTTGCTTGTTTTATGCCTGGAATCAAAAGTGCAACTATAGCTGGAAATGGGGAATTTAATTTTGCCAGGTGACATCAGCATTATGAATACAAAGCCAAATGCTACATTTTAGTTTTAAGCTAGATAAAACCAGAGAATCAACTTTATTTGAATAACATTATTATTTTATTATACTCTAAGAGAAGTTGAATTGTATTTTTCATACAGAAAACAAATCTTCAGCTGGCAGTACTCACYCCATGAGCTGCTTCTTATTGCAGCAAGGCTGAAAAAGTCTTTGACACTGTTGCAGCACATTTGATAGGGGTGTTGTTACCAGCTGTTTCTCAGAAAGATGGTCACTGGATGGCCTCCTGGGATGATGGATTACATCCATCCCACCAACCTTGTTTAGCTGGGGAGTAGGGGCCTACATCCCCAAGAATGCTGTGTGGTTCTGGATCAGAGTTCAGTGAAATTATGAACATCAGATGTATTTTTTATTGATATTGATCACATGTCTATCGCAATAGATACCATTTTTAGTGCCTAGCCCTAGGTATGAGAAATGGATGAAAGACTCATAATTTCAGCTTTTCCAAAACTTACAGTAGAGCTGGGCGAGATGATCAAAATTTTATATCACAGTATTTTCAACATTTTCACTGGTTTCACGGTATTTGACGGTATTTTTCTTTTCATCACAGCTCAGCTGATAATAAAATGTACAAACCCTGCTTATTGACTTTATTTTCTTTTACTGTACCTCTGTCTGTGTCGCTGTTTCCCTCCTCTGTGTCTGTTCTTCTCTGTCTGGTGGTTGGAGACAGTAGTCACGCATTTTGGTCCAGTCATGGAAGGTGGAGGGTTAAGAAAAGATTGTGATCAGGTTTATTGTTTTATGTTATTTATTAAAGCTYATMASCACGACTCACCTTGCACACCAGTCAATTCCAACTCCACTACGAACTACTTCCTGCAGGCTTTTCACAAGAGAACCACGTTAAGTCTCCATCAGCATAACGTCTCCATATTAACTAACTGCGTTAAATCTAACTGTGCACGTCACTGAAGAGGTGTTTAATACATTCAGCGACGGCGAAAACGGGATGTTTTTTTAAACRTCAGTCAATATAAGCAGCGGAATCGCCACCCACGGCTGCAACTAGCTGCTCCAAACATTAGCATGCTAACGCACACAGCGGTGCAGCAAGGAAAAATGTCCTCCGGGAAACAACAGTTCACTGGCGGCCGCGACGAAACGTTCCGCTATTTAAACCGGAATGTCCGGTATTCAGAAAATTCATATCATAACAAAAATAAAAAYCGGTATTCGGTACAAAACGGTATACCGCCCAGCACTAACTTACAGTGAAGCATTAAGCTTGATACACGATCAGTTTTACTTTAATTCAAACCTTCATGCATGTAACCAAAAAATCACTCTCAAAAAACTTAAAGACTCTGTTGTGATCACCGTCCAGGATGATAGATCTCTTTATGTAAAGTTGTGCCAGGCCAACCTTTGAAAGACATTTATTTCAGCCACTTGAATCTGAAATTTCATTCCTTCAGTCATTACATATGGATGGATAACCTACTGAACTTCATAGCTTTGGTTAAATAATTGTGGACTTTATTGCTAGTTTTATCTATAAGAGGCTTTAGACCAGTGGTAGGCAGGTTGTCCTCCAGTCAGAGGATTTGGCCTTTGATCCTCTGCCATAATTTGACCTATTGATCTTTATTTTCAGTAGTTGTATAAAGCTAATAATACCTGAGGTCTGAAGTGGGAGGACCCAGCAGCCATGTCTAGATGCCAGATTGCTTCCCACCCCACCTTTAGAGGTGTGACACAGGATGTTTGTGCATGTGTAATGGTGTGTTCACCACACTTCCTGAATGACCTGTGAGGGTGTAGCAGAGCAATTACTAAACTGGCATCCCGAACTGGAATCTGCAGAGCCTCTCTTTTCACCCTCCGCAAATCAAACACACACACACACACACACACACACACAGCCTATCAGAAGTCACAGGGACCAGAGTCCCCCCAACCCGCTGCAAAAAAACAAAAAAAAAAAAAAAAAAAAAAGGCACTGTGAAGTGTAATTACAAAGAAGTATATCCACCCCGCCCCAACCCCCCTCTGCTCTCGCTCCTCCTCTCTTCTCCCTCCGTCCGGTTGCCTGCTGCTCTGCAAACACGTTAAAATGCTCTCTGTGGCTTAATTAGCAGGCTGCACAACAAGCCATGCATTCTTGGTCTGGTTTCAGCACATACGCGCATTAAGGCACAGATGCAAACATCAAAACTCCGCACTAGTGACAGGACATTGTCAGCAGGGGGCAGCAGAGGTCTTCGGTTGCAGGTTGGAAGAAAGCATCTGTTGAGTTGCTTCTCAGTGCCAAGCATGTCGGTTGGATTTGAATTGAAGTTCATTAGATATGTTGCATTGAAATCCACCTGAACACGTAGCGGCCGGCTAAAACTGCACATAAAGAAGTAGATAAAGTCCAATTTGAGAAGAACGCACCCAATTTGCAGGTCCTCCAGCAGCTTCAGGATTCAGCAGCGGTTTAACTTCCTGTCCTGCTGGATGAGCGGAAGTCGTAAAGACGGTGAACATTTCCAGCAGCTCTTGCTCTCTCGCACCTGGCTCACGCCTTTACCACTAACAC
>NW_013952480.1:912973-923458 GCF_001266775.1 Austrofundulus limnaeus
CACACACACACACACACACACACACAACACATGCGCTCACTTCTGGGCATCCAAACTTACTGAATCAGACTGGTTTACCCCATTTTTTTCTTCCATTCATTCATGCTTTAATTTATCTCCGTAGAAAGTTTTCTGGTGCTTTTACATTGACTTTATGATGTGTAGACCCAGTTCTTTATATGAAGTTACCAAACAAGAGATTTAGAAGATGAACATAAGATTTAATGTGTGTTTTTAACTACTTGTACTGAAAAAATAACAGAAAAATGTGTAAAAGCCCAACTTGTATTTCCAGCACTCACTGTCATGTCTTGTAACTTGGCCTCGTCAATTATGTAGTTCAAGCTGTGTGTGTGTGTGTACTTGTTTTTGTTACCCATTTAGGACCATTTCCAGTATTCACACCTACCTTGTCAAGACCAGTAGTCCTAATGGGGACCAAAGACCAGTCCTAATACGGTGGAACTCCATTTTTGGGTTGGGGGTTGGGTTTAGGACTAAGGTATGAATTGAGTTTAGGTTAGTTTTAGGGTCAGGGTTTAGGGTTTGTGGTCAGGGTTAGGCTGTAGAAATTACTGGAAATGAATGGAAGTCAATGAACAGTCCTAATAAACCCAATGCTCCCTATGGGGATCTATCTGGTCCCCATGAGTATGGATGCCAATTTTGGGTGGCATCTTAGAGTTAGGACTAAGGTGTTAGTTGAGTTTAGGCTAAGTTTATGGTTAGGTATGTACTGGGGTGATTAGGTTTAGGGTAAGGGGTGGGTTTTAGGCTATAGAAATAAATGGACATCARTGCAATGTTCCTACAAGGATAGAAAACCCAACATGTGGGTATGTATTTGTGCTTTCGAGTGTGCAAAGATCTGGTGTCTCCAGCTGAGCAGCAGGTAGGATTATTAAGGCTCAGCTATAAAAGGTTCAAGGACCACCTTTGTGGACCACCTCACTTTTAAGTGTGTGCAAGCTTGTTTGCATTCTCAGCAAATGCTGCCCTTACTTTTTTTTTTCTTGTCTTGCTTTTTAAGAAAGTTGTGTAGAACTGGGGGGTTAAATTGAAGCAGCGGTTGTTTGTTATTTTTCTTTCCTTTTTGGCTTGCTGTCTTGTTTGCTGGTCGGCCTTGGTGTTCTTCTGCACTGTGGGAAGTCTGCATTCTTTTTTAATTATGAGGTGTGAAGGCCTGGGTGTGAAGGCCAACACACACACATGACATTGGAATTACTTAAAATGAGCACTCTGGAGTCTTTAGATCCAAATTGCAACACATCTGCAAACAATTAAATATACAGCTGCAATTATTCCTGTATGCGCACACAAATGGCATGGCACAAAGTAAAATATATGTTTTTTTGACTTGGTCTCCCATGGAAGGTTTCCCTGTCGAACACTTGATGGCACTGGTAGTTCACAGATGGAGCTCGCTTGCAGCGTTTTCATGCACTCCTGCTCCTGTTTTCGGTGGGGTGGGACGTTGGGCTTTGAAGTTTCGCCGGTAGCCTCGAGCGGTGGATGTTTCCTTGTGTTGAGTTTCTGACTTGGCCAGTCAGAAAGAAAGTGCATGTGCACGTCTTGACTGACACAATGAGYACATTCATCACAACCTCTTTCCTTCTCTCTGTCATATATATATATGTCCCAGAAGCGATTGAGCAGCAAAAGTGGGAAAGGCATTTCCTTTTAACTGCAACAAATTTGATGTTGAGTATTGGTTCACTAATTATGATTGTAATATGAGTTTTAAAAACGGAGAAGCCAGTGTGGGAAACCTCTTGTAATCCGTCAGCCTGTCTGGCAGGAAGGACATTTATGACTCAGCTACATGTTAAAGCATTCAGACAGTTTTCCCTCCACAGGGAGAGGTGATTAATCTGATCGTTTGTTTCTCTCTCAGACACAGATCCGCGGGTTCTGGAGAAGCAGGAGCAACAGCAGCCCACTTACCTGGCCCTAAGCTACATCAACAGGTACGCACTCTCATTCAGCAGTAAAAAAAAACAAAAAAACAAAACAAAAAAACATGTGTCTATAGAGGGCAGCATTGCACCGCCCTTTAAAAGTCACTGTTTATGCTTGCTCATGTGACTCGGTGAGAAAATCGTGAATGACTGATGACTTCCCATAGACCCAGCAGCAGTGATTCATCCACAAACATGCAAACAAAACCACACAAGACAATCACTCATAGCTCCCTGAGCTGCCAAAGGCAACGTTTCACCAATCACAAGTATGTGTGTGTGTTTGTGTGGTGAACCGCCACGTCACATCCCACTTAATGCACCATCGAATTACAACAAAACGTGACTTTGAAGGAGACAATTGTAAAACAAAAAGCGAGTGAGACTGAATAACTTTTACAGTAATATTTTTCTAAGCGGTGAGGCCGTAAATGTCGTCTTTTATTTATGATCGGGACGATTATGTTTTATGACACCAGAGACAGCACTTTTTAGGTAACAGTTTACAGAACAGCAAAACGGAGGGGAGGGAAAGTCATCAAAGCTCATACTGTAGGTAAAAAAAACAACAACACTAAATTGCTGTTTTTTTTTATAAACCACTTACAACCAACAGAAGGAACAAACCTGCTAAATTAATCCAGTTTTTAATTATTTATTGTAAASCTAAAGGTGTAAATAAAAATAAAGTATTAGTTAAATTTAACATAACTTTATAAGAAAAATGTTTGATTAATTCATATTGAAGAGGTTGTTTAATCTATGTGACCAGTAATTATGAGAAAAAGGAAGTCCTCCCGTTTGAATTTGACTCTAGAAAATTGGATTATAGAGAGGAGTTAAAGGTTGGTTCAGGTCCTGTGGCTGTAAAACCAGCCCAAATTATCACAGCTCCACTACTGTGCTTAACAGTTGAAATGAGGTATTGGTGCTGACTTGTTTGGTTTGCGCTGTACATTATGGCACTGTGGTCTCACCTGTCCAAAGGACTTTGTCCCACCAGTCTCGTGGTTCATTTTCGATGCAACTTTATAAACATAAGCAATGCTGCCATGTTCATTTTAAAGAGAAAAGATTTTACAACCCTTCCAAACAAGTCCAACTTGCTCAGTATTTTTTCCAATTGTCCTGTCATGAACCTTAATATTTAACGTGACTAACTGAGGCCTGGAGAGACCGAGATGAAGCTCTTGGGTGTTATGCAATTTCTCTAAACGTCGCACAGTCTGACCTTGGGGTGAATTTGCCATGATGTCCTCTCCAGGGAAGACTGGCAGCTGTCTTAAATGTTTTCCACTTGTGAATACGCTTTCTCTCTGTAGAACGATGGACTTGAAATAGTTTGGAAATGGCCTTCTAACCCTTCCCAGACTGGTGGGCAGGATTATGTCCTGATATGTAAAATCCTAGAACTGAAAGAGTGGACTTCTTTTCCCTTGACTATAGTTATTCTACGGAACTTAGTAATGATTTTACGCAAGGGGACTTCATATATGAGCCTAATATTACCTATAAATGGCAATAAGTGGGCCTTTCAAAACTGGTATATAAAGATTAATGTTTAATCTAAACCTGACCAATCAGATTTCAGTGAAATAACTAAATCAGGCTAATAATTTAAAGTAGTTACTTCAGTATATTTAATTCACAAATACACCTTGTTTTAACTCTAGACGTGTGCATTTGGAACATCTTTCGATTATTACCGTATATCAAACAATAACAGAACATCGTGATTTGCATATTTGTATGTTTCTATCGACACATGAAAGAGCAAACGGAACTCGTCTTTTTCAGGTTCATGACGGACGCGGCGCGCCGGGAGCAGGAGACTATGAAGAAAAAAGCCACGCCCAAGCTGTCCCTTTCCATCACGGGCGGACTGTCCAGGAACAGCACGGCCACGCCCCCCCGCCACACCAGCGGTAACCTGACGCCTCCCGTCACGCCCCCCATCACCCCTTCCTCCTCATTCCGCAGCAGCACGCCTACAGGTACGACAGGTGTTGTGGTGAAGCGTGCGTTTGAGGGGAAGAAAGATGGATTTGCTCATACGTGTGGAGTGAACTGAAGTGTAGAAAGTGACGAATGCAAATGAAGCCTTTTGGCAATCGGGCTCGCAGTTACAAATACGTCATTGGGAGTGTGTTTTTAAATTTTTWAATTTTTTTTTTTTGCGACTCACGCAGTCCTCCACACATAAAAAAATGTTTGGGAACATGAATGGAATGCAGCTTACTTTTGTGCCTATTGAATGATTTGGATGTAGTCAGAAACCATGAGTTGTGCACAGCTCTCATTTTAATCAGTACAAAAATAAATAGACAGCATTTTTTCATAGCTGGGAACGATTTCATGTAATTTTTCCTCAAAACTTTTAAAGTGGAAGGAAAAAAATCTATTGCAGTGTGTGTGTGTGCGTGCGTGTGTGTGTCTGTGTGTGTGTGTTGGCTTTGGTGGCTCCTGCAGTGAGCAAACCAGTCAACACTTTGCTAATTACATAGCAGCTGCCACGCTGTGCGTTTTGCATGGGGCTGAGTGTTGCACAGCCCAGAAGCAGATGTCCAATTTCAGCCCAAATGGTTCCAAACGCAGTGTTAGGTCTGGGTGTAACACACATGCGCGCGCACACACACACACACACACCCTCTTTCAACATGTGCCAGGGTGCCATCCACTTCCTCATGCTGAGGTGCAGCATTTCCTGTTAGAAGGTGAGGCGGAGTGAGGGGGGTCAGTGGGCCTTTATGTTCGCCTGAGCATTTCAGTTATGTGGTTCGAGGATGCTTGGTGTGTGCGTGCGTACACACATGTGAGTGGAAAATATTCTGCTCTGAGCAAGGCGCTTTTTCTTCTTTTTTTTTTCCAGGCTGAGCAATGGAGATCACTCCCACTTAATTATCCCCTTCTAAGTGCCAATCCCTGAGTTTTGGCTCGCAGGCACATACAGACACAAGCACAGCATATTTGTTTTGTCTGCCTTCAGTGGTATGTGGCCTACTTAGGCATCGAGTTAGCAGCAGAAAATAGAGAAAAGCATTAATAAAGAGCCACATATCATTCCGTGTGTGGCAAATCCGAATGGCAACATGCTCTTTTCTTGACTACGGCTCCGTCCATATTTCGTATAAGATGACAAATGTTTTCTTTGTTCTGCACGGCTCCAACACGCCTTTAGGCAGCGAGTATGATGAGGAGGAGGTAGACTACGAGGAGTCGGACAGCGATGAGTCATGGACCACAGAAAGTGCCATCAGCTCCGAGTCCATCCTGAGCTCCATGTGCATGAACGGGGGCGAGGAGAAGCCATTCGCCTGCCCCGTCCCCGGGTGTAAGAAGAGATATAAGGTAAGGTTAGACCCAAGGATTAAAAAGTCAGCTCCAGCCAAGGGACATGAAGTTTCATCTGTGATTAAATCTCCACTTGAGCTCTTTATCTGGGTATCACATGTCTGGGGCATTATGTTTGGGGAAAAACAGCACTGAATAAATCCCAACTGTCATGATTGGAAGCAGTGATAAATTTATCACGGTCTGTTTGCTTTGGCCGATATTTATTACAGTTTGTAACAAAAACCTCTTTCAGMTCATCCAAGCTTCTTCAAACTTTAATCTCTAATCTCACAAAGCTCATGAGACGCACTGCTCAGAGCTCCTGGGAAACCCCTCCCACYGCAGGATACGTCACGGCACGGGGTTTCTTCCCGCTGGTGTCTACACTCCATTAAAAAAAAACATCTCCATTCCTATATCTGTTGTTACTTTGGCCACAAATCTGTCACGATTAAAGCGCCACACATTTCCTCCGTTCACGAGTTTTTGACTATCTTTATAAGCGTCGACTTCTGGAAGTGGATTAGTTGAAGCAAAATAAGGCCACTGCTATTGAGCACTTTTTAGGATAAACAAACACGCCCAAGAACTTCTGACCAATCACACAAGAATTCATATGTGGAAGAGGGCGAAAGGTTCACTCAGGGGTAGGACTGCACAATATATGTGATAGATGGTAGAAACSATATGAAGTTGGCCTACGGTAGAAATTTACCCTCTACCGTCCTGTCATCTGTTACGTCATCACACATGTGTCAACAGAGCTGCGAGTGCAGAGACAGTTGAGTCGGAGTTCAAAATATTCTGAAAATAAATGAAGAAATGTAGTGTTTTAAAACACGTACAGAGAGAATAAATCTTCAAAATTTCCCCTCGCTGTAGAAAAGTTATGTCGTGTCGCTGGATCATTTCCTCCCTCCCTGCTGCTGCACGTCGAGCAGAGTGTAGCTTTAACAATTGTAGTTTTTTTTCACACCCGAGTTGTCAAAGAAAAAAAAACTTGTTTTGTATGTATTGTTACCCACAGAGATGACAAAAACAAAAAGACGTGGACGTTAGTTCAGTCATAAATCCATCTTGCTAATGCTACAGTCTGCTCTGGTCTGATGATGAAGATGAGAGCGCAGCAGAGCAGCAGCCAGTAAGGTCAGCAGGCTGAAGCTCATTGTATGGCAGGCAGATGTTACATTTATTTGGCTTCACCACACATTCCGGTTATCTGAAATAGTTTTATGACAGGACTATGTGCAGCTTAAGTCCCTTAAGGTCCTGTCACACTATAACATTTTAGGCAACATTTATTTTTTTTTAAGTCTAAATGACTAATTTTACTTGAAGTATTGCTTATAACATCCATTTTGTTTTGATATTGTTGAAAATTTGATGAATGTTTTTTTGTTGTTGAAACCATTTTCTATCTATCTATCTATCTATCTATATCTATAAACATTCTTTAGTACTTCTGTTATGTTCATTTGCACATCAGCAAAAATGCTGGGTTTGATTATGATTACAGTTTTCTGCTAAATAAATGCTCTAAAAATTACATTATCTTTGCTTTTTATGATGATATATATACAGTTACCGTGAAGGGATTCAGTTTATACTGTGATATGAATTTGAGGTCATACCGCCCAGCCCTACCCAGGGGCTTGTGACAAAAAGGGGCAATGACGCAATTTTCATAAGCAGATTTTGACGATTCGGATGGACCATGCAGAMGACTTTAAACTCACAAATTGAATTTTTTTCTATAATGCCAGCTGTCTCTTAGACAAGTGATATGATTAAACCCAGCTTTCAGATTTACAAGCATAAAGTTGCATTTAGGGAAAAAAAGGTACAAATTTGGAGATTTATTTTTGGAAATGTTTCATTATTGTCAAATTTTCAGTTGAACTAGAAATTAGGAGATAAAAAACCTGTAGTTTTAAAGGAAAAATAAAGAATAATTTAAAATGAGAATCAGCGCATGTATAAAACCACTAACATGTACAGTCATGAAATCCTGACAAAAATATTGTCTTGCCCCTGGTAGTTGTTACATTTTGGCACAATGTATTGCATTTAGAATGCTGGACTGTCAGACAACACTGAGGAGTCGAGGTCAGCGTCTACACAAATGTTATTATTCAAATTTTCTTTTAAAATCTGACTTTTTCTGCTCATCTTTTAACCCGGCTGAGCTCACAATGTTTGAAGTTAGAGGCCGTTACCTCTCCTGACAGTCAAACTGAGATGAGCTATAATACCAGTCAATTAAGATCATCAGTAAGTTCATTGTGTTTTGTTAGCTATTGTTTAGCTAAAGGTGGAAAATGTGCAAAAAATGTAATAATTACTTTTTCTTTTGTATTCAATCAGAATGTCAACGGTATCAAATACCACGCCAAGAACGGTCACCGCACGCAGATTCGCGTGAGGAAACCCTTTAAGTGTCGCTGCGGCAAGAGCTACAAGACCTCACAGGGCCTGAGACACCACACCATCAACTTCCACCCACCCGTCTCCACCGAGATCCTCCGCAAGATCCAGGGCTAGAGCCCGAGGTCGCACCAGCCAACTCCCCCAAACATAGGCCTGTCCTGACTTTTCCTCACCCATCCTACACACTAAAAGGATCAAGTGCATGCTTTAAGTTTTTATTTTTGTCACTTTTTTATCATCCTTATTCCAATCGCATTATTTTTTTTACTATCCTTGTATCACTTGTATTTTTGAGAAAAAAAGCATATATCTTTGTAGTATTTTTATTGATGTACTTTTGCACATTCGTATATGCTATCATTTTATTTTTCCTCTTTTGTTTAACTCTCATAAGGTGCTAACTGTAAAAAAAAAAAAACAGAAAGAAAAGACAAAAAACAAACGAAAGAAGCGAGGCGAAACTTTAAACAGATGATGTGAAACAGGAAGCGCGACTGACTTCTACCCTTTTTTTGTTTTGTTTTGTTTCCCGGCTCGTCTCGGAGCGGGATGAAAGTGGACTTCTAGTGCCGATGTAAGCTCAGGAGTTCTCCACTCGCTGGACTGAGCTTAGGTCTGTGCCTTCACGGTCACTTCCGGGAGTTTAAGAAGCAAGATTTAAGTTATAATTTTAACAGATATATTGATATATATAAACAATAGATATGTATGTGTATATAAAAATATAAAAAGGTATTCACGAGCATATTCCTAAATAGTTATTTTCAAGCTTTATTTTATATATATGATTCTCAGTGTTTTAGTGTTTTGTTTTCAGTAAGTCTCCCCGTCAAGACTTACGTGTTGATGTTTGGTTTTGTGGTTCAACAGCTGGCGACCTGAGTCAGTTTTTATTTTTCTGTTATAGACTTAATGTTAGGAATCAATATTACGTTTGCTCCTTTAATTTTTTTTTACTGTTGATCAGGAAAAAAAAACGTATCTTAAATATTTTCATTGCCACAAAGTCRTTGTTTGGTTCATAGTGCCAGAGCAGTGCTCCAGACTTAACCTGGCAAAAAGGAGGTTCAGCATCATGATGTATTCTAGTTGCCAAGATTTGTACGTTTCATTCTTATTTTCTTTTGACAATTTTYGTTGCCAACAGCTCTCCACTGCCAAACATTGACCATACCATGTGCCTCGGTGGGATTGGGGGGGAGGGATCGTCACGATGGTTTTGTTTTTACCGTGGAGGTTGCAACCACGTTTCTCGTTCATTGCACCTCCGATACGAGCACGGATTGCACATGAACAGAATGTCTTYACGCATGCTTTCAGAAGAGGTTGCATTTGTATTTAAGAGATTACCATCTACAACTTTGTCGTTCGTGTGCGTGTTGTAGACGGCAGCATTCCACTTCATTGTGTGCGTGTGTTCTCAGCAGTATCTTTATCARCCTAGAGAGTATTAGTGTGTGTGTTTCAGATTTCAAAGCTCGTATGTCTGATGTTTTGCTGCTGGTTCRACTCATCCGACATGAAACTGTCGTGTTGCTGACTGGGATTTTAGTCATCTTCACAAAAATCAAGCAGAGAGGTCAAGTTTTTTTATTACAGCTTAAAAGGATAGTCCAGATCTTTTGAATTGGAAAAATTAGGAACAGTAATATCTTGGACAAGCTAATGGTTATTCTAAGTGGGACCAAAATGAATTGCAGACATCTCTACTTTAGCGTGTCAGTTCTTGTAGAATTAATGATATTCCACCTTGAATCCTTCAGTCTGCACCAGAAGGGCTACAACTGGCTGCTGCTTGTGTGAAATTGCTGGTAATTTTAAGTGTTTGATTATTGATTTGTTGAAACTGGCGACTTTAAGAGGCAGAATTCCAACTGGACTTAGCCGTTAGCTCGTCAATCCAAAGTATGGTCGCTGAGTTATCTACTAAGGAAAGATGTCGATCATAACGTTCCATTTAACCACTTCCTAAAGGTCAGAACTATTGTTTTTCCACCACTCATCCAAACTTTATATAATGCTGAAGGCTTTTTTCCCCTCTTGCTTGATAAATTTGCTGACCTCTGGCATGCGCTCACCCTCCACTCCTCTGGTTCTCTGTTTGGTACAGAGTTTGAATTGAACCCTGAATTGATGGAACTTTTTTCAACGAAAGGTCCAGCCATCATATCTTATATGTCTACGATTAGGGCTGCCACGATTAGATTAAAATAATCTATGACTAATTTAATAATCGATTAATTGTTTTCTTTTTTTTGTTCTTTACTTTGTTTTTCTCCAAACTGCTTTGACACCTTCCACTGCCACATCTGCCTTTCTGTCCTTGACACACATGCACAGTAGTGGTAACTGGGGTAGGCTGTGGATGTCACAACACATTATACAGACAGGCTCTGGTATCATGGCTACCTGGCAACAGAGCTCAAAGTGTGGGATCATTTTAAGAAAACTAAAGAGAAACTTGAGCAATGCAATATTTGCAAGGMAGAACTTGCCTTCCACAGCAATTGTTTTTAGTTAGCATATAACTTTAAGTATATTAAATATACACCAAGACAACACAGGACCACACACCCAACATCTGTCCGCTCACCTGAAAAATAAATGGATAAATACATGGATGGCATATATAAATATATACACATACCCATACATATATAAAGATATACATACATACATACATACATGCCTACATTCATAAATATTGTCAGTATATTCACAGACATATATACACACTCAGTGACCAGTCAGAGCCCCCCGGATCAGA
>NW_013952480.1:923746-936954 GCF_001266775.1 Austrofundulus limnaeus
CCCACCTACCCCCCAGATCAGACCATAGGGGAGAACTGGGAGAGTCCCCCCAGCGACCACATGTACAGCCCCCGGGCCAGCAGCGACAAACTCATGGGCCCCACCGGCAGCCGCCATACCAGAGCAGATCYAGGAAAGGGCACAGAGGTCCGGGCTCCCAGGGCGCACCCACCCCCACCCCCCGGCCAAAGCCCTACAGGGCCACAGGCCCCGAGCCCCTGCAGGCATTCACCAGGCCAGGCCGGCACACACCCCAGCGCCCAGCCCCAAATCCCAGGGGAACCCCCAGCACGCCAGCAACCAGCCGCACACCCCACCGGGGGGCCGAGTAGCAGCGGGCCCCCAGATAAACCAGCAGGAGGGGCAGCCCAGACCCCAGCCTGTCAAATACCCAAACATAAACATACACATACACAATCGCACCATCCCACCCTCACCCTCACCCCCACTCAATCAAAGACATACAAGGACGCCACATTCCACTCATACCCCCGATACACACTCTATACCGCCCAGGTCCAGGACATGCACACACCCCCTATTGGAGGCAGCACACACCCGAACCCAGGAGGTAGACCCAATCATTCTGAGGTGGAGAGGAGCAGATAGCCAAGGCCCGGCCCGKGCCGCACCAGGACGCCCGGCCAGCCCCCCGCCGCAGAGAAGCCACACCCATGACCACCCCACCACACCGCAACGGCCAAGTGAACCCCCCCAGCCGATCACCTCCCGGAACCCGGCAGCCACCCCGGCCAGGGGGCCACCAACAGGAACCAAGAGCCACACCTCAGGAGACCAAGCAGCACCAGGGAGGATGGAGAGCCAGCCCCGCCCCCGGCAACCGTCCACACCCCGAGCCCACCCACAGCCCAGGACCGCACCCAGCGGCCCGCTCTTCTTCAGGACCCCCTCCCCAAATGGCAATCGGGGAACGGGATGGGAATAAAGACCCTGACAGACACACCCCCACCCACAGATGTACTGTTGGTGCGTGTTGTTCTATAGAGCAATTAAAAAGGGAAAGAAGAGGCAGAGGCCGGTGTGGTGCCAGTTTCCCCTCCACCACTACTCTAACCCAAAACCCTAAGTGTCTATATKCAAACCTAGGGGGGTGGGCACAGGTACAGGAGGCGAGAGTGGTGCCATCCGGCCACCTATAGCCATGAGTGCCCACCTTAAGCTCCTATATGTGAATGTCATAGTTAGCATATAGCTAAAATCTAACCATAGTTATATAATAGCAGCTGCATTCTGGCGCGATAAGCTCTGTTTTATAWTTAATTAACATATGATCCGATTAGTCGACTAATCGAAAAAATAATCAGTGATTAATCGATTAAAAAAATAATCGTTTGTGGCAGCCCTATCTACGATCGAGTAGTTCTGATTTTTTCCAATCACAGTATTGACACCAACAGAAGAAGTGAAGGTTGTGCGCACAACAGAAGATGAAGGGGTTTTCCAGTATACCATGTACAGTGAATGTATTGTAATGTGTGTCTGTTGTCAAGTGCTTTTAAATTATATTTTCATATGTAACGTGGAGACCAATGTTTCCTTTTTGTATGGGGGGGGGAGGGGTTCAACAGGTTCTGAGAAGAGTGACTTGTAACTGATGTCTTTCTTTATAAAGGATGAGCTGCTTAAATGTAAAAAAGAAACAAATAAAAAACAGCAAAATAAAGTAAACATCTTTTGAAGCTCAAATTGATATTCATTATTTGTTGTTAAAAAAAGGACAATGCAAAAACATTCATTTAGACAAGCTTAATTTATTCATAAAGATCTTTGCAGTACACATTTAAATTATCTTTCCAACATTCTCACGTGAAAAGGACTCATGATGTACACAAATATTTGCCTTGAGATTTCCAGACGTGCYGTTTTTTTTGTTTGTTTTGTTTTAAAGCCGTCAGAAAACACTTTGTAAGGACAGTAGATTAGACGAGCAGCGGTACGAAGCAGTCGACACATTTAAATCACATTCAGTCATGAAGGCTCACAGACTTGCACACAAAACAACAATTTCACAGTCCTTGCTTAAAAAACAATATCAGTAACCTTGCTTTTTTATTTTTATTTTTTAATATATTTTGTTTGTTTCACCTCTCCACCCAGCTGCTTATGACTTAAAAGAAAAAAGTGCACAGCAAGAAGTAAAAACAAGTTTTCTTTCATTTAAACTYGAGGAAGGTGACAATGGAGACAGATTTACAACAGCAACCCACAGGTCTCTTCACAAACATCTTGTCTGTACAGTACATTCAGAATAAAGCCTTATTTTAGTGCAGATACGTGGAAACAGTGCTGCTTCTCTTTAAAACCATCTGACATCTTCTCTAATCACTTATGTACAACTGAACAGTGTTATGTACACATTCAGGAGTCTTAACTATCGTTTTGCATTTACACACTGTCAAGCTTTAAATTCTGTAGGACAACGAAAAAAATGTTTTTTTTTAAATTTATATATGTTCAAGTTCATTTCAGGACTGGGATAATTTTATAATGTTTTTTTTCTCATCCAAACCAAAGCTGATTTTGCTACAATTACATTTTGTTTGCAGAATAAATTAATTATAAAAGCATGCACTTAAGTAAGGGATTGATGCCTTACTCGTAATGTGTTAAAGTGAAAGCAGTTCCAGATTAACTCCTCATCCTTTCCAAAGTGCGTTCTTTTTAGAATGTTTAAAATTGCCCAAATAAAAAGGGGAAAAAAGTGCTCATGATTGTACACAATAACATGTCGACCTAACCGGCTGAACGAAAAGCGTTACCTGTACAGCGGAACAAGAGTTCAGAGCTCAGTCCTCRGCCGTCCCTTTCATTCGATCTGCTCGAAGTTGAGCACGTGGCCGTCGAAGTGCGTGAGGACGTGCCTCTCGAAGAGCTGCTGCTGACAGTTGAGGGGGAACTGCTCGGAGCACACGGGACACACCTTCCAGTGGCTCTCCACGTGCTGCTCGAAGCTGCGCTGCTCAAAGTGGGGTGGGAAGATCACCTCGCACAGAGGGCAGCGCTTGTGTACGTCACTGCTGAGAGGTATGTGTGTGTGTGTGGGGGGGGGGGGGTCAAAGTGGAGGTTTTTGAGTGGCAGAGGAGACAGGAAGATCACTTTGAACAGAGGTGTTTAAGACAGGCTGAGACAAGAAAAACAAAAGGATGAAATTACAGAAAATCAGTCAGGTTGAAAAGTGAGCGGTGCTGTAAATAGACTCCAGGGCTCAAGCGTGGCTCATCTGGATGTTTTCCCTCGCATTCCTTCTCTCACAAAATGTTGAAACACTTACAACTAAAGGCTTTTGTGTGTTTGAATCCTTTTGTGTTCATAAATGACAGAGTTAAAGCGGACATATTCAAAATCCACTTTTTTAGCCATTAAATACATTTTATTTTGTACTTGGGAGTCTGTAGGAGTGCAGAAAACTTGAATTTAGTCTCACCTGGTGCTGCGTAGGTATCTTAATGTTCTGTTTGGGTCATATTTTTCAGTGCAGTTGTTTTTCTCAGAACGAAAGAGGGGCTTGTGGAGTTGCAATAATGGAGGAATTCAGACCAAAGCATTGCAGTTCCACTTTATATACACTCAAACTGAATGATTTAACTATGAAAAAAGAATATGTCTACTTTAAACCTTTTAAATGTTTTTGACAATCTCATGAGAGTTCACAAGGTGTGTTAGCTCTCAGAGGAGGTGCTTTTTTATAACTGACTGATTAGCTGTGGTGGCTGAAAAACGTAATCAGATTTACGACTAATGATTGAATTTCTGTGCAACGGCACACACACACACACACACACACACACACACACACACACACACACACACACACACACACACAGAGTCAAACATTATTGTCCTTTTGCCTTCTGTAGTGGACATCAATTAAAACAATCAGTTTCATTTTTATTTTATCTACACTTCTTCCCTTCTCCCAGAAAAAAAAAACATGCCTCATTAACCACATAAACTGATAAAAGAAGCCCTCACATTATATTTTGTGATTAGAAGTTATCCGGGTCAAACATATTCGATATTTTTGGCTTTTTAAAAACATTGGTTTATATTATATTATTATCTCCAGCACACATGGAATCCCTCATTTTTTGGAAATTCATCCTTGCTTTGGTGCACATTTCTAAACCTGTGTGTCTTTCAGTGTGTGTGCTACCTGGAGTCAAAGCAGAAGCTGCTCCTCGCCTCACTGCGTCTGTTGGACTGATGATCACATGACGGCTGAGCTCCACTGACAACCTTTGACAAACAAATCCAAAAGGATTTTAAAAGTTATAGCTGGTTATGCATTTGTGCGTGCATTCACAAACATTTGAAAAAAGTAATAAAAGTAGATATGAGGGTTCTTTAAGTTTCCCTTCCAAACAACCAAATTTATTTTGACATTGAGAAACCGATCTCAAGTCTGTCTTTATGCAAAACCTCCCCTAATTACTCTCCCAGTTCTCATTATCTTCCACTCTCTGAGCTCTGAGGGAGTGACATTAATTAAAGCTTTATGCAAATGAGTTCAAAGCTTCATCCTTTAAGGGCACGCTGCATTTCCCTCCAGTCTGACAGAGGTGCAGTAAAGGAGAGATCATCATGACATGAATATGTTGGCTGCAACACAAAGCCAAGGAAAGYAAAAGGGCACAGAGGAATCCAACCTTCCTGCTGCTAAAATGATATCAACTCGGAACATTTCTTTGGATTTCTAACAGGAAAACGATGACATTCCCAAACAAACCAACGTGGGCCGTGCTGCTACCTACTTGGCGCGCCTCCTCCGGCGGAGGCTCGGCGTTCTCGGGGGCGCTGGTGCTGCGGGACGGCTGGATGCAGACCACCTCCCGCTCCCAGCCAGGCGCTCCTGGGCTGGGGCTGGGCGGCGACATGGGTGGGGCGCAGGGAGGGGCGCAGGCTGGCGCTTCCGGCGGAGGACGGGACGCGGGATCGGGGGACGACGGCCTGTCCGCCCGGTCCACGGCTGCGGCGGGCGGATCAAACAGAAGCACGGTCAAACCGACAACGCAGACGAGGAGAACAGACGGACGAATCAAGTTCACCTTTGGAGGTTTCAGTGGAGTAAGGGTTGCCGTACTGCAGCTCGGCCGGCCTCTGTGGCACGAGGGGGGGTGGGGACGGGTTCTGGGGGTAGGGGAGAGGGTAGCGCAGCACCATGGGCTGCCGGACCTCCGCACCCTGAATGCCAGCCTCCATGTCCCTCTGCCTGGACACATATCGCTGCAGCTTCTGAAAGAAACACAAGTGAGAGGCAGCTCTAAACTACACCTCGACTTCACCGGATTCATATTTAACTAAAACGTTTAAACGCTTTAAGCTCATCAGCCTCATTAGTAATTCAGCCCACATTCTCACCAAGAAGTGAGAAACTACTTTCAATTTACAGTCAAGTTTCTCTAAACACTGTTTTTGCCCTTTGTGATTATATCTGAAAGCAAGAGCATTAGTACCCTACTCATTACTGTAATGGGTGTCAGACTCTGGCTCCCTCTGCTCTGGCTGCTGCTGATAAAAAGAAAGAAAGAAAGAAAAAAATAAAGCAGCTCATTCCTCCCATGACCTCCTCTCTTGATGACTTCATTAGTGCRCTGCTATCAAGTTTAACATTTAAACCAGGGTTGGGAAAGGTGAAACAGACACGTAGCGTGGCATTTGCACTGTCTAATGGCACTGTAGCGGTGGGCGGAAAAAAGGCAAGTATAGCTGTTTAAATTAGTGGGTGGGGGCAGGGAGGAGAAAAAGCGACTGAAAAAGGCCAGAAAAACTGCAGATAATTGAAAGTAATGATAAAAACACATTATTTACATTTAGAGTTGCAGCTTGCTTCGAGCTGATATKAACATTTAGCAGCTTCTGACATCAGACTCGTTACAACACGAAGCTCTTTTGTCGGGGACTGAAGCCAGCTGAAAGTTTATGGGAGCTGAAGCAGGACAGAAACGTATCCTGGGACCATTCTGTGGGGGCGCTGTACCCAACCGGCTTTAACTTCCAGGTTTTATAATAGAGTGCAGTGCTTCTTTTCAAGTCAAACTATAATCTTAGGTTACCATTTTGTATGTATAGCTGTATGCAGCATTTATGAGCAGTCAGTATTTTACCTGCAGTAGACAGCAGACTARCCAAACTTAGTTTGGAGAATTGGGAGATTCACATGAGGGAGTGAAAGCCAACAAACGTCTGACGTTTCACAGGTTTATTAGTAGCTTTATGCTTATAATGGCTAAATGATAGAATTGCATTTTGTATTGGATAAGCCATGTTTTATTGTCGACTCTGTACAGGACGTTAATCTGCTGTGGTGTTTTAAAGTGTCTTACAAGAAAATCTGGCCTGGATTAGAYTGAATTATAATGAACCGGAAAATCAAAAAATAATTTGCGTTCCTTTGCTCTTCTCTGTGGGCGTCTGCTGAGTGACAGCTACACTTATCTAATGTTTTTAATTAAAAAGTCAAATTACAAACTGCAATAAAGTGCCTGTGACATCACATTTTTGCAACATATATGAATGCATTTTTGGAAAGATAACATTAATTAAAAAATCAAAACTAAAAACCAAAAAAAAATTAACATTTATTAAAAATAAAAACCACACTGCTGAGATGTACAGTTATTCAGCATGTGAACTAACAGGAAGTGATGTCAAAGGGGAATGTCAAACAATCCCAGCTAAAATCGAACATATGGAGCCTGATTTACCTCCTGAAGCTGCTGTTTGTCTTTAAGAGCCTGGGCGAGGTTGCGTTTCAGTTCAGTCACCTCGTTGGTTCGCTCTGCCATCTGCACCTGGTGACAGGACACACACACAGTAAAATCAGGGGAAAAATTAAAACCACTCACTACTGCAACATAAAAATAAAAATAAACAAAAACAATCCACAGTCAGGAATCTTAGATAAAAGAACATGCTTGCTGAAAAGATCTTATTTCCTGCTTCAAGCTTATGCCAATTGATGAAGAAGATGGTTGCACATGCCCACAGGTGAGCAAAGTGAACCAAATATTTGTCTTGTGTTTACCCCGGAGCATTGTGAAGCGTGTGGGGCCTACTGTAAAACACATCCGTAAAGCCAAAGAAAGCAGGTCTGCATTCAGAGGGAGATGAGGCGGGTCAGAGGACCGTCATAAATCCCTCACCCTCTAACAGAACCGACCCTGTGGGATAGTTTACATCGCTGGCTGCTTGCTCTTCTCTTATTTCACTCCATTTCAAAAGGTTTCGATTCCCCCCGCTGCTCTCATGGCTCCTCTTTCTGCCTTATGTCTATCTGTCGGTCCTGATTTCATCTCTCTTAAACTCTTGTCTGCTTCTTTTCTCCCTCCCTCCCTAAATTCTCTTTCATCTCCTTTTTGTCCTCTCCGTCTCCCCTCTTTTCACGAATTTACAGCTCACCCTCCCGTATACACACACATGCTTTTGTGTCTCCCTGTGTGTCTCCCTCTCCCTCTCTCCATCCTTCGGCTGATGTAAATAGCCGTAAAGCACATAGGTCTGCGCCTGCCTCTCTCTCTTCAGCTCTCCGGGGCCATTAACAGCAGCTCGGGCCCGAGGGCGACCACCTCAGACAGGAGACTCTATCAAMGTCAAGGGAGAGCCGTATTTACAGCGCAGATAAACACACGCTCACTCATCCAGATTAAATGCCAGCAGGACTCGGGCAGATGTCTGCACATACGTTTGCTCTGGTCAATAACGTGCACCCGGGCAGCACGGAAGCAGTAAAGAAATGTTCTAAACATATATGTAGCTGCACTTCAATGTTTTGCACCTGGTAAATGAATTAATGCATTAGTGCATTTAAAACTTACTAAGCTTTATGTAATACAGGTACAAAATACAACAATTAGGTGGTATTTTTTACTTTTATTTGTTGTAACAACGCTTCTTGGTAATAAATCGTATACTGGGCARCTGATTGGCAGCACCTAGGGGCAGGGGTGGAGACTCGAGTCATTATTATTACGACTTTAGACTTGACTTGAAAAAATATTCAGACTTGTGACTTGACTTGGACTTATACACCAATGACTTGGGACTTCAGTTGGACTTGACCCTGTTTACTTGAAAAGACTTGATATTTTACCCAAAATCCAAAGTGTATTACACATTATTAATAAAGCGGGCCCCATTAATTAATTTATACCATTCTGTATTAACAAACACAGACCACCTGTCTTTTTACAYACTTTTTCACACATGTGTGAGTGAGCTGCAGCGCAGCAAAATCAAATTAACTAGATTTTTAAAATATGGAAAATTATAGTTACAGTATAAGGAAGACTGTTTTTGCATCTAAGTTTATCTGAACTGTGCAATATAGAGGAGCAATTTTAAAATGTTTTTTTTAAATACTTTGTACATTGAGCTGCACATGGTTCATCACGATTTAAGATAAAGATTTTAAAAAAAGAGCACACTCTCTACTTATATTTCACATTTAACTGCAACATTGTTTAAAAAAAAAGACTCGAAAGGACTTGAAATTCCAAGTTTCAGATTTGGGACTTGACAGTTGCCTGTCCTGACTTGAGACTTGACTCAGGACTTGTGGATAAAAACTTGACTTGGTCCCATCTCAGCCTAGGGKTGTAGCGACGGCAAAAAGAAGCCATTTGTGCAACCCACATCCTCAGCTCTACTACTCATCCCACAAATGCATGTTCCTTACAAATGTGACACCATTTAAAAAGGGAGATTAACAGGCTTTCTAACAGTACAAGATTTATTGCCAAGAAGCATTGTTACAACAAAAAAAATTATCTACCAAACACTAATTTACTTACTTTTTGTACTAAGTTGTTTACACATGAGCTGAAATGTTTGTTTGCATCAATTATTTAAGAATGAACTATTTCTTGTCCTCCAGTTCTCAGGACAATCAGGTTGTCTAATAAGAAAACTTCTGATCTGAATTATTGCAGCCAAACTCACAGGAAATGCTGTATTAGCTTCTCTGCATGGATTTGCTGTAAAATTTAGATCACAAATTTAAATTCTTATTCTCGGAATTACCTAAGCTCAAACTTCATTAGGTTTTAAACTTCTCATTCTACTGTCATACTGAAGCTATACCTGTAGGTCATGGAGTTTCTAAAAGTATTTTTAAAACTGATTTAGATCTGTGCTTTTAATGCAAACATCCATCTTTACTTGCACCAGTAAACTAAAGTTTTATAAATATGCAATACATTTAGGGATTATAATCTGATGCATCAAATGTTTCTAATATAATTACATCTATTAGGTTATTTGCTTTACTTTAATATTTGTTGAACTAAAAGTCAGCCTCGCCCTCCAACACGAGTGTCTTACTCTGAATCGCTCCTCCTCATCAGCCAGCCGCTGTCTGAGCGTCTCGTTGATTGCGCACTGCTCCCTCCACTTCTCCTCCATCATGGCCAGCTCTGCCTCCACCGAGAGCGTCTGCTCCTTCTCAGCCTCCTCCGCGCTCCTCCCTCCCGCCTCCAGCAGTCTCTGTTCCTCCACGCCGTCCCTCGCTGGCTCCGCCGTCAGTTCCGCTTCGGCCTCTCCGTGTCCCTCCGCGGCCGGCCTCTCGCCGCCCACCTCCACCCAACTCGTCATCCGCAGACTCTCCTCCGGAAGGCTCTCCTTCTTCTCCACCTTCCCGCTGGCTTCGTTCCCGTCGTCTTCCGTCTGTTTTCCGTCCTCCTCAGCCTCCAAGTCATCCTTTTCTTTCATTGACTTCTCTGCCTGCTGTTCCTCCGTTCCTGTGCTGATGTGAGCCTCTGCAGGCGTGGGTTGCTTGGTTTGGAGTTCTTCGGGGATTGTCATCTCTGCAACTTCCTGCAGAACTGCAGTAGCAATATTTCCTAAAAAAAAACAAAAAAAAAAAAAACAGCTTAAACTCTGTATTGTCTTCGCTCAATGTAATAATTTTTAAGACAAAGGTGAGTTGTGAAACAGGTTGGATAAGGTAACAAATGTCATTAATCTGTTTACTGCCTGCAGCAAAAAATGGCAGAGGATCATGTAAACTTCCTGTCTGTATTTGTAAAATATTTCATGAGCCTATGAATGGACGTTAATGAAGCACAGAAAGTAATAATGAGCACATCTACAATTCAACTGATTCAAGATGGCTGCCACAGCTCATCATAGAAAACACACAAAGTGCTACAACTCAGTTTTACAGACACTGAGATTAAATTTGATATGACAGTTCCAGAGCACAGGCTCTTTATTTCTTTCAGAGGTGTAAAGTACATTTACAGTACTCAAATAAATTTTTGAGTATTTGCAATCTCACCAAGTATTTTTCTAATCAGAACTTTTACTTTTATTTCATCACATTCAAAACATAAAAATGACACTCTAAGGCTTTTATTAAAGTACTATTCTTATCAGTGAAATTTATTTTTACAAGTCATTTCCTGTTAAGGTATTTTTATTTTTACTTAATTTTTTTATATTTTTTACTTATTTTTTAATCAAGTACTTTATGCTCCTCGGGTTACTTTAAGGTATGTGAGACTTTTATTATTCATCCATCCATCATCTATACCCACTTCTTCCTTTCAGGGTCACTGGTGGCCATATCCAGCAGTCAAAGGGCAAGGGGAGGGKTACACCGGGTACACACTTTTACTATATAAACAGAATTAACATTTCTTGTGCATTCAATCATAGATAACCACTTAATCGGTTTTTGAATTTCTTCTCTTTTCTTAATTAATTTTTTTAAGATTTATGAGAATTTACACAGTATTAACTTCAACTTGTAGGTTGTAACTCAAAGCAAGAAATGAAAAAATTTTGTCAGGTCAGGAAAAAACATTATTTATACCTTTAACTGTAGAATGTTTTAGGTTATGGTGAGATATTGTGATCATTTTAAAATTCAAAAAATACCCAACAATTTTTACTGATGCAAAAAAACAAAATGTAATCTATTCAAATATGTAAATAATTGTTAAGTAGATTAAAAAAAAAACGGATTTAGTGTTTGAGAAGAAATTAATTTGAAAATAAAGATGAAATTGTGGGAGTGAATAATGCTAACTTGTACCTTTTGTAGGGGATTCCGGACTAGAGGTCAGTGGTTCTTGTGTCGTCTCAGTCGACACATTTTTCTTGGACTCCTGTAAAGAACCAACAAATGTAAACAAAGTATAATTGTAGTTTTTGGCTGAACGGTTCGTACCGTTTCTTGTCTGATTCTCCGGAGTGAGAGGAACACTCACGCCCTGTGGCTCTGCAGCGCTGAGCTTGGCCACCTGCCTGCGGAGGCGCTGACACTCCCGGTACTTCTCCTTGTAGTGCTCGGCAGCCATGTGGAGGCGCAGTTTCAGCTCCTCCACCTCCCTCTGCAGCTCGGCCTCGGCCTCGGACACCACCATGACGCTGGGCGGCGCATCCCCGATGGTTCCAACACCCTGAAATGCAAGGCTGCCGTTTTAACCTCTACAGTATTTTAAATTTAAAGCAACGACGATCTGAGAGATTTAGAGATGTGCATTAAAGAGGCCGGACACTGACCACCTCCTTGTGAGCGGTGCTCCTCATGCGGTCCAGCTGGCTCTCCATGCGGCGGCACTCCGTCTGAGCGTCAGTCAAACTGGCGCGGAGCTTGTCCGCCTCCACGCGGGCGCGGTACAGCTCCGTCATGGTGTGGTCGCGGGCACTGGCCGCGTCACGGAGCTCCGAGGCCAGGAGGGAGGCCTGCTGCCGGGATGCCTGGAGCTGCTCTTCAGCCTGACGGAGCTGCTCGCGGACGCGGCCTAGTTCAGCCTGAAGCCGCGGGAAAGTGGCAGATCTTTTACTATAAACAGCAACAATAAAACACAGAGTTTGGCAGCAGTTAATCACTACCTTATCAGCTTTGTACGCCAGCAGCTCCTTCTCCAGACTGTCCCGCTGGGCGACACAGACTCGGAGCCTCTCCAGCTCCTCCTGGAACTGAGCGATGGTCACCTCCCTGTTCAGCTCCACCGCCTTCAGCATCTGAAGCTCCGCGCTCAGCTTGGTGTTCTCCAGCTCCGTGCTGCGCAGGTGAGCCTACGCAGATCCCAGAGGAGAGCAGTGAAGCACCAGGTTGAAGGCAGAAATGCAAACATTTTGTCCCATTTTTAAAAAAATCCCCTCACCTTGTAGAGATCTCGCTCGTCCTTCTCATTCTTCAGCTGGCTCTCGAGGCCGTCTCGCTCTGCTGTCAGCTTCTTCAAACGATCTCGCAGACTGCAGCATGAAAAGGTAATGAGAGGTGAATATGTACGCAAATACAAATATAAGCCTTTTTGACTGGAGGTAAATGAAGATGATGTTGAGAATAGAAACTGATTATCACTGCAGGACTTTCTCCAACTCACCAATCCAGCTCCGTCTCCTTCTGCAGGCCTCTCTGGGTGACTCCCAACAGGTCCTCCTCCAGCTGGCGGACCCGGTCTTTGGCCTCAGTCAGCTTCCTCCTTACCTCCTCCCGCTCCTCTGAAAGTCCTTGTGATGAGCGCAGCAGCTCCTGCACAGCAAGGCAGCCGATCACAGCAGCAGTTCAGAAAAACACCAAACTATGATCAGATTAGGAATAAATAATATGTATGCATATGCAGAAGTGGGTAGAGTACCCAAAAGATGTRCTCAAGTAAGAGTAGCACTACTAYAAACAGTTTTACTCAATTAGAAGATGTATTTAATACAAACCTGAGTACTGCGCAACTGAGTAACATCTTAGTTAATATTTTAAAAATGATGTCATCAGACTGACAAAAAAAATAGACAATTATGTGCAAATTCTGGTGTTTTTAAAGAGTAAAACAAAGAMAATTATTAGAAATAAATAACATATATACAAAATAACTAATCCCAGCAGAAGAAACACTTTTCCAAGTCAATTTTTTTCTCATTATGAAACTAATACTCAGAGCATGTAAGGTGTGTATCTGSTGCATTTCTGGTTAAAACATGTTAGCTCTTCATTCAGTGAAGTTRCACAGAGCAGTCAGAAATTTTACTCAAGGGTAGCAATACTTCATAATATTATTACTCAAGTAAAGTAAAAAGTATGGTGTAGTGAAAGTACATTTTTTTTCCAAAAAGTAAATCAAGTTAGTGAGTAAGTTGAACTTGTTTGTACCCACCTCTGGGCATTTCTGAACTGTTATGTGCCAATTGGCCTCACAGGTTTGTTTGACACACACACACACACACACACACACACACACAC